>NC_077232.1:144382858-144742858 GCF_027887165.1 Monodelphis domestica
TCCTACTATTACTACTCCATCCTTCCAGAATTGCTCACTAGTCAATCAACAGCTCTGCTGCCTGCTTATGACTCCATGAGAAATGAAATCCTTCCCTTCCAATGAGAATTGATGCCCTGAGTCCTGGGAAATGTAGTTAAAAAAATATTTGTTATGCTTGTCATACTTAAATGACTCTTGAACCCTTGTTAGTAGACAGTTTTCTGATCCCCCAAAATAAAGTGACTAAAAACAGAAAACCTTTCATTTATGCACATTTAACTATTTTTAACCCTTTTGTAGTGTTTTGCTCATAATTCCTTCAGTAAAGTCTTTTTATATCATTCTTCTTTATACAGTGCCAAGTCTATTATTGGTATCCAGTGTACAATTACCAATGCTAATAATGATGAAACAGGTAGACCCATTTTTATTTCCTTCCCAGTGACTCGCTTAGTTCTAGCTCAATTCAAATCTTGCAAAGCCTAGTTACATGCAAAGGCTCAGGTTGTTGTGGGGGGTAAGGAGGAAATGGTTATAATTATTATTTAGTGTTTTCTATCTAAATGACCCCTCATTATCTATGATCTGTTTTATGGTCATACTGCTCTCCTTAGCCGCCCTACCTTCATTCTGTTATTGTTGCTGTCTTAACCTTCAACTTTATGACTTCATTCCCCTAGCTCATTGCTGCCTACTGTGTGTCCCTCTGCATGCTGTGGATATGCAAAAAGTCACTTGCTTGTTGTCAGACTAGCATTTCTAATCAATTCCACATACGTATGTAGTGGCGAGAATGGCAGCCATGGGAGCAGCAGCAGCTCTGGGTAATGCTTTCATATCACATCATTACCTCATCACCAGACTCTCATTAGATGCTTCTGAGAGAAATTACCACCCATGCTTCTGCAGGCACAATAGCATTAATGAAGTTAGGGAATTACTCCCACAGATGTTTGACACTCAATCAATCCTACTTAATTTAATTACACTCCTGAATGAAAGACAAAAGAGATGCTCTTATAGTCCACCCCAGCTTTTTATTTTCCTCTAAGCCTTTTTCCTTCTGACTTACTTAATACTTGCTGAAAAATGTCACTGTAATTAACTTTGGTTATAATTATTTAAAAGTGGACTTTATTATAAAACCTTGCATCATTATCCTGCCTTCTTCCACCCTGGCTGCCAGATTCCAAGTACTAGAGAGCATTGTAATGGAGAGAATGGGAAGAAAGTAGTGTACGCTTATGACCTTGCCAATTCATCAACTTGTTATACCTCTGTAATTAAGGGGGCTTATGACATAGGCACTTACAACTTGATGTCTCTGGGTTTTGTTGCTTGGGATATTTCAGAAGCCTGCTCTTCAAGTTAGTCAATGAGCACGGACTCTAGCCAGACTTGGGAATTAGAGGATTAGTTGCGGTGGCATATCAATCCTTCGTATACTTAGAATATCCTACCTCTGCTCTATTTTAAAATAGAGTGCTCTTGGCATAGTGAAAAGAGGTCTGGAACTAGAAATCAGAATGCTAGTTTTACTGACCCAGATCAGCTAGCTAGTGATATTACGTTGGACAACTCACTTAGTCTCTTTTTTGATCCAAGGTTCCTTCTCTATAAAATGAATGGGTTGGTATCTAAGAAGCAGTGGGGTGCTGTTAAATTTTCAATGTGAGCATTTTCACCTTGGAAATCATAAAATGCTCTAAGTCAGGACATGATTATTTTTGTCTTCATGGTTTAGACTTAAGAAGGTAATGCAGAAAATGTAAATAATACTGATTAAACTTAAAAGGATAAAAGATGGACTTTTCCCCCCAGAGAACAAGTTCTTAAAACATTTTCTACAATATCCTTGGAAAGAAAGCTTACTTGGTTACTTTAAATATTAAGCCTATTAACCTTGAAGGTTACTTTGTACTTTCTTTGAATGTATTTTGTAGAACTATACATAATGGTGTCTGCCTAGAATACTGGTTACTTGGAGAGGGTCTGGGTGGTGGAATATTTGGGTTCAGGCATTCCAAGCTGCAGTTGGACCAAAGCTATTGGGTATCTGAACTAAGGCAGGAATGAATATGGTGAGTCCCCAAGAGCCAGAGGTCATCAGGCTACCTAAGGAAGAGTGACCTGTCCCAAATGGAGTAGGCTAAAGCTTCTTCATTCAGTATTAGGATGGGGCCCATGAATGACTCATTGCTACATTTCCAGTTTGAGTAAGAAAGGAAGATAGTTTAAAAAAAGAAAGAATAAAAAGAAAAGAAAAGAATCTATCTTCTTGATAACTGTAAAGAGCATGGCTCCTACATTTTAATGTTTTTCATTCTTTGAGAGTTCAGGGAATGTTTCAAGTGTGTTTTTGTATCCCAATCAAAACAAATCTTTCAACTTCTGAGGTAAAAACAGATTATTGTGGAGTTAAAAAATACAACCCTTGTTTGGTAAATATGTTAACTTGATTATTCAGAATTGTGGTGGACTGGAAAACCATAAAGTAACTGGCTGGAATCTGGTGATTGTTATCACATAAAATGTTTTAATTCCTTAAGAGAAAGCAGATTTGGTAAAGAAACGTGGAAAGTCCTCTTCTCCATTCTTTTAAATGGCCCCAATGCATATCATAGTGCAATAAGTAATCTAAAGTCCAAGGGTCTTTTGTTCTAGTGCACAGTTTTGCCACTAAGTCATCTCAGTCCCAGCCTTCAACTTTCTTTAGCCTAAATTTTCTTATCTATAAAATGAGAGAGTAAGTAATTTCTAAAGTTCCTTCTAGCCCTAACATTCTGTAATGTTCTCATTTGGAAGCTAGTACTCCAGAGAGAAATACAGGAAAAAGTGAGTTCTTCTAAATATTTGGAAATAAAAAAATGACAATGTCAAAGGAGCTACGAAGAGAAAAGTTTTGAACACGAGAAGATTATATACATAACCTTCAATAGATCAGAGGACCTGTGACCTTATCAATGTGGGTATTCTCAACAGTGGTAAAGATCCCCACATGTCCTTGTTTTTTCATACTGTGGCATTCATTTTAATGTCCTCATATACATTTTCATAGTGTATCTGACCAACATATTGGAAGTTTTCCTAGAGTTCTTTTTAATAAGATAAAGGAATCAGTGCTACATTCAATTGTCTATTTGCTACCCCTTGCCCTTCTGAAATGATCACTCCAACTACTTTTCTAAGCAATTTTCCAGGATAATATCTATTACTGCATATTTTGTGTAAAATAGTTAATACTATTGCATCCTTCTTTTACCCACCATACATATGCCTCTCTATTGCCTTTTGATTTACCTACTATTTTGATTCTTTAGAAATTGTAACGTTCCATGATTGATAGTGAGAAGAATATTTGTGTTACAAAAGGAGGACCTTCATTTCAGGGAGCAGCCAATAGTCAGCAAAACAATTGTTCAATTTTCCAAAATAAATCCAACTTTCTATCCTCTTTCTTCTAAATTTTGAGTCATTCATTGACTCTATAATTCCTTCTGAGCTATGTACTGATAGACCAGCTTAGTGAGCAGTTCATCCAAAAGAATGATGAAGTTTGAACAATAGTCATCCTTTTTCCTTGTTTTCTCCTATAAGGATTGTAAACTTTTTGAGTAATTATGAGTATTATTTAGGCAATTCCATATCATTTAAGAGTTTTATTCATTCATCACAAAGTCATCCACAAACAGTATCATCTGGAGAAATTCATCATCTAAAGACACTTTCTCCTATTTGGGATCTGCATCAAATATCCTCCATGATAGTAGCAAATGTTTTTAGGTGCTTGCATCTCTCTGTTTTATGATTCACTTGATAGTAGTAATTAGCAGATCATTAAACAAAATAATCTCTCTTGTTGCATCTATGAAGGAATCTAGTATGAAGTGAATATAATGCCTGGGAGAATGTTTGTTAGTAGAGTGTTGTTAAGGCAGTATTTTGTTCCACTTAGTAAAATGCCTTTCTTATAGTCCACAAATATTAAGTACAGTGGGTTGTTTTATTTACTATACCTTTTAGTTTATTGTGTCTGTGAAGATGTCTTCAGTAGAAAATTGTTTGGGAAAGCCTACCTTTTCCTTTCTCATGTTTTAAGCATATCATTGAAAAGGATATGTGCAGAACATTCTCATAAAGATTTTCTAGAGATAAGAAAGTAGGCAGAGGTCAGTAGTTATTGATGTCCTCTCAACTGTCTTTTTGCAGAAGTAATACTTTCTATGATTTTCCTAATATTTCAGTATTTTCTCCCTTTTCAGATATCCTTAGAAAAGATCTTTCAATACTGCTGAAAATTCTTTCCTTGTAGGTTGGATTTTTTTCTATGTATTTTTGGTCTAGTACAACTCCCCTTTTTTGTCTTTTTTCATCTTTAATGAAATTTCTACTTCCCCATTTAGCACATGATCAACTGAAATGGTAAGAATTGTGTTTCCACTGTAGATGCTTTTTTTGTGTGTGATTCCGTTTCAGTTAATATCTTTGATTTGAACTAACTATGTCTGCTGCATAACTTTTAAAGGTAAATGGACTGTTGGGATTTCATGAATTATGGTTTTCCAGTTATAGATCTACAGAGTTTCTTAAACCTGGGGTATTTGTCCTGCCATGTACCTAATTGGCAAGTGAAAATTGTGAGTACTTCAAAGAGGGTGCTATAAAGAAATAGGATAGTAAGAAAAGTTGCAATAGAGCAGTTTTCCCCTAAAACTTTGGCAGACAGTTAAGAAACACATGTGATCAATAGGGAGAATGGACCCATGTGGGGAGCATGTCTTGTTGGGGTACATGTATGGAGGGGTGTCTTTGTAGAAAGCACGTGTGTGGGCAGTTCATTCTGCCAATGCTTTGAGAGTGCTGATATCTTTTGGTGATGCCATATTTCTGCCTGTCTACTCTATTTTCAGCTAGCCTTTGCTGGATAGATTGCTTCTGTTAAATATGTTGCCCAGCTCAAAATGTAGTCTCTGAAGAATTCTCCTTTACTGGAAGTGGAATCTCTTGGATGTTGTCTGGAGCATTATTTTCTGGGCTCATATTTAGGGAGCTTCTCTGTTTCAAGATTTTAGTTTCAGTTTGATTCCTTTGCAATAGTGTTCTTTTCCCCCATAGGAAGAGTAGTTTGTGCTATACTCTTTTAGTTTAAAGCTCCAAGGCTTCCCACAACCTTTCCTGAAAAGTAGCAGCCTTTTTATACTTAGTCACCTAACCAGCTGTAGGATCAAAAATAAGACAAAAACACTCAAACAAACCAAAAAAACCTTACTTGACATTTTTTTTTCTATTTCAGAGGAGAAAGTTTTAAATCGAGTAAGCTATTTATCTCCAAGTGTCAAAGTCTTTAGAACATCAAACTATTACTCCTATCTATCCCACTAGTGTTCTTAGGCTTCATTTGCTACTGAACTCTTCTTCCTTGGTATCAGGGCTTGGGCTACTCTATCATTCCATCTTAAAAACTTGAATGTATGTAAAGCATACATTTTAAGTGCTACTTCAATTTGTTTATACATATATCAATACACATACACATCAATTATGTCTACACATGGGTCATATTCAAAGGCAAATATATACATATATATTTATATTTATATACACACACATAGACATACACATATACACATTCCCTCCAGTGACTTTTCCAAGCCTTCTTTTGCCTTCTCTGGTCTCTATCATCTGCTCTGACTTAAAAGTCAAGCTTTTTGACTTAGGCTTAACAGAGAAAACAAAGAACATTTATTGTGAACTCCCCCCTTCTTTGCCTACATCTCAAAATTGTTGCCTTCTCTTTCATCTTCTCTTCTAATGTGCTAGCCTGTATCATTTTATTTTTCACTTGTTTCAGTCCTGTCTGACTCTGTGACCCTATTTGGAATTCTCTTGTTAAAGATAATAGATTGCTTTGTTGTTTCCTTTTCCAGCCTATTTTATAAGTGGGGAACTAAATGAAACATGGTTAAGTGACTTGCCCCAGGACCAAACAACTAGTAAGTATCTGAAGCCAGATTTGAATTCAGGAAGCAGAATCTTGCTTACCCAGGGTCTAATCTAGTACTCTATCAACTATGCCACCTAACTGCTCTTCCTCTATCTATCTATCTATCTATCTATCTATCTATCTATCTATCTATCATCTACCTACCTACCTACATATCTATCTATCTATCTATCTATCTATCTATCTATCTATCTATCTATCTATCTACATAGCTATATATACATATAATATCCCTTAGTTGCCTATATTTCTTGGATACCAAAGCAATATCTGAGAGATTTAATACAAATATTTTTCCTATTATATATATATATGATATATTTTCTATAACTGCTTCTCTTTTTATATTAAATGCATTAATTTTCTTTGTATAGAAGTTTTTAAACCTCATGTAATAAAATATCTATTTTATCTCTTGTAATTATCTCTAGACCTCATTTGGTTAAGAATGCCGTTCGAAACCATAGCTATGAAAAAAAATGATCTACTTTTTAAATTTTTTTTGTGACATGATCTTTACTATTCAGTTTATGTGCCAACAATCACCTTTGGACAGCAGTGACCACTTTCCCTTTCCTCTCTGGGCTTTTGTAGCACTGTTCTCTCATGGCTCCCATTTTACCTGTCATATTGCTCCTTCTTTCTCTCTATTGCTGGATGGCCATGCCCCCCAAATGTGGGTATATTCCAAGGCTCTATCCCAAGCCTTCTTTTATTATCTCTTTTGGTGACACCAGAAACTCAAATGGATTTATAGTTTAAAACTTACTCATGACTCTTAGATCTCTACATCCAGACCTGGGTTTAATGAACTTCAGTTCTATATTAACACCTAAATTGGACATTTCCAACTAGATACCTCTCTAAAACACTACAATCCACACCTACCTACTTATGCAATCCATAACTCATTATCTTATCAAAATCCATTCCTTCTCTAAACTCCTCAATTCTTTTGAAAGGACATCACCATTCTTCAAATCATACAAGTTTACAAATTTGGAATAAACTTTAAGTCCTCATTCTTTTTAGCTCCACATATGCAAGTAGTTGTTAAGTACTCTCAATTCTATTTCCACATCATCTCTAATATCTATCTCTGTTCTCACCACTCACATAACTACTCTTCTAGTTTATAGCCTCATCATCTTCCTCCTCGATATGAAAGCTTCTTAATTAGTCATCCTGCCTCAAACCTTTTCTCTTTCCAAACTATTTTTCATTTATGTAATGAGAATTAAGTGTTTGCCATATTGTGTTAAGCCCTGGGATATAAACGAGCAAAAAGAAACAATCCTTGGCCTCCAAGTGTGTACTTCCCAATGGGGGCCAACAATACACCAAAGGAAGCTTAAAAAAATACAGTGGGTGTGGAAGAGGGACATAGTGTTGAAGTACAGAATATCAGAAGTGGAGCCAAGAGAGGAGTGAAAGTTGGCTTTTCCCCAAAAATGAGGCCCCAGGAAGAACTCACCAATGGAAGAAGGGGACCAGAAAGGCAAAGGGATGTTCTAGGACAAGAAGGCTGGAGGGGCTGACAAATATCTCAAAGTGAGGAAGTCCAGATATTGAAGGAAGTTCAAGAGTGAGACTATAGCTGAGACCTGGTGTTGAAGTCCAGAAAGTCAGAATCAGGGCTAGGAAGTTCTTCATGTTCAAGGTCTGACCATGCATGTCATACTTTTACTCAACTGTCATTTCCAATTACTACAAGAATCAAATATAATAGTTTCTGTTTATCTTTTAAGCCTTTCACAATCTTGGCCTAGTTTCTATCTGATTAAACATTCACATATATTCTAATTCAGCCAAATTAGCCCCCTTACTAGTAGTTCCTTATCCATAGCACTTTATATCCATTTCTTTGTATTGGCATATAATCCTCTCCATCCTGGTCTTTCTTTTGATTCAATAGTTTCCTTCAAGGTCCATCTCAGACTCGACCCTTTACATTAAGCCTTTTCTGATTTCTTCCAATACTCTTTTCTTTGCACCAAATTAGTTTGCATCTGTTCTCTCTCTAGAAAATGTTGTTTCTTCTGATAGAGTCGAGATTAGGGATGATTTCATTTTTTGTCTTTTTATCACTAATGCCTAGCTCAATATTCGGCTCAAAGTAGGAATTTCAAAGATGATTGTTAACTGAGAAGTGACACAGGGGCTTACAGAATTTAACTACTCATCAGGACAACCAGAGTTTAAGTCTCATCTCTCACACTTATTTTTTGTATGATAATGGGAAACTGACTTGACCTATCTGCTCCAGGCAACTTTCTAAAACTGTACATAGTAAATCAGGTGCTGATCTGCATTGGAAGACTGAATTCTTCTAGCACCTAGCACCTTCCTACACCAAGGAAAGTGAAGAGAGGTCTGATTAAAAAATGTGTCACATGAGTTTATGGAGAATAAGTGACTTGGGTGTCGAAGAGATTACTATGGATTAGGAATGATTGGAAAACTTCTTGCAGGCAGTGTGACTTAAGTTGTATCTTGAAGAATGATTAATAAAGGATGGTACAGAGTAAACACTTTGCATCTAGAAACAGAAAACACTGGGTAAAAATTTCAGCTCAATTATTAATCACCTTTGCGATCTTGGACGACCAAGTTTCCCATTCTGGGCTTTAGTTTCTTCCTCTGCAAAATGAGGTAACTGTAGTAATTCAGAGATGTTACATCCTCAGTGGCTCAAAATTTCTAGTGCTACAGATCCATATTTAAATGTAATTGGGAAATGTTTAACAAAATAATAATATGGCACTACATAGATAATATTGCTATGTAGTTTTCTAAATCAATATGTGGCCCATAGGGATCTATTCTATTCAAGTTTGATACCACTGAACTAGATGATCTCTTGTAGCTCTCTGTGATTAGCTATTTTAGATTTTTAAAAAGTGTTACCAGCAGAGCTGGATGGCACAGTGGATAGAGTCCTAGGCTTGGAAGGAAGACTCATCTTTGTGAGTTCAAATCTGCCCTCAGATGCTTCCTAGCTTGGTAAGCCATTTAACCCTGTTTGCCTCAATTTCTTCATCTGTAAGATGAATTGTAGTAGGAAATGGCAGACCAGTCCAATATCATTGCCAAGAAAACCTCAAATGGAGTCCTGAAGAGTTGGACATGACTGAACTTACTGAATAACAACAACAAAAGTGTTAACTACATTCTTGTGGGTAACAATAAAGACTGGGCAACTGCTTAAAGTCCCCAAACATTTTTCTCCAGGTTCTTTCTTTCATTCACTGTTGTTTCCCTGTTGAGCTGTGTTCCAGCAGTGTTCATTTATCTGTATTTCTTAGAAAATGTAGCACAGGAATTCCAAAGTTCAAATCGCAAAAGAGCTTACTTTGATATTTGTAGTGCATTTCTTATTATCAGATTAAAATGTGTGACTATTTTAAAAGGAATCCTTACTTTTCTCATCTTCCCTGGAACAGAGTCTATGGCTTCTGACTTTTGCAATTGAGTTTTTTTAAGGCTTTGACAGTTAAAAGAGGGAATTGGTTAAGAAAAGTGTCTGAATTTGTAGATTAGAATTTTTATTTAAATCTATAACCCATTCACCTTCTAACTTTCAAAGTTTTAGTCTCATGCAGCCTGCAGCCAAACTACTTCTGAATTCAGCATCCAGTTTTCTGCTGTCCACCCATTAATTGGAGCTCTTTGATGCTTCCTTTGTGGTTTATTCTTCTCCATTTCCTTCTCTATTTGCTGTCCTATGACATCTTACTAGGCCAGGAAGTGGGCAAAGTTAGGACTTTATTCTGGGTAGAATGCAGATTCAGAATACCATGAATGACATATTGACATACTTTGTCATAGGTGAACCAAAGAGTGTGATCAATGGATATGTAAGCTGCCTTTCCCAACCCCACTCCCTGAGAGCCCTTTCTCTTAGATGAGAGTTGATAATTTCAGAGGTCCAGTCAAGAAGCAAATGTTATTCATTGGAAAGATTTGCCCATTTATGTACATATTGTTCTCAACTTTTTCACTTCAAAAATTCTGGCTTTATGAATCTAGATTTCACTCTAAATTGTACATAGCCTCCCAAAGGAATGTTAATTCAGAAAAGAGCTAGATAAGTCTCTAGACTGGAAGCAATGTCTTATGAAAGGAACTTTGTAATATTCTGCTCCATTTTGTTGTCCAAGCTACATGAGAATGTATACTCAATTGGAAATCTTCCTGTATTTAACAAAGGATGCTTGTAAATATAACTAGGCAATTTAGTCCTTTAAATGTTCCACTCTTATTAGATTTCTTACCGTTCTTATTTTTCTCTAGTTTCCCTGAGGAAGTGGGTAATTCAAAATGAGAAAATGTTCTATCAATTTTTTTAAAAAGTATGTTAAAAGTCATGAGACATTCCCTTGATAAAAAAGAAAATCTCTATAGCTTCTGGAAATTAAGGATTGTTACACACCAATATCAAGGGACAGCTATTTCATTATCTTTATAAATCAAACATTGGCATGCTTTCAGCTACTATGTTGAATATTAGTAAATTGAAATTAGTGTCTGACTTGAGCTCTGAGATTCTATCATGACACCTAACTTAAGTGTACAAACAATGTTCTTACTGAAGATCCAAAAACTTTTTGTCCCTCTGATGGGGGGAAAAAGTGGTCTGATATGTCCAAAGGATTCAAGGGATCTTGAAAGTGGAATGCCAAAACACAGCACTGCAAGTGAGAGTCTGCGGACTCAGAGAGAAGTTCTGAGTGGGTATTGGCAGCTGGGGAGAGAAGGATTGGAAGTTAGCAATTTCAAAGTGCATGAAGTCAGTAACCAAGTCAGAATAATTAAAACTGTCTAATTAATTAAATAATTAAAACTGTGCTAAGCTGTCCAATAGGACTGAGACATAAATGAAGACAAGAAAAGAGAAGAATTTAAAATCTAAATTGTGACTTTCCCATTCATGCAAATATATAAATGGTTATTGCCCCCACCCTTCTGGAGGGAAAGAAATAAATAAGCATTTATTAGGCTCCTACTATGTGCCAGGAACTGTGCTAAGTGCTTTATAGATATCTCACTTGATCCCTAATGAAAGGTTTTCTCCAGAAGTTTTCCATCTCCAAACTTCTAGAAAGCAATCCTGTTGTTGGGGGCTGACAGTATTGTTACCTGGTGCTCAGAAGAGAATGCTCTAGGACCTTGACCAGCTTTTACAATCTCCTCAGAGGAACTATGTACACATGCAAAACTTCTTTCTTTTCCTTTGTCAGTTTTGATAGCTTAGTTAATTCTAGGGCAGGTGGTCTTGTTTTTTCTGTATCCTCTTTAGTCTCTCTCTTTTTTTTCTGTTTTCTAACTTTTGTTCAGCTGACTTTGAGAAATATCTCCCCTTCTTCCTTTCTTTATTCCATTCATGAGACAATATAGTGCCCTAATCAATGCTGATATAATAGTAGTGTTATTGGTACTAACAAATCCAAGAATTGGAAACTACTGGAGCGAATTTTTTATAAAATAAAAAAAGCCAGGTAATCAGTGGGAGCTTACGTGTCAATTAGCCCATGTCTTAGCAGTGTTGATGGAGGTAGTAGGCAGGATAGTGTAGTGATTACTGCTCATGACTATGTGGGGACAGGGTTATGCCTGCATAGTATTTATAGCAGAAAGGCCTAAGGGATCAGGATGAGTGGCATTGAAAACTCCCTGACACCATCATTTTCTCTTTCCTAACCTAGGTAGCAACAAAGGTGATTTTCCTAAATCAGAGTTCTGATCAAGTTCCCTACCCACCTTCCATTCAGCAAATTCCATTGGCTCTTTATTGTCCCTAAGTCCCAACAGAAACTCCTCTGACACTGAAAGCTCCTCATTACCTGGATATCCCTGATTTTCCAGTCTTTTATACTTTATTCCTCTCTGAATACCCTATGTTTCATCCTTATTTATTCATTAATCTGCACATATAATGCTCCATCTTTTATCAACCTTGTCCTGGATGTGTCTCATTATGGGAATGCTCCTTCTTTTCACCTTTGCCTCTCAGAATCTCTAATTTTCTTCAATACTCAATTGCTATCTTTTTTGGTGAAGAATTTCCCAAACACTCTTAGCTACTCGAACACTCCCTTTACTTCAGTTCCTGGAATCTTGTGAGGGGACTTCTCTCAGGTGTACATGTTTTATCCTCTATTGGAATATAATCTTCAGAAGGGCAAGAAGTATTTCATCATTATATCTACAGTATTCAGCACAGCACATAGCATATAATATGCACTTCACAAGTTTTTTATTGGTTGACTGACATGACTTCCTCAGCTCTGAATGTTTTGATCAGGTGCTAGTCCATCTGTTTATCTTGGAGACAAGTCTCTATTGTTGGTGCTCCTCCAACACCTAGGCAAGCAATGGTAGAAAAACTAGTTTTTAGTCTATGGACCAGTTAGATACCAAATGTGAGGCAGTTTGTACAGACTAGTAAGGAATCTCCCTAGGACCATGGTGATGAAATTATGGTATATGTTCCATAGTGGGCACTCAATACCTCTCTGTGGGACGAGTGCCACCACCCTACCACTGAATTCACCAGAGTTCATTATTAGAAAGCCAGAGGGACACGGGTCAGGCTCCTTCCCTCCCCCTCTCCATGGGTGCCTGAGTGTATTTCTCACATTGCCTGCTCTTCATCACTGACCTAGGGTATAGACTCAGGTCTTTGGGTGAGCAGTCATCTTCTAGAGATGAACCTCCTGAGGAATATAGGAGGAAAATCTTTTCTACTCCTCTGTGACTTCTCAGACCTGGTGGAACTCCTCTTTCCACACAGACTGCCACTCTCTGGGATCACTGAAACCATCTTTACCCTGAATATGCTGTTATAAGTTCAAAGTGAAATATTCCTATTTGGTTTTCTCAGCATTTCACTAATGCATTTCTATTCTTTGAGGGAATAAAGCCCCAACTGGAAATCCAGAGTAACTTGAAGCTTTAAATGCTTATTTTTTATGTTGAAAATCCACAACCAATAGCTATTAATTGTTTCAGAAAAGCCTCAAATATTAACTATTCTAGAATATTACTGTTAAATTTTTGTCAGTTTAATAGTAAAAGTTAATATTTATATAGTGCTTTAAGGCTTTCAATGTGTTTTACATATGTTGTTTCATTTGATCATTATTTTATAGAAAAAAGATGAGACATACTTCAACTCTAAAGCTTATATAGTACAAGATTTTATGTTAATGGAACTCATGGTTGTAAGATTCTGGACCTGCACAAAACTTCCATCATTGCATTTTCTGAAGATGCAAAGCATGCAAAATAGCAGCCATTTCATATTAATCAAATCTTCGATTCTTTAAAATACAGTCCCTTGGTTTCATTTTCTGTGATAATTTAGGTGTACTATGTACTGTATCTCTTTGTCTTGAGTTAATAACCCTCTGTCTGATAGGCTCCCAGGGATTTAGGTGATTATTTGCTTTTTTGATTTCTTTAATTTCAAAGGGTGTGCTTTCGAGGAGTACATCTCTTTTCGGTAGTGGGTTACACTGACTTCTTACTATAGGTAATAGAATAAAATAGACAAATCTCCAAAGCTTGACCTTTATTTCTTGGATTTAAGCCAGTGAGCTGATTAGGTCTATTAAAATCAAGACCTTTGACAAAACAGGATTAAATTCCTCTATTACCTTAAATTAAGACAAAGGGTTTAATTTAAAACCTCAAAAATGGCCCTGAAAATAAATGTTAGAACTCATCTATGGGTCAGTAGTTTGTCTAATGAAAATCAGTGTCCTTCCTCAGAGGGACAGTAGTCCTTTTATAATTCAGATGATCATTATTTAGAAGGTAACATATATAAAAATTAATGGAAGAGCTGGAACTAGGACAGGATCATCAGAGCTTTGTTTTAGGACAGTGACATTCAGGTGTTTGTGTGTGTGTGCATGTATGTATGTGCATGTGTGTGTACATTTATTCCACAGCAATCTGGAGGTCACTTCATAACAATTATTTATTTACCGAGTCCCCTTTCACTCTGCACCATGGTGTATAGTCTCATTCCCTCTCTAGCACCCATTCCCAAGGTGCCATTGCCATGGCATCCCTTTGCCTTTCCTTATGCTTATCCTTCACCTATACTTGTGAGTACATTAGTGTGTCCTTTTGGAGGAAGGGCTGTCTTTATGCTTGTACTGTCCTTACTGTGTCATCACCACTGAACTACCACCCTCAGTTGTCTTCAGTGTCAACATTGCCACTACTCCACCATTTACCTCTTTATTCTTTGTGTTACTGGTAATCCTATTTGTTTCCACTTTCAACTTCTAGATAAAAGCTCTAACTATTGGCTTTTGTTGGCACATACATTTACCACTGGAGTGTGTTCATTGTTTCCAACCTTCCCTTTGCACAAGTTAGGCACAATTGGTATTGTTATCCTTAAACATTAGGCAACTGAGCCTCCTAAACATTATATGACTTGCCTAAATCATCTGGTTGATATGTGACAGATGCTAAGGGAACCCAGGACTCCCTATGCTTAGTGGAGTTCCCTAATCACTGAACAGCTTGATCTCTTAGGTACTTATCCAAAAGACCAAGTTCCAAAGAAACAACAGGTGGTCTTAAGTAGTTTTCAGGGTTCCATGAAATATAACTGGTTTCTCTGAAAATGCATCATCGAGGGATATTTGAACCATTCTTAGGTGATCATTATATAAGGAAAAAAAGTCCTGGCGGCTTTCCTGCCAGGCCAGCCTCATCTATCAGCACTTTCTCTCAGATTCAATGTACTAGCAATGCCCTAGGGCTTGTTGGAAGCAACATTTCTATTATTGTTAATGATGGAAAATGTTTCATTGGGGAGTGTATCCATTTTCTTCTTTGTCATTTATAACTGATTACTCACAGTAACCCTAAGTGGAGAGTATATTTTTATGACAGTTATGTTTCAGAAAGAGAACAGGAATCCTGAGTTATTGGTTATTAAATTTTGCTTGTATCTATCCTGACCACATACAAGGGAACTCTAGAGGTAGGAATGTGTATTTTTAAAAAAAAGTCTTATTTCTCTTTTACTTACTGTTTACTCTATCTTAAAACAGCTGAAGCAAAATCCTGTCAACATCTTGCTAATATTAAGTACTGGAAACTTGGGGCACGATATAATAAGTTCTGATGAATACAGCATGTCAAATTGTGATGGATTGTCTTTAGAAATTTGAGAGAGATCTTTCATAAGTTATTACATTCACTGGAAACTACATTTGGAGGAGTGCATGAGCACATTGAATATTCTGCTATTCCTTCTAAGAAAGCTGATGATAAAGAAGATATTTTTAAAAATCACTATAGAGGTCCCTACTTAATTGGTTTAACTTTTAAACCTCTAAAGCTGAGAGGATAATTTGGGGAAAATCCCAACTCTATTTGAGAAGAATGAAATCAAGAAAACACATAAAGACATAATACATAAGAAAGTACAAAAAAGAAAAAAAAGGTGAAATCTAAGTATGATGCTCTCAGAGACAGACAGTCTTATAAAATTAACTCAGAGTGAGTTGAGTTTAACAAACCAATGATAACAAAAAGCTTTTAATTTGTTAATGCTATGCTGAAAGTAAAAAAGGAAGATTAAAGAAAATGTTTTTGGGGTGGATATAATGATCATTACTAACAATAAAGAAAATAAATACTTCTCAGTTTTAATCTGCTTCTCTACTAAAGGAGATTGGCACATGTACTGGAAATAACAGGGCAAAAATGACTAAGAGTGCAGATACCCAATATAAATACATAATTGCCTATATGAGGCACTCAAGTCACTTGGCACAGATTAACAACTTTCTTTTTTCTTTTTCCAAATTTAATTTTATTGATTAATTAAGAAAAATTTTCTATGGTTACATGATTCATGTTCTTTCCTTCCCCTCTTCCCATTCCCCTCCCATAGCCAACATGCAATTCCATTGGTCAACAACTTTCTATGGTGGTTGGCACATGTGATTGTTGAATCATACTCAGGGGTATTTGAAAGATTATGAAAAATGGTAGAGTTAATTTAAGATTGGAGAAAGGTGTCCTGATTGAAAAAATGAAAGAGAGAGAACAATTTTCTAGCTCTAGGATAAGTAACATAACCTCAATCCATTGTAAAATTTTATAATGGATCATTAAAAAGATGGCTTGGTGAACATCTAAAAGCAGACATATTAATGGAGGGCCACTATGTTTTCATAAAACAACTGGTTATGCCAGAATAATCTTAGTTTTGCTCATTTGATGGGATTACTCAAGTGGTAGACTATGTGAATTCAGTTTAGATTTTAGAAAGTTTTTGGTCATATTTATTGTCCTATTCTTGTAAAAAAGAGGAACAGATAGATTAGATAAATGAACATAACTATTTGGATTCTGAACTGATCAAGTGGCTGGATTCAAAGAATAATTGTTAATGGCTCATTGACAGGGCACCTGCAGGTCTCTGGTGAATTACCTCAGGGATTGGTGCCATTCCCTAGGTCATTTAATTTTTTTTTAGTCAATAATTTGGATGAGGACATAGATGAATTGCTAATCACATTTATAGGTGACCTAAAGCTAGGAGGAATAGCAGACACACCAGATGCCAGAACTAGTATCCTAAAGGATCTAGACAGGCTACAAGATTGAGCTGAGTCAAATAATACTAAATTTATTAGAATAAATGTATAGTATTGTGTGTGGGTAAAAAAAGAATTTTATAAATACAGATATGGGAAGTATGATTAGAAAGCAGTTTGTTTGGAAGCATATGAGTCAGTGTTATCCCATGGCATCTAAAAAACGTTAATATACTTTTAGGCTAAATTAACGGAGATATAGTTTATATGATTAGAGAAGTTATAGGCTTACGAATTCTGCTGTTGTCAGACATCATCCAGAATATGTTTATTTTTGGCAACAATCATTAGGAAGGGCATTGACAAACTAGAAAGTGTCCAGAGGAGAAAATTGGAAATGGAGAAGGGAGGGTGATAGCTATGTTTCAGGGGTCTCATGGCCTTTAAGGAGGATTCATCTCATTCTATTTGGCCTCAGAAGGAAAAAACTAGGAACAATGAATGGAAGTTACAAAGAGACAATATAGACCTCATATCAGGAAAAATATTCATAATTATAAGAACCATCCAGAATTGTATTGTTCTGACTTGACAGATACAGTAATGATTTCCTCTCCTTGGAGATCTTGAAGCAGCTACTAGATGACCACTGTGTTGTTTGTAGTATGGATTATTTTCAGATATATATGGACCAAGTAGCTACTTAGATCGCTTCCAACACTTGCATTTTGTGAATCTGTTTTAAGCTGGAGGGCAATTATATAGGATTTTTTTCTTGATTCCATTTCTTTCAAAGGAACAATCCAATAAACATTTACTAAGTGTTCACTCTATGCTGAATATATTGCTAAAGGTTGAAGAGATAATAAATAACTCGGATATAGTCATTATTTTTGTCAAGTACAAATATATCAAAATTTTGGAGTGCGTGTGGGGTGTTACAATGATGATAGAGTTATAAGCTGAGTTTATTTAAAATAATGGTTGAACGATGAGGGAAGAAAGATGTTCCACACACACTTCTGAGAGTAGAATGCTCATTTCAAAATGGCTTATGTTAAGAAAACTGTAGAAAATAAGAGTGAGGCAAGATGGGACAGGGCATGATAATAGTTCTCTTCAGGTATTTGAAGGGCTGTCATGTGAATGAAGAAGAATGATTAGATTGGGAGAAGAAAAACTCCGAACCATTAATATTATGATAATTGAAAATATTCTCAGTTGGTAAAAATAAATCATATTTCTCCCAGAACTTTGGTTGTAATTACACCTAATCTTACCTTTATACAACAGCCATCACTAACAAACTTTAAGAAGTCAAGTGTGTAGTTAATTATCACTAGTATCCAAATCTAACACCTTATTAGAACTTAATATAAAAAAGAAATCACCAAGGAAAAGAAACAACCCTGAGTGTTGTTAATGAAGGTGTCATTGTCCTTATAAAGATAATTCAGTTTTAAGCCCTTAAGCATCTGTTATGGAGTTGATGCAAAAACAAATGTCCTTTCTTCTTCAGAATGGGTGTATTTCTGTGTACTGTTTTCTATTGGATTGTGATCTGGGATTTATTAGTTTTGCACAGTTCTGTTAAACTTCATATTTCTTAATATTATTTTGATCTTAGATAAAATCTGGTCAATTCATTAGGTTCTTATTATACCTATCTTCTATTTGCATCATCATCACCCACTCCATCAACTCTGACATCAAGCACTTATTAAATAATCATCATGTGCCAGGGAATATTCTAAGTCCTGGGCTATAAAAAAGCAAAAACAGTACAAGTATGCCTTTGACATCTTAGGGGTATGGCAAGGCACCCCAGAGACCTGGAAAATCCATGTACATTTCTTTGGCTCTCCCTTCATACCAGAGAAGAAGTCTGATTTGTTTTATTTTTTCTTTTATGAGATGTTTACAGTATCTTGTTGTAAAATCTGTGTAAAGTATTTGGTCCTAGGTTTTATGTAAACTTCTTTTTGTGTCATCTGCTGTTCTTCATGCATTGTCATGTCATCACCTTCTGCCAAACTTCCACCCCCCCCAAGTTCCCACTTAATTTATTTTATTGATATATTGAAACCAATATTGAGAAAGTTCCATTGTGGGAGGGATACCTGAAGTCACTTACATTCTTCTAGGGAAAGCATGCTAACAACTATCCTTACAAAATATATAAAAGGGCAAATTGGAAGTAATCTTCCAGGGAGGTGTTAATAATAGGGGAATTAGGCTGACAGAGGAGAGGTAGATTAAAACAGGCCCTTTGCAGAAGGTAACATTTCAGATGAGTCTTGAAGGAAGACATGATAGAGGAGTCAGCAATGAAGAAAGAATTCCAGGAATGGGGGATAGTGTAAAGGGTGAATAGTATGGCTGAGACTGAAAAAAAATCTAAATTTAAATGATCACCAAGGGAAATCCCAAATAATAAAATACCCAAATCAGCTGCCAAATTTTTATGGTGATTTAATTACAACAGGAGGAAGAAAATATTAGAGGGAGAGAGAGAGAAGAAGAGAAGGAAAGAGGGAGAGAAGGAAAGAAGTTTAACTCAGAACCACTCTGGCTCAGGCTGAGCCAAAGTGAGCATTAAGGCCTTGGAAAACCAAGGCAAAGAAAGGGGTCAGTCCTTATCACTCACGTGACTGGTCTGAAGGAAAGCTGTCTGCAGGGCTCCTCCAAACTCAAGCTCCAGGATCCAACTGAACTCTAGCCCTCTCCACAGGAAGTCACGAGAACTCCAGAGGCTGTTCTCTACCTCACTTCCTGTGTCTCACATGTACCAATGATGGCTCAAGCTTGACTTAGGCCCACCCAGAGGTCTGTCCTTTTTTTTTCTGCACATGTCTGTTGAAGGTCATCTCCTCAGATAATGAAATCTTGAGTTTAATGCAGACCTTCCTAATCTTGTTAAACTAAGAAGGGAAGAGAAATGTAGTTTCCAAGACCCGATTCTGTTATTCCAAGTATCTCTATTGTTATTGGTCAGGAAACAGCTAAATTAGATCTTCTAAAGAATGGTCTGATTAGGGTGGAATAGTTTTGAAATTCACAAAAGTCAGTGAAAAGGCATGAATTTGGTAGATGCAGTATATTATGTGTGAGGAGCAGCAAGAAGACTTGTGAGACTGGATCAGACAGTCCATGGAAGTGGGTAAAATGTAAAAGTGGGAAGGGACCAAATTGTGAAGGGCTTTACAAGTCAAAGAGGATTTTGTTTCATCCTGGAGGTAATATTGAACCACTAGAGTTTGTTGAGTAGGAGCCTGACATAGACTTGTGCTTTAGGAAGATCACTTTAATGGCTATGTGGAGGCAGGAATGGAGCAGAGAGAGACTTGTGTAAATGTGAGTTTAGTTGAGAGTCTGCCCCGGGCATATATATATATATATATATATATATATATATATATATATATATATATATATATATGCCCGGGGCAGACTCTCAACTAAACTCACATATATATATATATATATATATATATATATGAGAGATGTGGTGAGTTTAGAAACAACAAAGATATGAGGACAAATTGGATATGGGTGATGACACTCGTGAGGAATTAGGATTAACACCTAGATTGTGAGCTGGGATGACTGAGAGGATTGTGGTGCCCTAGACAGGGAAGTTGGGAAGAAGGGATGGTTTAGGGGGAAGATAATAAATTCTGTTTTAACATGTTGAGTTTGAGATATCTATGAGACATCTCATTAGAGATGTCCAAAATATAGTTGGTGATGTAGAGAGGCAAAGGATGGATAAATAGATATGAGAATTATTTGCCTAAAGAAGATAATTGAATCAATGTTAGATGAAGAGACCACCACAAAAGATAACAGAGAAATGAGAAAGGGGTCTAAAACAGCTCTCGGGGGGGTGGTGGCATCCATTGTTAGTATAGGTACAACCTGGCTGACAATCCAGCAAAGGACACTCGATGGTTAGATAGGGAGAAGTAGAACCAAGAGATAGCCGTGCCATGAAGACCTAGAGAGTAGAGATAAAACACAATACTTGGAGTCTTTCATAATCGTGCTTCTTCTTCTTGTCTATGTGCAAGTGACAATATATTTGCTCATTAGTTTCCTCATCTGTAAAATACAAAGATTGGGTGAGATTACCTCTAAGGTCCCTTACAGATCTAAATCCCTTAGTTTCTCTGTTTAAAATGATTGAGTTACAGTGTTTTAGTTAACCTCTTGACATTTTTTACCATCTTCAAAACTTTTTCTGCTTCTAACTGTTAAAGAAGTGAAAAATGGGAATTACTTAAGGTTCTCCAAACCTCAAATATCAGTTGCTACTGTCAATAGCTTTAAAAAAAACCCTAGAAACGAAACTAAAAGCAATTAAGAAAAGCAAATTGACATAATGGGTTGAATTCATGGAAGGAATAATGGGTGAATTATTTCATGTTTGTAGATGTTTAATAAATAAATATCAGCACTAATAGCCTGTCACCATTCCTCTCAACTTGGCTCTTTGCGGTGTTCAGTTGTCCGGACAAGGTGAAGGGAGAGTAGTTGCTCTGCAGGTGAAAGCTTCACTCCTGACTTGTGAATGACATTCTTGGAGTAGTTGAACACTGTGAATAAGCATTGACTGCCACTGTTCACTCCATCTGAAATGCCATTTCAGAGTCTACTAGTCACCTCTGAAAGGAAAAGGCTCGATGTTAGTGTTAGATGCAACCCAGACCAGGAATGTTATATTTGGTTAACAATTTCACTTAAATATGGAATCTTTTACCCCAGTGGTATTCTTGCCCACCACCCTCATCCCTAGAGAAAATAAGTCCAACGTTTCACTCTGAAAAATTCATTAAACAGGCATAATGTATGTTTGTGGGCAGCTAGGTAGCAAATTGGATAGAGAGCTGATTTTGCAGTCAGGAAGACATAAATTAAAATCTTCCTGTTGTGTGACCCTGGACCAATCATATATGTTAAAGGAAGGGGGAGATAAAAGAAAATATTCATAGAGACTGACAATTCCATGGTGCTCTTTATCTTTTAAACATTTGTCAGATAGGAACTAGTTCATCTTTACCTTTCTTTATGGACAATTATTATTTTCCTTTAAATGAAAAAAAGTAAAGTTTTTTTTTTTTTTTGGTGGGGATAAACAGAGATACCAAGTTCTTTTCCAAGGCAATTTTAGGAGTCACTTTCAGGTGTTTCTCATTCATAGTCTTGGACTCAAATCTTCCATCAAAGGAAACAAAACAAAAACTCTTTTCTCTATTGAAAAGCTAAAGTTTTTTTCAGGTAGTCTGAAATTCAGTCTGCTTGCATGGTAGAAGGATATTGCTAAAAAAAATCTAACCCCAAAGTAATCCAAAACCAGCCCTAGGCAAATGTCCAAAAATAGATCAAATTTTCTTTAGCCTTCTTTTCCATTTCATTTTTTTTGTTCACCCGGCTCTGCAATTTGGCTTCCTGTATGACTGTGGGCAAGTCACTTAAGCTTTGGGGGTTTCGGTTTCCCCAATTGTGAAATGAAGGGGATTGGAGTAGATGACCTCCGAAGATCCCTTCCAGATCTAAAAACCTATTACTTTTCTCTTTCTCCTCTGCCTGCTAGCAGGAAGCCAAAATCTTTGCTCTGCTTCTGTCAATCCTGTGTTCTCAATTTTTGATTTCCTGACTTTCTGGAGCCAGACTTTTACTAGCTACCACAGAGTAAGGTGAACTGATAAACTAATACTCACCTAGGCTTTAATAATTAATAATAGCTGAATGGGTTACTCCTCTTAAGTGCATTTACATTAAAAAGGAAATTTGCCTTAATCAAAAAGATTGAATCTTTAGTGGTGAATTTTAAGGACCAAGAAAGGCCAGGGAGGAGGTATTTTGGGACAGAGGATATGTCTCAATTTCCAACTCTATGGAAGACCAGCCTTAAGTAGTGTATGGAGCACTGCTATATGAACAAATACATGCGTTGACTTGGTAACACAAAGATTTCTTTTTAAATTGTTTAAATTTTAATTTAAAAATTAAATTTTGATTGAATAAGCTGTAAAAGCATAACATGGAAGCTAGAGGGCTGAGCCTGGAGTGAGGAAGACCTGAATTCAAATCAAGCCTTAGGAACTCACTTAACCTCTATTTGCCTCAGTCTCCTCAGCCATAAAATGCGGATAATATTAACATCTACCTGTTTTAGACTGTTGTGAGGAGCGATGAGATAATATTTGTAAAGCCTAATCACAATGTGGCACAAAGTAACACTATAAAAATGCTAGCTCTTTATCATCATCATCATCATAATTTTTATTGTTATTAGAGTTGGCCTCTGAGTTAGGAAGATTCCAGTTCATGTACTACATCTAAGGAGGCAGTTGGGTAGTCCAGGGATTCAGGAAGTCATGAATTTAAATCTGGCTTCAGTTACCTAATAGCTATGTGACCCTAGTCACTTAAACCTGTTTATTCAGTTTCCTTATGTAAATGAGGAAATGGCAAACCATTCCAAAGCATCTTTGCCAAAAAAAAAAAAATTAAAAACTCAAATGGATTTGGCAAAAAAAAAAAAGTCAGACATAATTGGAATGACTGACCTACAACAATTTAGAAAAAATCATCCCTCAATAATTGAGTGGAGGGTGAATGAGAGAGGGGAGAGCCTTAAGACAGGGAGTAATCCAGTCAAGATATGATGAAGACTTCATAAAAGACTGTCTGCCCTTTGATCCAGCCATAGTTTTGCTGAGTTTGTACACCAAAGAGATAATAATGGGCCGCCACACACAGTGCTCCTCTCACTGACTACCAATGAAAGAGTTGCCCCTTCCAGAAGTACAGTGGGGGCTGGATAAATGGCCCCAGGGCACCACATGTGGCCCATATTTAGAGTCTAAAGGATCACCCTGGTGCAAATATCAATAATATGGAAGTAGGTCTTGATCAATGACACATGTAAAACCCAGTGGAATTGTGTGTTAGCTATGGGTGGGGGGACAAGGGGAGGGAAAGAACATGAATTATGTAACCATGGAAAAATATTCTAAATTAATTACATAAAAATTCAATTAAAAATTAAGGAATGGCTATATGAGTGGAAAATAGGGATGATCCGGCAATAGAAGTGACAAGATTTGAACATAGGTTAGAGTTGGACATGACTGAAAATGACACCACAATCACCATCTACTTCTGACTGGCTATATACTGGCTATGGAGCTCTGGATAAGGCATGGTGGGGCTCACAGCAAATCTTAAGACTGTAAATTGCAGAGCAGCAGGAACTCCCTATATCAGTGAGTGCATAAGTACAGTATCTATCCTACTCCCCAGTTAGGTAATATAAATAAAACTAAACGAAGCAATCTATCGACAAAAGAAACCAAATGTTTTTGAAAATTTGGCTCCCCAAATTTGTGCCTGCTTCTGTCCATTTGCTCATGGGATGCTTTTCTTGGAATGCTCTGTTCTCCCCTCTTTCTACATATCCTTAAAGGCTTAGTCCATCTCCAATGTCTCTTATTTTCTACACCCCCTCACTAATCCTGCCTCTATTTTCCATAACTATAACCCTTATATTCCATGCTATATGATATGGGAACTTTTTGGCAAGGACCATGTTTTATTTATTTTTATGTCCCCTACAACAACCTAGTCAAGCTGAGAATATGAAAAAATTCTCATTTGATTCATTGAATTTAATCTAATAAAATAATTACCAGGTCATAAGCAAAATGAGTCTTTAGGCTTATATATTGTAGATAATGTTTTTAAAAAGTAATGGTTGTCATTTAATATTTGGTGGAGCTAGTCTTATTTGACTAGTCATAGAAATAGAAGAGAAATAGTAATAAATTAAAATATCCAGTATATCATCATCATCTGAAAACTCAGTGAAGTTGTGTCAGGTCTCTGCTTTGAGAAAGGGAATAAAATATACATACAGACACATAAATGTATATATTAAGGAACCTGATGCCTAGTAACACCATGCATTGTGGTTCCCCTGGCATTGAGAACAGAGAGCAATGTTGGCCTCTCCACAGGCAGACTCAGAACTGCTTGGAGAGGTCACACCTTCTAACCCCTTTTGTCTAGTCTACACTGGATGGACCTTCAAGTGAAGGGATAGGGAGAAGCTGTCCTATGGCTACTGTCAAAGTACCTTAATCTTCCTTGAGTCCTCCTGCTAGGTCAGCATGTTGTAAGAATCCCTGACACAACAAGCAAAGTCACCTTATGACTTTAAACGATTAGAAGAGTATTAGACTTCTTGATTTGAGTTAATCCCACATTGATGCATGTTAAGGCTGTGAAGTCTGAACTCATCAGGAAGAGCTACAGGATCCCTGTGCATATCAAATAGAATGGAACTTCAGAATGGTAGAGACGTTAGTTGATGATAAAATGACAGGACAATGCTGAGAACCTGCTGAGTTTCTTTCACATACTCCTTTGTATATTACAAAAAAAAATAACTGACAATGGATTTCGTCGAAAATAAAATATAGATTTGAAAGGCATGAGACTGGCAAAAATTGGTACCCCCATAGCTCAGAGCATCACATAGGACATAATTAATTCTTAAGCTTTAGAAATCCTGGTTAAGTCACCTATCTTAGACTGTATGGGTGGATGGTCATGACGTTCATGATAGGGATTATGAGGAGGTCTGGGTTATAGCCACCTTTCTAACAAAGTACTCTAGGACCTTGAGAAGTCTACAACCATTTTTTGATGGTTCAGATTCTTTCTATCAAGAATATGAATAGGTGGCCTTTGCTTGATAAGGTTAGAACAAAGATCAGAAAAGACCTCCAGATTTCTTTTTATGGGAATAATTAAGCTTCTGTAGATATAAAACCAGAGAAATAGCATCTTATACTGGCCAAAGTCTTCCTCCAAGTCAGGAAGACCTTGGTTCAAGTTCTCTGTCTGAAATATACTAGCTGAGTAACCTGGATCCACTCAGTGAGGCTGTCAATCTCTAAGGAGTACACTTTATGGAAGGTTGCTACTTTGAATTGGTATTCATGGAGAATTCCCCTATGATGAGTCAGTCATTTCTTTCTCCAGCTCATTTTACAGAGGAGGAAACTGAGGTAGAGTTAAGTGACTTTCCTAGGGTTACACAGCTAGTAAGAGTCTGGGGTTAGATTTGAACTCAGGAAGATATGTCTTCCTGATTCCAAGCCTGATGGTGTATCTACTGTACCATCTTGCTGCCCTTCAATGGCCCCTAAAGGATGCCTAAAACTATTTAAGACTATGCACATATTGATTTTTAATAAATAAGGATTATTTAAGTTTTTTTCTATTTTATTTGGGGAAAAACCATTAAATTTCCTTCAATTTACTGGTGGAGGACTTTTTTTGTTCCTAATTTAATTTTCATCTTACTACCTTGCTCTACATGACCAAATCCCTTTTATCAAGCTGCTCCTCAATTTTTCGTGGGTTCATGCATTCAGAACTGGAAGAAGAACAATAGCTAGCACTGATAGAGTACTTTAAGGTTTGCATAGAACTTTACACATTTTATTTCATTTAATTCTCACAATAATCCTGTGAGGGTAGTGTTTGAATTTTATAGATAAAGAGTT
This sequence comes from Monodelphis domestica, assembly GCF_027887165.1. Lineage (NCBI taxonomy): Eukaryota > Metazoa > Chordata > Mammalia > Didelphimorphia > Didelphidae > Monodelphis > Monodelphis domestica. The sequence continues at coordinate 144,408,997 of NC_077232.1, forward strand.
TGAGGCTGGGAAAGGTTAAATTCCCCACCCAGGTTTATATATATGTTAGTAAGTGTCTGAAGCCAACATTCCACCTTGGGGTTTCTGATTCAAAATCCAGCATTCTCTCCACTGTGACATCTGTAGTTGCTTGGAAATTACTTCAGTGATTCATTTAGTCCAGCTCTTTCAATTTACAATTGAAGAGATCCATTCTCCCTCCCCTCCCCCCTGAAAGATTAAGTGATTCACCCAAGGTCATACAGTCAGTTAACAGCAGTTAGTACAGTGGGATAAAATCATTTCCACATGTGCACTTAGATCATGCTATTATCCTCGACACAAAATTAAATGAATCATATCACTGAAAGGTGATATCTGGAAACCAGTCATCTTCATTAATAAAAAATACTTCTATATAGTGACAGATTTGGTTCCAGCCCTCTTACAGCATCCAGGCATAAACCTATTTAGCCTGGATTACATCAAACCCTTTAGTGAGCCAGATGTTGAAGGAGGAAAAACAAAACAATCCCATCCCACCCCAAATTGGAAGTGACATAAAACAGAGTTTTATTCATTGGGCTCCCTACATGGACCAGTATAACAGAAAATACTAAACATATCCTTGACAGTGCCCTGCTCCGGGAAAAAGGGCATGTAACATATGACAAATATTTGTGTAAATGTTAGTCAACAAGTTGAAACAAAGACAGCCACGGTTGTCATAAACTTCCTTAGAACTGATTTGTTGAATTTATTTTAAATTTAATTGTTTAAGCATTGTAATGTACTTCTAGAGCTTAATCCTTTACCAAATGGATAGAATGTTGTTGATGGGCTCTTGCAGTATGGATGCAAGGCCAATCGATGATACCTGCATAACTGTTTTTCAGTGAATTCATTTTAAGCCATTTAATCAATATTGAGGAATGAAATACTAGATGAGAGATTCAGATGAGGGGGAGCTTCTGAGGAATAGGTCAAAAGTACAAAAATCAGTTAATAAAAAAGTGATTCATGAAAAAAAGGTAAGGGTTCTAAAAATGAGGTCTGAGACACAAATAGAAAAAAGCAAAACAGCAATTTAATTGAACCGCTAGGTGGTTAGAGTGAATGGAGTTAGACCGGAATTCACATATGACCCCAGACACAATTTGTGGTAAGTCATTTAATGTCTCTCTGCTACAATATCCTCACTTGTAAAATGGAAATAATAATAACAGCACTTACATCCCAAAGATGTTGTGAGGGTCAAAAGAGATAACACTTTTTTTTTTGCAAATTTTAAAATACTAAATAAATGCTAACTAATAATGATATTTAAACTGGATGGCAAAGGCAAAATGTTTATAAATTTAATCTTCAAGAGTCTGGAATGATGTCAAACTAAATATTGGTAGGAAAATGAATTAAAAGGCAAAAAAATGACAGAATCTGAATGTTGGAATGGACCTTAAGGATCATCTACTCCATTTTATGTGGCACATGAATAATCCATTGATATGTAATTTTACATTTTCTACTTGAACATCTCTAGTGATGAGGGAGTTTATTACTTTGGAGTACTAGAATAGAAATAAAATATGCATTCTATTTCTGCACAATTATAAAGATTAGAAATGCCTTTTTAATATAGCTCTTGCCTCTGTTTCCCTACTTTCCATTGATCCCCATTCTGCTTCTCATAAGCAAGAGGAATGTTCCATTGCTCCTTTCTATATCCAGTTTTTACTCATCGTGGATCTTAACAGAATAAAGTAAGCTTTATTTATTTCCTTGTTGTGGTAGTTTGAAAAAATATCTGACTGAAAAAAAAATTTTTTTTTAAATTTTCATCATAATGGTTACTTGCAACAGACAGTATCTTGTTTAGGCATAGCTTTCCTACTTCTGTGCCTTTTTCTGGAAATTTCCATACTCTATAACTAGAGTGGAGTCCTCATTGGTGAATCCCTAATTTCTCCTTCCCTGGAACATCAGAGAAGTGAAGCAAATTACACATGGTTTGGTGAGCCCCCTTTCCTCCCACTAAATCCATGGACTTTGGCCAATGGGATTGAACTATCCTAGTATCAATGAGGAAGAATCCAGGTGTTCTAACCATTGTGTAGGAAGAATAATGAGAACTGGATGTAGCCTTAAGGCTTCCTGTCTCAGAAATATCATTGGCCCTCTTCCTGTTGTGCCCTAAAATCAACTCTCTGAAGGGAGGCTGTGCAAATAAGATTAGGTTGTAGCCTTCCTTCTCTGGCTCTGGGGCCCTTATGCTATCATCTGTTCCAAACCCCTTTTGCTATTCTTCTGTTCTTTTCCCCTGTCCCAGGGTATTTCAAGTTAGAATTTAAGCTTTCTCTTGTGTAAATTTGAATGAAAATGAAAACAAAATTTAAATGCTTTTAAAATATTTGTTGACTGAATTTCTTTTCACACATTATTTGTCAGTATAATTCTTTTGTGAATGCCTCCAAGACCTTATATAGATGCAAGGATCTGGGGCACTTATATTTCAATTAAATATCTGTGAACTAGAGATATTTAGGAGTAAATATGATAGATAAGGCCTGTGATTTTTGTAATTCTCTTACCTGAATATATGTGTACATTATCCAAGATGTCAGCTGCCGGGATCATATAATTTCAATCTCAGATATTTTATTTATTTATCTTGCAATGAACCACACAGAGCAGAATTTGATTTTACATTTTCTGTATATTGTCTTCATCACCCATAATGGGTGATGTCAGAATATGGAAAACAAAGCTCATTACTTTTTGGTCCCCTCTAATGCCAAGTGAATGCTATTTATTTGTTCTATTGGCAGAAAGTCTAGAATAAATCATAATTTTCTGACAGTTCATTTCATATAAGCAGCACATTTTAAAGTCTTTTACCTTCAGAATTAAGCAATATATGTCACAGTTCTATAGGAAATGTCCCCAAATTATACTTGGTACAAACTAATCTAAGCTGCAGTGTTTGAGATTCTACAATATGTGGTTCACATTAGAAAGTCCTTTATAAAAGTAATACAATGTGGTTTTATGAGTTAAAGATAAAATCCTATCTTTTTTATAAGGCAGCTTTAGATCTATTTTATTGTAAGAGATGGCATTTTGTTTTACAATTCTGTGTGCTGAAGATGCCAGGTCATTGGAAAAAAATAATCTAACACTCCACATCAAATATCTTTAGATTCTTACACTCAAGCGACAAATCAATTGGTTCCCTTGCAATTGTATATTTTCTGATACATTATTGAACAACACAGTTTTCTGCTTTTCCACCAAGAGGTTGTATTCTAAATGTATTTATGTGACTAAAACATTTAAGTAGAATATAGTATTGGAGGGAAGATAGAAACCATCTAATCACACACCCCCATTTTACAGTCCTGCAAACTGAAATCTAAAGGAGTGAAATGTCGTATCTAAGAGCTAAACAATAATTTGTTTCATAATGGTTAGCAGTAGAGTGTAGATTATTATAAACTAGGTCTTCTGATTTGCTGAACTCTTCCACTAAATCACACTATATTCTAACTTTGTCTTATTTCAGAAGATAGGGGTTCTGCCCTTTACTATAAATATATGTATAAAATATTGTTAATCTTATCAAAGTTTGTGTTACCTCTGTTAATAAATATGAGTTCAAGAAAATATACAAACCAGATAACAGAAGATTGTGAGACAGCCAAATAGGAAGATGCAACTTGAGGGCTGGAATCTGATCTCAGCTGATAAGAGAACAGTTGGATATAGAGAGATCATTACATGATTCAGTGGAGCAGTGTTTGGTGCACAGGACCTGGATTTGTAGTTGTATAATTTGAATAAGTCACTTTCCTAATTGGGTCTCATTTTCTTCATCTATAAGATGAGGGACTTAGACTAGAGGTTCTCTAAGCTCTCTTCCAGTTCTAGAGCTAAATAAAGGCCTTAAAAAGAAAGGAACAGGCAGGAAGTTGTTGAGTGGAAATGTGAAATAGGCAGCTAAATGGCTCAGTCAACAGACCGCTGGGTCTGGACTCAGATTCAAATCTTACAACTGTAAAAATAAATTGGTGAGCTGTAAAAATAAAATATTTAGATGGAAAAGCTGTTCCATATAGGTTCAAAACTGTTTGGATACTTTTGATAGATATAATAAAAAGTATCCTCAGTGATGAAGTAAAGCTCAAATGTGAACTTCCCTTCAGGGCCAGGTGCAAGGACACTAAAGAGACTCTTATTATAAAAATAAAATATTTATTGCAATATATAAGGATAAATAAAGGATTTCTAATTCTAAGGGATTCTAAATCCACCCAAATAAACTCCCTGGTTCCACAAGGAACTGCTTCTCCTGTGTTTCCCAGGCTACACTACTCCTCCCTGATCTGACTAACCCAAATTTATGCGATCTAAATAAAAACTACCACTATTATCCTTATAAATCTTAACTTTGCCTTCAAATTATAAAATAGCAAAAGCTAGCTGGTTGAGTCTCAACAAGAATCAAGTTAGGACTCTGAGCCTTAACAGACTCAGAGTCCAAACCAAAGACCAGGTTTTTCTTTGGTCTTCTCAGAGTTAAACAATCTATAAAAACCACAATAGATATTAAATAGTATTTCCCAAGTTGGGAAAGGAAAACACTGGGTTCTTTCAGATCTTTCCCTCAGACAGAGTCTCTGAGTGTGTGTCTGCCAACTGCCAGAGAGAGTAATTGACACAGAAAAATGGTTATAACTATCACATCTGAAATTAACATGCTCTCTCAGCTCTGCTTCAAACTCTAGTTCTTTTCTCAAGTCAGCGCTCTACTCTTATCTCTAAGCTAATAAAAAAATACTTATTTTCTAATATCACCCTTACACCTCAGCCACTTGCTAGCTGGGTGACCCTGGGTAAGTTGCTTAACCTTGAATCCTCATCTGTAAAATGTGAACACACTGGGGAAGGAAATGACAAACCACTCCAGCATCTCTGCCAAGAAAACCCCATGAACTTTGTCAGTGGGAGTCATTCAGAGTCAGAAAGGATGGACAACTGCTAAATTTGGAGGCAGGAAGACCTTAGATTATTTTTCACCTCTGATGTTTGCCAGCTATATGACTATGGGCGAACCTCTTAACTTTTCTGATTTCCTTCTATTCATCTGAAAAATGAGAATGGCAATGCCTGTAGTTTTAACCTCATAGGCATAAATGAAAAAATAATATAAAATGCCTCATACATTTTAAAGTGAATGACAACTCATTATTATGGCAGATGACAAACAAGGAGAATTTTTGTTGGTATTTAGTGTTGGGAGGAATCTGCTAATTTTGATCAAATAGCATTTGAGAAGGGGGTAATATCATCATACAACCCAAGAAATTTAGATATCATTAAGAGAAAAGATATATTCAAGCAGACTCTCATAACCCTCAGGGATCAAAGACTCAGTTCTACATTTCTACTCTCTAGTTCTTAGATTTACTTTCTTAAATTGCTTCCTATGTTACCTAGCTCTGTGTGTGTGTGTGTGTGTGTGTGTGTGTGTGTGTGTGTGTGTGCAGAAAGAGAGAAACAGAGACAGAGACAGAGAGAGAGACAATTTTCTCATTCTCCTTCAACTCCCACAATCCCTTTAAAAGCCCTTTTGATTAGATTTTCAAGAGTTTGGCAAAAAATATTTTTCTTTTCATCAGCTCTTGTCAGGTGCACTCCACAACTGGCCCAAACCCTATAATTCATTCATTGATCTTTTAAGACATGGTCTAGAAATCCAAATACAATTCTTATGTGTTATCTTCTCCACCAACTGTTAATTTCTGAAATCTGCCTTTTCTGAAACCCTTCCGGGCTTTGCTTGATAGCAGAGATAAAAACACCACCCTTGTCTCTAAGCCTTGAGGTTCTTACCAATATTTTGCAATCTTCATTAGTGCTTTCTAGATCCTGAATACAGTCTGAATCACCCAAAGTGAATCATAGTCATCATGCCTGAGAAATCTTAGAAGCTTCTGCCTCATGTCTTGACTATATGGCCTATGAAGAAAGCAAAGTTTTATAATTGTGTTGTCTAATGAGATGGGAAGGGATAGGATAGAATGGAATAGAATAGAAAGTCGTAGAACTAGAACAGAAAGGAAATAATAAATATTATTAATAAACAGAACTATGGCTGGTCCATAGCTTCATGTAATGGCTTAGTAAAACATCCAGAAGCATTTAAAAGTTAGACAAAAGGTCACATTTTTATTCTATTTACACACACACACACACACACACACACACACACACACACACACGAGTGCATGCACACCAATAACCAAAGGAAGAGACAGTCAGGAGAACAAAGTACTTTTTCAGACTACAGTATCTATGTAATCTAATGCTGCTAAATAGAATGTTTAGGAGGAGACTAGGAAAATCTACTTTTCTCAGCTTTCCTTACCCAGGTGACCACAGCTATATCAGTTTTAGTAGTTATGTTTTCTCTGTCGCCTGTCTCTGTCTCTCTCTTCTCCCCCAACCTCTCATACACTTCAAATTTGCCCTCCTGCTTTGGGGGCAAACCACTAATTAAATGTGTCTTCATTTTACAATTGAAACTCTTATCAATAATAAGCTCCAAAAGCACAAATCTTTCCTTTCAGTGGTAAACAGTTTCCAATTAACACACTTTACATAGGTATAGTAAAAACACAGGAGAAAATAAAAGTGTAAGTATGTTGCTCATGTCCAAAAATGTGGAGTTAAAAAAATGGTCTCATGTCAACATTTAGGCATCGGATTCCTGGGAAAATTTGCTATTCTAGCATAGTAGCAAAAATGAAAATTATCTTTTCTTATACCAGGAGCCCACAGACCTTCTAAGTATTAGGATTATTATTCTTTTCTCACTTGACTTTCTTCAGTAGTAAGAAATTTTGATATTTAACATTTTCTTATTTATAGGAGAAAAAGGAACCTAAAAGAATCACTTATTTAAATTTATAGCTCTAAATTAACCATAGTGAAACTTGAGAAATAGCATTAAAAATATCATATTCTGCCTTGCATAATTAAGCTAATGCATTTAGCCTAAAAGTCAAACAATAGACTTACTGGTTTCCTTAGGAAATTCAAAAGAGGAACCACTATATTTTGTTTAAATTATGCATCAATAGCTTTTGTGGTTGTCAAAGGAGATTTTAAACCATGAAGTTTTATTTTGTTTTGCTTTTCATTATGCCCTTGAAAACTTACAGAGAATTATTTCTGGGATGAATTTCCCCAAGGAATCTAATGTGTAATCAGTCATTGAATTTACTGATAAATCTAATTGTCTGATAAAAGCTTCCTTTGCTCTTTTAGATTATTGACCTTGGGAAAAGTTCTTAGTCTTTTTATCTTATACTTCTGATTAGACATAGACACTCAGACTGAAGACTAGGTACCCTATAGCTATAGTTATGTGAAATTACTAGATGGGCTATTTCTAGTTTGTCAAATGACTACCACTTCGATGGTTTATGTTTCATAGAATCAGATTTGATTTGGGAAGGCACTTTGAAATCACCTAATTTAACATCCTTTATTCAAAGTTTTCTCATACTGTGCTACCCAAGCCCTCTTGACCTGTTCTACTGCCTCCTTGACCATCAAAGCCTCCATAATCACTGTCACCATGTCTTCAACCTGGGTCTCCAAAGCCACTGGGGTTGGCCCAGGCTAGAGTTATTTTGTTTCCATCAATCTCCCCATATTCCATGACCCCTTTTGCAGTTTTAGCATCTTCTTTTGACTTGAAGTCCATAAAATCAAGCTCTCTTTATAACCATGTCTCTCTGACTCTCTTGAAACCAATACACCTGTGAAATAAATCTTTCCATATTTCTTCTATGTCTTCAGACACTTTTGCTGAACAAAGTTTTGTAGGTCTGGTTCCTCAAGATCTCTATGCCTTCAATTTATATGTTATTATAAGAATTCTAAGCTTCTTTTGCATCTTCTATAGAGGATAATTCTATGAAAGAGTAGGTTTTAGGTTGGCCTTGATTGTTCTGGGGCAAGGTGATCATCTCCATTTCTCAGTCTTCTCAGACTTTTTTTCTGTAGGTGAGGCTATTCAGCACCAGTGTCTTCTGCCCTAGCAATTATTGTTCCCACAACTCTAATTTCTTGTCCTTGACTTTTCTACCTTGTGTAGTCTAGGATGAGTGCCTGACCAGTAATCTCAGTTTCCTATTATTCTTTTCCAAGACCTTGTCCAGATTTTTTTCTTTTTTCAAACCAGTGTAGGAAGTTCCTTTGTAAATCACATCCTTAAAGCAGACTTAAAAACTCAGTAGCATCATTAAAAATTTCCTTGAATTCCTCTTGAGTTATTAAGCAGTTTCTTGATAAACGAGTATTCCTTAATCTCCATTATTTTGTTTACTTTTGTCTCTTCTAGTTTTATTTTCGAGCCAAGGACTTTGGAGTTATTGAGTTCCAGAGCTTTTTCTGAGGCTTTAGTTGATTCAAATTCCAGCTAGTAAAACTTCCTGGTGATGCCAATGAAACTGTCTACAACCCTAAGTTCCCTTTTTTTTTTTTTTTAACAAAGAAGTCCATGATGACAGTTTTTAGCTCAGAAGCATCTTGTTAAAGATCAGGTTACCAATGAAGATAGTGAGATTTGTTGATGCTTCATCTTCCAATTTCCTCTTCTTGGCTTCAGGGCTTTTTTGGCTGACATTTGTTTTTCTTCTTTCTTGGTGCTTCTTTGACAGGTGCTTCTTCTTTTCTCTTCCTCTTCCTCCCATTCCTTCTCTTCTGATCCCTTGGCTTTCCCAGATTTCTCAGGGTCAGTTTTCACAGAAGTACTCTCTATTTTGACAGGTGTGGTATCCCTAGATTCTTCCTTGGTTTTTCTCATCTTTATTTGTGCCACTGTCATCTTTTTCTTCCTCCTATTCCTTCTCATAGTCTTGTTTGACTGGAGCTGCTCCCAGTTTTATGGCTTTGGGTAGCTCAAATTCTTCTTCCTCATTCTTCTCCAGATCTGCTGTCATTTTTCTTGGCTTTCTTCTCATTTTTTTTGCCCCATTGGTCAAAGGGCTGCTGGTGTGAATCCTTTCTTTCCTGGTGTAATGAAAGTTTTGACTGAGGCAGCCACTTTCTTGACAGGGACCATAGCTTCCTTCTTACCAGGAGTCATGACTGTTTTCTTATAAGGTATAGTGGTAAAATGACCTTTTGGGGCTGGTAGCACCATCTTTGCTAGTGTAGCCAGAAGTTTCTCATCCTTCTGAGGGACCACAGATTATTCTCCACTGCTTTCTTCCTCATCTTACATGTCCTCATCCTCACTAGGAGAGAAGACAGAGAAAGAAGACATTTTCTTTGACTCACATTGATTTTTAGTCCACCATAGAGGTAGCACATGAGTAGGAGGCAGAAAGTTCAGATTCATCAGCAAAGGCCCAGGCAACACTGGTAGGAGGAGCTGAGCAACTCTTTGCTGGTGGAGGCTGAGATGAAAAAAGGCAATTTATTTATAAAATGCAAGGATTGAATTAGAATTATCCTGGAAGCTCTTTTCACTTCTATATTTATAATCCCATTATGCTTTGAATATCTTTGCTTCTCTAAGGAGAATCTTTAGAATTATTCTTTAGTAATCATTATTTTCCATCTTAAAATAAATTCTGTATATTGGTTCCAAGGCAGAGGAGTGGTAATAGCTAGACAATGGGGGTTAAGTAATTTCTCCATCTAGGAGTATCTGAGGCCCAATTTGAACCCAGGACGCCTCATCTCTAGGTCTGGCTCTCAACCCACTGAGTCATCTAACTGCCCCCAAGAAGAATCTTTAAGTCATCTTTTTTTGTTTGTTTGTTTAGGTGAAGCTTCTCAATGTCTTCCTATTTCATTTATAGTAAGAATACCTGTATTTGGGGTCAAGATGGCAGCTTAGAGAAAGCTAAAGTTCGGAGCTCCAGAAACCCTTCCTTACCGATCTCAAACGGAATGCTCCTAGGGCATCAAAATTCAAAACAAACAGCAGAATAGACCCCGGAAACACTCCTCCTGGACCTAGATCAAAAGGTACGGCCCCCCAAGAGTTGGAGCCCGAGATCACTTGGATCTAAGGGGAAGGCAAAGGGAAGGTCCCAGGACCCATCCCCCCCAACCCAGAGTGCTGAGTCCGAGGCAGCAGCAGGAACCTCAGGGCAGGCAGGGGGGCCTCCGGAGCCGGCTGTTCTGAGGGCCGCCCCCTGAAAACGACCTGAGCCAGTCACAGGGGCACCCAAACAGCAGGGAGACAGAGAGAGACAGGAGGGGCCTGTAGGCCCCTGGCCAGATCCTTCCATCTGAGTCTCACTGAAGGTCCTTGCCTGAGGGCATACTCAGTCTGAGGTTAATTCTATCACCAGCCCTCAGAGCTCTGGGAAGCCGCTGCCCCTCCCCCCTCAGAGTGCTGGCTCTTCCTGCTGGCTGAGGTACAGAAACAAGGGCCAAGCCATAGAACAGACAATCTGCCTAGGGCTAAAACCTCTGAACACCAGACAGAGATAAGAAAAGCTAATCCTCCCCACTCAGATAGAGATGGCAAACTCCACAGAAGCACAAAAAAACCCAAAATTCCAAAAAAAAAAAAAAAACCAAGAAGAAGGGGGTGACTTTGGACACATTTTATGGAGCAAAAATACAAAACAGAGGAGCTAGAAGAGGAAACACAAGCAAATGCTCAGAAACCTTCCAAAGGAAATGGAAACTCTCCACAAATCCAAGAAGAATATGAATCAGAAATGATCAAAAAGATGGAAGCCTTCTGGGAGGAAAAATGGGAAATAATGCAAAAGAAATTCACGCATCTACAAAACCAATTTGACCAAACTGAAAAGGAAAACCAGGCTTTAAAGCAAGAACTAATAAAGCAAAGCCAAAAGACCAAGAAATTAGAAGAGAACATAAAATATCTCACTGACAAGGTAACAGATTTGGAAAATAGAGGGAGAAGAGATAATTTAAGAATAATTGGACTTCCAGAAAACCAGAAATAAACAGCAAACTCGACATCGCAATACAAGACATAATCAAACAAAATTGCCCAGAGATTCTAGAACAAGGGGGCAATACAGCCACTGAAAGAGCTCACAGAACACCCTCTACACTAAACCCCCAAAAGACAATTCCCAGGAATGTAATTGCCAAATTCCAAAGCTCTCAAACAAAAGAAAAAATCCTACAAGAAGCCAGAAAAAGACAATTTAGATATAAAGGAATGCCAATCAGGGTCACAGAAGACCTTGCAATTTCTACTCTGTATGATCGTAAGGCATGGAACATGATCTTCATAAAGGCAAGAGAGCTGGGTCTTCAACCAAGAATCAGCAAAACTGACTATATACTTCCAAGGGAAAGTATGGGCATTCAACAAAATAGAAGATTTCCAACTTTTTGCAAAGAAAAGACCAGAGCTCTGTGGAAAGTTCGACACCAAAAAACAAAGAGCATGGAATACCTGAAAAGGTAAATATGAAGGAAAGGGAAAAGGAGAAAAATGTTATCTTCTTCTTTTACTCAAAGTCTGTTCTATAAGGACTATATTTATATCAATCTATGTATACTAACATGTGGGGAAAATGTAATGTGTAAATAGGGGGAAAAGAAAGACCAAATAGAATAATCTTTCTCACACAAAGATTCACATGGGAAGGGGAGGGGAAGGAAACTCCTATAAGAAGGAGAGGAAGAGAATTTTTACTTAAACCTTAATCTCAGGGAAATCAACTCTGAGAGGGAAAAACACCCAGATCCATTGAGATCTTGAATTCTATCTTACCCAACAAGGGTAGGGAGAAGGGAAAACGAAGGGGGGAGGGGGAGAGGGAAAACAAAAAGGGAGGGAGAGGGGGGAGGGGGAGGGAACAAAAAGGGAGGGACTAAAAAGGGAAACATATCAAGGGAGGGGACAAGGGGGACTGATTTAAAGTAAATCACTGGACTAAAAGGTAGAGCCGAAAGAGAAAAGGTTAGAATTAGGGAAGGATATCAAAATGCCAGGGAGTCCACAAATGACAGTCATAACTTTGAACGTGAATGGGATGAACTCACCCATAAAACGTAGACAAATAGCAGAATGGATTAGAATCCAAAACCCTACCATATGTTGTCTTCAAGAAACACACATGAGGCGGGTTAATACCCACAAGGTCAGAATTAAAGGATGGAGTAAAGACCTTCTGGGCCTCAACTGACAGAAAGAAGGCAGGAGTGATAATGATGATATCTGATAAAGCCAAAGCAAAAATAGACCTGATCAAAAGGGATAGGGAAGGTAATTATATTTTGTTAAAAGGGACTTTAGATAATGAGGAAATATCATTAATCAACATGTATGCACCAAATAATATAGCAACCAAATTTCTAATGGAGAAACTAGGAGAATTGAAGGAAGAAATAGACAGTAAAACCATATTAGTGGGAGACATAAACCAACCATTATCAAATTTAGATAAATCAAATAAAAAATAAATAAGAAGGAGGTAAAAGAAGTGAATGAAATCTTAGAAAAATTAGAATTAATAGACATATGGAGAAAAATAAATAGGGATAAAAAGGAATACACCTTCTTCTCAGCACCACATGGCACATTCACAAAGATTGTTCATACATTAGGTCACAGAAATATGGCACACAAATGCAGAAAAGCAGAAATAATAAATGCAGCCTTTTCAGATCACAAGGCAATAAAAATAATGTTCAGTAATGGTACATGGAAAACCAAATCAAAAACTAATTGGAAATTAAACAATATGATACTCCAAAATCATTTAGTTAGAGAAGAAATCATAGAAACAATTAACAATTTCATCGAGGAAAATGACAATGGCAAGAATTCCTTTCAAACCTTTTGGGATGCAGCCAAAGTGGTAATCAGAGGTAAATTCATATCCCTGAGTGCATATATCAACAAACTAGGGAGAGCAGAGATCAATCAATTGGAAATGCAAATAAAACTCGAAAGCGATCAAATTAAAAACCCCCAGCAGAAAACCAAACTAGAAATCCTAAAAATTAAGGGAGAAATTAATAAAATTGAAAGCAATAGAACTATTGATTTAATAAATAAGACAAGAAGCTGGTACTTTGAAAAAACAAACAAAACAGACAAAGTACTGGTCAATCTAATTAAAAAAAGGAAGGAAGAAAAGCAAATTACCAGCATCAAGGAAGAAAAGGGGGATATCACCTTTGATGAAGAGGAAATTAAGGCAATCATTAAAAATTACTTTGCCCAATTATATGGCAATAAATACACCAATTTAGGTGATATGGATGAATATATACAAAAATACAAACTGCCTAGACTAACAGAAGAAGAAATAGAATTCTTAAATAATCCTATATCAGAACATGAAATCCAACAAGCCATCAAAGAACTTCCTAAGAAAAAATCCCCAGGGCCTGATGTGAATTCTATCAAACATTCAGAGAAAAGTTAATCCCAATACTATACAAACTATTTGACATAATAAGCAAAGAGGGAGTTCTACCAAACTCCTTTCATGACACAACCATGGTACTGATTCCAAAACTAGGCAGGTCAAAAACAGAGAAAGAAAACTATAGACCAATCTCGCTAATGAATATAGATGCAAAAATCTTAAATAGGATACTTGCAAAAAGACTCCAGCAAGTGATCAGAAGAGTCATCCACCATGATCAAGTAGGATTTATACCAGGGATGCAGGGCTGGTTCAATATTAGGAAAACCATCCACATAATTGCTCACATCAATAAGCAAACCAAGAAAAATCACATGATTATCTCAATAGACACAGAAAAAGCCTTTGATAAAATACAACACCCATTCCTATTGAAAATACTAGAAAGCATAGGAATAGAAGGGTCGTTCCTAAAAATAATGAACAGTATATATCTAAAACCATCAGCTAATATCATCTTCAATGGGGATAAACTAGATGCATTCCCAATAAGATCAGGAGTGAAACAAGGATGTCCATTATCACCTCTACTATTTGACATTGTACTAGAAACACTAGCAGTAGCAATTAGAGAAGAAAAAGAAATTGAAGGCATCAAAATAGGCAAGGAGGAGACCAAGTTATCACTCTCTGCAGATGACATGATGGTCTACTTAAAGAATCCTAGAGACTCAACCAAAAAGCTAATTGAAATAATCAACAACTTTAGCAAAGTTGCAGGATACAAAATAAACCCACATAAATCATCAGCTTTTCTATATATCTCCAACACAGCTCAGCAGCAAAAACTAGAAAGAGAAATCCCATTCAAAATCACCTTAGACAAAATAAAATACCTAGGAATCTATCTCCCGCAACAAACACAGGAACTATATGAACACAACTACAAAACACTCTCCACACAACTAAAACTAGACTTGAGCAATTGAAAAAACATTAACTGCTCATGGATAGGACGAGCCAATATAATAAAAATGACCATCCTACCCAAACTTATTTATCTATTTAGTGCCATACCCATTGAACTCCCAAAATATTTCTTTATTGATTTAGAAAAAACCATAACAAAATTCATCTGGAATAACAAAGGATCAAGGATATCCAGGGAAATAATGAAAAAAAAATGTATGATGGGGGCCTTGCAGTCCCAGACCTTAAACTATATTACAAAGCAGCAGTCATCAAAACAATTTGGTACTGGCTAAGAGACAGAAAGGAAGATCAGTGGAATAGACTGGGGGAAAGCGACCTCAGCACCTCAGCAAGACAGTATACGATAAACCCAAAGATCCCAGCTTTTGGGACAAAAATCCACTATTCGATAAAAACTGCTGGGAAAACTGGAAGACAGTGTGGGAGAGATTAGGTTTGGATCAACACCTCACACCCTACACCAAGATAAATTCAAAATGGGTGAATGACTTAAACATAAAGAAGGAAACCATAAGTAAATTGGGTAAACACAGAATAGTATACATGTCAGACCTTTGGGAGGGGAAAGACTTTAAAACCAAGCAAGACATAGAAAGAATCACAAAATGTAAAAGAAATAATTTTCACTACATTAAATTAAAAGGCTTTTGTACAAACAAAACCAATGTAACTAAAATCAGAAGGAAAACAACAAATTGGGAAACAATCTTCATAGAAACCTCTGACAAAGGTTTACTTACTCAAATTTATAAAGAGCTAAATCAATTGTACAAAAAATCAAGCCATTCTCCAATTGATAAATGGGCAAGGGACATTGATAGGCAGTTTTCAGATAAAGAAATCAAAACTATTAAAAAGCACATGAAAACGTGCTCTACATCTCTTATAATCAGAGAGATGCAAATCAAAACAACTCTGAGGTATCACCTCACACCTAGCAGATTGGCTAACATGATAGCAAAGGAAAGTAATGAATGCTGGAGGGGATGTGGCAAAGTAGGGACATTAATTCATTGCTGGTGGAGTTGTGAACTGATCCAACCATTCTGGAGGGCAATTTGGAACTATGCCCAAAGGGCGACAAAAGAATATCTACCCTTTGATCCAGCCATAGCACTGCTCGGTCTGTACCCCAAAGAGATAATGGACAAAAAGACTTGTACAAAAATATTCATAGCTGCACTCTTTGTGGTGGCTAAAAACTGGAAAACGAGGGGATGCCCATCAATTGGGGAATGGCTGAACAAATTGTGGTATATGTTGGTGATGGAATACTATTGTGCTAAAAGGAATAATAAAGTGGAGGAATTTCATGGAGACTGGAACGACCTCCAGGAAGTGATGAAGGGCGAGAGGAGCAGAACCAGGAGAACATTGTATACAGAGACTGATACACTGTGGTATAATCAAACGTAATGGACTTCTCCATTAGTGGCAGTGTAATGTCCCTGAACAATCTGCTGGGATCCAGCAGAAAAAACACCATTCATAAGCAGAGGATAAACTGTGGGAGTAGAAACACTGAGGAAAAGCAACTGCCTGACTACAGAGGTTGAGGGGACATGACAGAGGAGAGACTCAAAAGGAAACCCTAATGCAAATATTAAGAACATAGCAATGGGTTCGAATCAAGAACACATGTAATACCCAGTGGAATCACGCGTCGTCTATGGGGGGTGGGGGGGAGGAAAAGAAAATGATCTTTTTCTTCAATGAATAATAATGAATAATGAATAATACTTGGAAATGATCAAATAAAATATTATAAAATTTAAAAAAAGAGTATGTTAGAAGGAAACACTAAATTTCAGTTAGAAGTTCATGAAAATAAAGATGTAATTTTTCTTTCCTAAAAAGAAAAAAGAAAAAAAAAGAATACCTCTATTTGGATGTGGTTCTTCTCTTCCCATGCTATATATACTTGGTTGCTGGAGATATATTACATATCAACAATGCCATCAATAAAATGAATATTTTCAGGCAGTCTGAAACTCCTTGATTATTCATTCCCTTTGTTTTCTTTGCTACCATCCCTAAGGAAGGGAAAGACTTTTGCAGGACTTAAGGCTGTTCTCTTATTTTTATGCTTAATAGGTTGTCATGGAGTGAAGGAAATTCATGACCCATTCCTAAAGATGATGAACCTTTCTGTACTTTGTCGTGTTAGTCTTGGACCATACTCACAAAGCCTTTCCAGCTTGGTTGAATCTGCCAGAATTTTTACTTTGCCACCCTGACCTTCAAGACCCCAGGGTTTTATAATCTATAACGGATCACCCAGAAATAGACTTAGAGGTGCTGGAGATCTCAGAGGTCAACTAGTCCCTTCGTTTTATTTTGCAGATGAGGAAAGTGAGGCCCTAAGTGGTTATGATTTGCTCATGGTTATTTGGGGAGTAAGTAGAAAAGTCAAGACCTCTGACTCCAAATCCATTACTTTCCCCACTATACCACATAGATAAGTTTAATATAAACTAGGATATGATAATTACATAAGAGGAGTCTTTGAGATAAGATGGAGAGATGGACTTTGAGTTGAAGAGAATCAGAGTTTTCACAAAGGGAGAAATATTTGCAATGAGCTGTGGGAAATGAGTGGAGCACCAACTTGAAGAGATGAAGAGCTAGGGGAGGAGGACATTCCAGATATGAAGAAGCCATAAGCAAAAAAAGACTAGAAATTAAGTCTATTATAATGCATAATGCATAATGCTGAATTGTCCAGTTGATAGGAAGAGGACTAGTTTAGGATAAAAGGCAAAAGGGTAAGTTGGATCCAGATGGTGGATAGCCTAGAATGACATTCAAGACAGTTTGGAATTTATTGGATGGGCAAGAGAGTCACTGAAGAGTTTTGAGTAGTGCAGTGATATTGCCAGATATGTATAAGGAAATATATTTGTTAGTAGTGTGAAGGATGAGTAGGAAGAGGGAAAGACAATGGTGAGGGGATTAGCTCAGAGGTTATTGGAAAAGTCTAGGTGAGAGGAAATGAAAATAGTGTTGTGGCAGGAAGGGTTGGGGTGGTGAAATATTATTCAGAATTAATAGGATCCATTGATTTGTTGGATTGCAGAATGAAAAAGAGAGAGTGATCACTAAACAAAGGCTAAATAATTTCTAAGTTTCTGGGAGTATTAAAATTTTATGTTTCTTTAATAAGTTATGAGGCATTGTAGTAGAGGCAGTGTAAAAAAGAACTCTAGATGATATGGTATTAGAAGATTTGGGTTCAAAACCTGGCTTTGCCATTTATGTACTGTATAATCTTGTGGAAGTCATTTAAAACTTTGGGATTAAATTTCTTCCATAATCTGTAAAATAAGAGGGTTGGACTAGAAGCCCTGTAAAGTGTACTCTGGCTATAAATCTATAACCTATGGTCCAAGAAAGAAAACAGGTTCCAAATAATACATCGCATTCACTACCAGTTATTAATCAAGTGGCAGATGTTTTGGTAGATAGAGTGCTAGACTTGAAGGAAGGAAACCATTTATTGGATGTGTGACCCATGGTGTCATTTCACCTCTCCATGCCCTAGACAACTCTGTGAGATTTTTCTAAGTCAGAACATTGCAGATCAGCATTGGTGGAAGGATGTCCCATGCCTGGAGCTCCCTGACAAAATTAGTTATCTGGAATTTATTAGACACCTAAACATTGTACTAGATGATAACACTGATAAAGAATGTTATGTATAATCCATCACCTCAAAAAGTATTTAATGAGAGAGACAGAGAGAGAGAGAAAACATAGCTTCAGTTTGTGCCTCTGATACATATTAATCCTGTGACTTTGTGAAAATTACTAATTTTCTCAGTAAGTTACAGAACAGTTGCCATATGGGTACCAGGAATTTCCTTGCCCAAAGCTCCCTATATTGATGCAATTATAGATGTCAAAATAAAGAGGTAGTGGAAGGCATGATGAGGGGTGGGTTGGGGAGAGTTGAGAGAGGACAAAAACCCATTAAACAGAAGTTAATACTATAACTGAGTTTTACCTGAAATGTTATCCTGAATGCCATGGCATGAAACAATTTAATGAAACAGTTTCTTCCTTTACGCTTTCCTCAAAGCTTAGCGGTACTCCCCAAATGCCCCTTTACTATCCTATTATAGATCTTTAATTTAGGGACTTTACAAAAAACAACCTTTGCTGATATTTACATATTTGTTTTTATTGCTTAGTTTTGCAAATTTCACAATTTTATTCTTAGTACATTAGGGAATACAGACTAGCCAGAGGTTGATGTTCTCTTCTCATTGCTACAGGACTTATATTATCTACCTGCTAGACTTTGCTGAGCACACAGAGGTTATGTGCCCATGGCTAGATGCTGGCATCATGTGTAACCACAAAGGACTGTACTGCAAATACCAGCTAAGACAAGTCTCCAAGGAAATCAAACTTAAGATAAATTGAGATTCAACCTTTCTCACTGACAATTTGGCAGATAATAAATCATCAGCTAGTATTACCTGGCACAAACAGCATGAACAGATTGATATCACTGACATGATCATGTCTCTGGATGACAGCATGTAGAGGAACAGAAGGGAATGGAACTTTTCCCCCAAATAATGAGATACTCCAGAACTTTAACTAGGGATTTCCACCCACGGACAACAAATTGTTGAGGGGTCAGTAGCAACTGCCCAGATTCTCCGTGGGAGCTGTGGGGTTAGTAGCAACAACCCCAAAGGGCTGTTTGGTTGTGGGCTTTGGGAAAGAGGCAGCCTATTCTTTAGGGTCTATGGTGGAGAACTGTGGGGGGCCAGGATGGCATCCATCATGAGAAGGATGCATGCCTTATAGGGGAAGTAGTATATTCCCTATGGAAGAAATCCCTCCTCAAGAAATGTGGCTTTGTTAGCATCATCTAGTAAACCTCCTTTTGTCCCTACTAGTTATTCCTGAAAAAGTTCACTGAGAGAAAAATGATGTAATTCTGGTTATTTCATTACATCTTGTGAAAACCCCCAAACATCTATATGATTAGCCCAGTGGGAAAATGGATGAATGGCTGGGAATCTTGAAGTTCACTTTCTCTTTGAATGCAAGGTAGGATGTTGGTTCATGGTGGTGCTTCCATCCAAAATTTCATTTTACCCTTCATGGCTGAACCCCCCCTCCACTCCCCCCCCATTTTAAATGAAAACTGTTCATTAACCTAGCGTCTGAGATGTGTTACTTGGCTTTTTTGGAAAAACAGCAGCAGCAGCAACAGCAACAATAGCCATAGCTGCCTCTGCCAACCCGCCACCATCCTGCCATTGCTGCTGTTGCTACGGCAACCATGACGCTTACTATTACTACAACTACTATGTTTTGACCCTTCCTTACCTCTCGAAATTTTGAAAGTGATGGATAATTCAGTCAAACTGTAGTTTCAAATAAAGACAGAATATTTTGCAAAACCCTTGAAGCTCACAAGCCACGGTGACTATGGGATAGTCACTTGTCTCAGTGTATTTAGAACTCAAAATGGGAATGAAAGCAAGAACTACAGTCTCTGTCTCTAAGCCAATGTTTCCAACCTACAGAACAACAGAGATCGATTGTGGATCTAGAAGAATTATAAACCCTAAATGATCACCCTAGTGCTAATCTCAATAATATGGAAATAGATCTCCATCAATGACACTTAAAACCTAGAGAAATTATGCATCGGTATGGGAGGGGGTTAGGGAGAGGAGAGGGAAAGAACATGATTTTTGTAATCCTGTGAAAATGCTCTAAATTAATCAATTAAATAAAAATAAATAAATAAATAAAAAGAATTGGTTCTTACTGAAGGAGGTCATTTGATTCCATTTGAATTTTTCATTACTGTGAATGCCTTTATCTCAGTGATACTAGAACACTGAGCTCGAGAACTTTGGTCAGTAAGCTTGCATTTATCAATGGAATTATTTTTGTGATTTCCTTCTAATTTATCCAAAATTTATGATCTGCCTGCTTCCATCTAATTTAGCTTTCTTTAGAAAAATCTGTTCCTCCCTCCCCCCATTACCAGGGTTTGAGGTAGATTTGGCTTTGTGCAATATGTTGGTATATTTTCATATTCCTAATTTATTTTCTCCTTGATAGATTTATAGAAATCATTCTTTAAATTTTCTAGGTTGGAAAAAATATCAAAGTATAGAGTGAAATCTTGTCATTAGGAGGAAACAAATAATCATGCCATTTTCAAAAACTCCCAAATCCAATTGAATGAAGAATTGTAGAAATCCAAAATTCCTGTGTCCATTCAACCTCTTGCTTGCAAATGGGAAGTCTGCTTTCTTAGGACATTTCAACAGCATCTGTGATAAAGTCCTACTAATAATATGTTTGCTGATATTTAGAGCTGCAGCATATTCCAGGAACTTTTTAGTTTACACCCTTCATTTGAGAGATGAGAAAAATGAATCACACAGAAGTTTAAGAGCTTGCACAGACTCATACAGGTAGAATCAGAGGCAAGAATTAAATCCAGGTCCTCTGACTCCAGAACTGAGGTCCTTTCCTTATCCATTACTTAAAATCGTGGAGCTTTATCTGGAATTGTAGAGTTTGACCTTCCCATGGTTACACTGGACTCAAAAGGAGGCCCCTTCTCTGTTAGAATCCCTAGCTTCTCATTTTTAGTATTATTTCCTCTCCCCCCCCCCCCCTTTTGGTTGGTTCTGTACTTTTTGCCCATTTGTAGTTTTATTCCATGCAGTAGTTATGGACTGATTTTTCTGATTCACACGGAGTTGCTAGAAAACTGTAACTAGAACAAAAGCTAGCCTGTGAAATCCTTATTTGCAAAATATGTCACAAAGTGCCAGGACATGTTTTCAAAGTGCCAAATACTGTAAGATGAGGCCTTGCTTTGCCCCCAGATTTCAAAGCTAAGGCTCATTTCTTAGCTAGTCATGCATGTTCATAGGGCGCTTCCATATTAGGGGCATTATGGGTTTTTTCACCTTCCCCTGAGGCATTACCCATCATGCATTGCTGGAGTGAGGAACCTGAGTGATAAGAGTATAGATGAGAACCAGCATGCCAAAGCTCATGTCCTCTTCACTGCACTGAACAGTGCGAAGGGAGGCCGGGCTGTAACTCCGGGTTCAGTGTTTTGTGAATTATCGCTCAGTAGTCTTAATAATCTTGAACATGCAGTTCTTCACGCATTGGTTCGTGCTCATCGCTTGCGACAGGCATCGATTATTTGACATCCAGCTAGTCAGGCAGAATGGATTTCCGTGTCTACAGCTGGCGGCATTTTTGTATTTGCTTCATTTTTTCCTTCTTCTTCTTTTTTTTTTTAGTCAGTTGACTATATTTTAGATACTGCCGCTTTGTTTTCCCCCGGATATTGTCGTGTGAGAGTTTTTCAAGTTTACCGGGGCTCAGTTACTCTGACCTGAAAACAATTCATGGGTTAATTGCTTGCATGAACTTGGTGAAGCTCAGTGCCGGCATTCACAATAGAGCAATTAACTAGAGGGCCATGTAAATTTATTCAGGTTGAAAGATTAGATGGGGAGCCCCACCCCCTTTATTTATTCATTTATTTAATTTAGTCTAGGGACATGGCATGAAATAGAGGATTGTAACGGGAAGCTGAGCAGCTTCTAGGGAGCAACTTCCTGAGTTGGGGAGTTTAGGAAGGTTATGATTGAAATGTTCAGGAAAAGACCACAAGCATCTTTAGAACTCTGGAGAGATTTTCTCTCTGACAGAGTAGAGACAAAGTAATGTCAGAAATGCAAGAAAGTCAGTGACAATAATGAAGAGATGAAACCAAAGGGTAAATGAAGATGCCTAGTCTGGGGTCAGCCTCCTAGGGTTTAAATTAAAATAGGAGAAGGAGGAATTCAACAAACAATTTTCTTAATTTGCTATCATATTTTTCTTTCAGGTACCTTCTTATGAGGTTGTTCATGCATTCCAGTCCCCTCTAAAGTTC
The DNA here is from genome assembly GCF_027887165.1 of Monodelphis domestica. Taxonomy (NCBI): domain Eukaryota; kingdom Metazoa; phylum Chordata; class Mammalia; order Didelphimorphia; family Didelphidae; genus Monodelphis; species Monodelphis domestica. Next base: position 144,431,302 of record NC_077232.1, read on the forward strand.
TGGTCCCTAGATAGCCAGCTCCTCTCCATCCCACTTGCCTTGCTCTTTAAAATCACCATATGGTCCTCACTTTTTTTTTTTTTTATAGGAAGACAAGTGTTATGCAAAGAATACACACACACACACACACACACACACACACACACACACACTTTCTATCTCTTTTTAACCCGTTCTAAGTAGTGTGCTTTGTATTGAGAAGACTGGTTAAGATAATGGTTGTAGCAGTTAAAACAGAGAATACACTGACTTCCATGGAAGCTTGACAGTATCCTAGCTAAACATGTCTTGAAATACTTTCACCTATGTCCTTCCTTGAGCTATTACTATTTATTATCTGAAGGCAGCCTCCTTTTTGGGGTAGGGTGGGGTGTATTGTTCACATAGCCAAGACCTACTTAGTTTTATTTCTTTCTTTGTCCCCCTCTCAATTTCCCTCTCTTCACTTTTTGGTAGTTTGATGGTAAGTTTTTATTTGAGACTTAGAACTTCAGTTTACCCCTCAGAATACCTCTTTATTGTTCTTTCTTTGTATGATTGGTTCCCCCCCCCCCACTCTCCTATTCACTTCCAAATCTTTGGATGCTAGCCATTTTTGGCAGATATTTGAAGTGACACTTCTATTAGGTATTGAGGAAGATAAAAAGTTGATTAAACAGAGCCCCTGTTTGCATGGAGCTTATGTTCTAAGACAGGGGTTCTTTTACCTTTTTCATGTGTCTTAGACCCTTTTGGCAGTCAGGAAAAGCTAATGGACCCCTTTTTGAAGTGTTTTAAATGCAAATAAGAGATACAGAACTACAAATGAAACCAGTTCTGCTGAAATACAGTTTTTACAATATTATGCAAACACAAGTTCATGAACAAGCTAAAATCTCCTACTCAGAAGGAAGAGTTATGACTTACAGAAACTGTAAGTAGAGAATAAGAATATAATGCCAAGTAGACAATGAAGCAAAATATTAGAGGGGTACAAAGAACATATGCAAAAATTAAAGGAAGAATTAGAAAACAAGATTCAAAAAAGAATTCAAAAACAAGATTCAAGGATTATTTCAGACCAAGGGATTAGGGAAAGTTTCACAAAGGAAATTATATTAGCTATAAGGCATGAAGAATTTCATTAGGATAACAACAGATGGATATGGAGCAGAATGACTTATTAGCTCTAATCGTTATATCTACCTTTGACACATCTTAGCCCAAGTATTTCCATTAGGTCCAATCTGGAACACCAACAGCGAGTCTTAATTCTTCTTGCTTTGATGTGTTGACTGTAAGTAACTGTTATGGGAGAGAGTTTAATACTGTCATAGTGACCATAGGATTTAGAGATTGGAGGAGTTAGTTCAATATTCTCATTTTTAAATGAAGAATCTAGACCCAGGGACAGGATAATTTGTCCAATGTGGAGTGCATAGAGCATAGAGTAAAGAAAGCACTATTCCCATATTAGACATAACAATTTGTAGAGTATTTTTATTTTCTAGAGCTAGGCAGGACACATCTATCCCTAAGGATGGGGTTTAGGGTGTATCTTCTCTAATATTATTATCTGGAGTCGCCACCATCTCTGTCTTGCAACATTATTAGGTGACTCGCTCCAGTTTTATCTTACCATAAAATTAGATGACCCCAAGCTCTTTTCCAGATGTCATTGTTTCCCACTGGATTCTTTGAGTGTAGTCCAACCATGAGCCAAGTAGCCAAGGGGACTAAGGTTAAGAAATAACACAAGACTGATTCACATATATATTATAAATATGTATGTATACATATACACCTCATCTATCTACCTATCTACTTGTCTGTCTGTCTGTCTATCTATCTATCTATCTATCTATCTATCTATCTATCTATCTATCTATCCATCCATCCATCCATCCATCTATCTATCCATCTATCTATCCATCTATCTATCTAATCTTTACCTTCTGTCTTAGAAACAATACTCTGTATTGGTTCTAAAGCAGCAGAACACTAAGGGCTAGGCAATGGGAATTACGTGACTTACCCAGGATCATACAGCTAGGAAGTATCTAAGGCCATATTTGAACCTAAACTTCTAGTCTTTAGGTCTGGCTCTCAATCCACTGAGCCATCTAGCTGCCCCCTGATTCATATATTTTTGAAGACACCCCTAGCTATTTCCATATAACTAATTCTTTAAAAAAAGTATCTCTTAACCATTAGCAACCTGAAACCAGTTATACAATGTCTATTTATGATCTCTACTCTCTCCAATGATTTTTATGTCATCAGAACTTTCCCCAAACAGGTTCCTTATTTTCTTCATGGGGGAGAATCCATTTGAGGTGCTCTGCACATGCCTTTTCCCTGTTATATATACAAATGAGTATTAGTCTTCAAAGTAATTACCTTGGAAGATTATGCACTGATTCTGACAATTTGTTCTTAGAAATCTTTGAGGCTCTGTTCCTCTGATTATTCATTCAAGGACTTGAGGTCAGCTGTTGGCTCTGTTTCTTACTTCTTATACACTGGACAAGTCACCCAACTTCACTTGACCTCAGTTTCTTATATAAAATTCAGACTGTTGGTCTGGATGACCTAAGTTCTTTTCAAACTCCATTTTGTGATTACATCACTTATTAATGAATTCATTAGTGAATAAATGGCTATATATTTACAACATATTGATTATAACATCAAAGCAAGAGGCCTCCTAGTAATTGAAAGTAGGCTGGATTTGGAATCAGATGACCTAGGTTCAAATCCTAGCTTTGCCACTTCCTAAATATGTCACCTTGGGCGAGTCATTTAACCAGCCTCAGTTCCCTGTCTGTAAAATGAAGGAATTGGGTTTGATATTCTCCAAGTTCCTTTACAACTCATCTTTTATCCTGTTAAGAAAACATTCCTAAAGCACATTCCAATCACTAAAGCTTTTTAAATTGATATTTATATTGTACTTGCAGACTTTCAAAATATTTTGTTCATAAGATCTGAGCCTCCCCAAATCCCTGTGAGTTATTATATGAAGTTTACAGATAAAGAGACCGAATCTTAGGTTAAATGTTTTTCCCAGAATCACACAATGAGTAGGTGTTGGAAGTGACTTCTGAATCTACCTTTGCAGATTCCCAGTCCAACAATCTTTCTACTAAAGCAGTTAGAGTAGAAAGTTATAGTTTTCTAGATTTGTGTATTGTTGTTGTTGATTCAGTCATGTAAAACTCTACATGATTCCTTGGACCACAACCTGGTAGGCCCTTCAACCTTCCACAATCTCTTGAAGGCTGTCCAAGTTAACATTTATTGTTTCTATAACACAATCTACTCTTCTCATCCTCCACTGTTCCCTTCAACTTTTGTCTTTATTTTTCTCATCACTAAGATCTTTTCCAAAAAAGATCTCTCTTCTCATTATGTAACCAAAATATTTAAGTTTCGGCTTCAGAATTTGGCCTTCCAGTGAATAGTCTGAATTAATTTCTTTAAATATTGACTGATGACAACATGCAAACATAACCAACCAAAAGTATTTGGAGGATTTTGTTCTTATGCGGTGAACACAATTTTTTATAATCCATTTCCTAGTATCCTTAAAATTAAGTTTCTTTTTAGGTTATTCCTTTCCAATTGTGATAAATCTCCAGCATTCTGGCATTCAATTCCTCAGCCCTCTGACCTCATCCAGGTATAAATAGAGATTCAATGTAGACTTTGACAATCTTTTTATCAGACCCGGGGGATAGTTCTCAGCTTAGACACTGTGACCTCTAATGAGTCCAGCCAGCACCAGAGTACCATCATACGTTTCACCTCATGGCCCCTAAACATAACATCTCTCTCAGCACTCACCTTCTTGATACAGGATGAATCTGGCTTGTCATTTTAATGACAGGTGCCTTTGGGATTCTAGTGAAGAAGGTACTTTGAAGTTAAAAAATTCTTTCCCTAAAGTAGAGACTTGAAAACACAAAACATTAAAACAGACAGGCATACTTGGAGGGCATTTTCTTCTGGACAAAAACTCCCAACAAAATGAATTTCTTTCCTCCAAAGGCCATTAGTTCCCTACCCTCTGATTCTGAGAGGCAATGCATGCACAAAGTGGTCAAAGGTTTACAAAATGTTTTTTTCATTGCAGGTCTGTAAGAAAGCTATTGGAAACAATATCTCTATCATTTACATATGATATATTACAAAAAGATTTCATAAAGTCATAAAGAAATTAAGTGAATTGCACAGTCAGAAAGCATTAGAAATAGAACTCAAGTTAGATTCTGTAACTTTGTGACCAGTGCTCTTACTTCTCTATGATCCAGGAGATGAGGAGTGTCCTCATGAGTAAAATGAGGACACTAGTAGCTGACCTCGTCAACTTAATAGGCATCTTGGAAGCAAGGGAGCAATTAGAAAATGGAGGCCAGAACATTTGACTCCATTCTTGTTGTGGTATCTGGAGCAACATTTTGAAAGAATGGAGGGGATCATGTGGGAAAGAACTTATAGGTAGTAGAGGGGGGCCGTGTGTTTGTGTACGTTCCTATTGTTCAACCCAACTGATCTCTAACTTGTGGTGGAGGGAGAATGGGAGAATACATAAATGGGGATCTAGACTCCATTCTACTTGTGTTATAGTGGTGTATGAGCATGCTTTATGAGCTTTATGAGCATGCTTATGTTCATATATATGGACAAAAATTACACAGAATGAGAAGGCATGAATATTGTGATTCTATCTTTTTCTGGTCCCTCTGGCCTTTACCCCCTCTTACTCCATATTGTAAGTTTATAGGCAACAAGTAAAAGGGGGCAATAAATAGCAGAAAATGAGATTTTAAAGAGATACCTGGAAGTCATGAACAAACCATTCCAAAGACCAAAAGAGTATAATTTACAAATTTAATTATATATTAACTAAAATTCACATTTTGGTAATATGTGATGAATCAGGGGAAACTATCTAGGTGCTGCTTTTCAGGGTTTCTGGCATATCATATATGAATTCCAAGCAAAATCCAGATCTTTACAACTCCACAACCATTGGGAAATCAAAAAGGTGCTGATAACTTTGAGATGATTTGAATAAGTTAATGAATTAGCCTCCAGATGGCACAGATAGAAGTTAGTCTACTTCTCCCCAAAATTCCTAGAATAAAGAGAACTTAAACTCTTGCCCCTTGTATCTATGTCTATAACATCCATAAAGTTGAGTGCTCCAAACTTTAATCCATGGTTACTAAGTGATTCTCTTCCTCCTCCCTCTCTCCTTTCTCTTCCTCAGCACTATCTTCACCATTTCTTATTCCTTTGATGCCATTGACTTCTATGCCACTTTCCATATCTTGTTTCTGCTTTTATGGGCTCCCCTCCCCATACTTTCTGTATTTAATCAAAGTGTGATTTTCACCCTATTTCTCAAAGTCAATTATGGTCTTTCTATTGAGTGTTCAAAGAACTGGGAGTAGCTGCTTCTACTTCATAACTTCATAAATTGGTTATAAATTTATTGAGGAGAGACAGTGGCAAATTAAACCCCAAATAGGGTATCCAATATGGTGAACCTCAAGATCATGTAATAGTGAACCAGAGAATGTTTAGTTTGGAGGAAGGAATGATGAAGAGAAACAGAAAAACTGTCTTCAGATTTTAGAAAGTCTGTCATGTGGATGAATGATTATATTTGTTCTGTATGACCCTAAGGAATAGAATAAAGAATAATGTATGGAAGTCGCCAAGAGACAGACCTGATGTAGGGAAGAACTTCCTAACAGTGGAATTATATAGGGGTAGAATAGGCTGTCTTGGACACAGTGGTGAGTTCCTCTCCTTCTCCCACACTTCCCAGATGAAGTCTTTAAATAAAAGTTGTAGGACCACTTGGTGGTTGTAGGGGAAATTCTTACTCAAGTAAGGAGTGTACTAAATGATCTCTGAAGTCCTTTCCAACTCTGAGAGTGTGTAAATATACACCTACAAAGTTTATGTGTTTTTTTTTCCAGAAAATAATTAGCATTATAATAACAACAGTATCTGGATTCATGTGCAATTATTTCGAATTGCTTTGTAATGATATTTTGTTTGGTTGTTTGTTTTTACTTTTGTCTTTTTCCCCTCTACATATATTTGAAAGTTTATATATCAGTGAAAGTTGAAACAAAATGCATCAATAAAATTAATATTTTCAGGGAATTGATATACTATTTTGTTGGGAGCCATCAGGCCATGACACCTTGACAGAGTCACACATGGTAACTGAGGAGACCACAGAGTGGTCCTTGACAAGATATGATTGCCTACCCAGTCCCCCTTTTACATGACCTCTTTCATCAATGCCCCTTACCTATGAATTGACATGATTAATATTCCTCCTAGTCTCAAAAGAAATAATGCAAGAGCAAAATACCTATACCCTAATTCCCCAAAACATCACCAAAAAGATCAGACCCTTAAACCCAATCCCCTAAAGACTATCTTGGGTTAACTTTTATTTAGGTACATAATTCCCAGCAAAACCAAAGATACAAGACAAACCCAAAACTTTCCCACTCACAGAAGCCTATTCTCATGAAGCCAACACCCAAATCAATCATAAAGGCCCATACAATAAGTACAAGTACATCAAGCTTCAATATGCTTCAATGATTTGATTTTACAAACTAGTAACTCAGGAATTCCCTAGTAAAAACCCTGAGAAATGATCAGTCTAAATATAAATTGGGTTCCCAGGACCCCTCAACCTCAAGGATGTGATTGTTGAATTGTCTTTTACAAACTGTTGATTAATTATTCCATTTTATTAAAAGCAGTGAGCAATTTTCCTTCAAACTGTTGATTAATTATTCCATTTTATTAAAAGCAGTGAGCAATTTTCCTTGATTGTTTATAAGCTCAAAACTCCTCACAGGGTAGTGAGAAACTCAAGCCACCTGTGATGATATCATTTATCTTGTATACTGTCTGTAATCACAATATAAGAATATAGAATGTTAATCAAGTGATTTGTTAAAAGTTAATGCATCACTTTACCAATTATCTCTCTTTGAACATGTGTGTTAGGTAATGTATTTGAGTGCCAGGAAAATGGGTATAAAAATAAAAACCAGGCATGGGGCTGGTGGAGCAGCTATCAGATGCAAAGCAATCCTAATGGCTGTAATGATTAAGCTGTCTTCAGTTTGTTGTTTCTTTTGGCTGATCATTTGCCACCTGTCAGGAAACCCTAGAGTTGCAAGTGAGGCTGGACCTCACCCATGGCACTAGTTGTTGGTATAGTTGGAAAAAAATAGCATAATCTCACTTTACAAATGTGATAACAGAGTCTCAGAGAGGTTTGACTAGGGACAGATGATGAATGAAGAAATTGGCATCCTAAATTAGGTTTCCTGATTCCTGTCCAGCATTTGTCCTACTATATCATGTCAAAGACCCGAGTTTTAATCTCTTCTCTGATCTTTATCAATCATATACCTTTGGATAAACTACATAAGTCCTTGAGGTTTGATATTCATGACTTTCAAATAGGGATTGAGAGAAGATGTAGTATAAAGGAGAAAGAGCTGCCCTTGGAAGTCCAAAGGTCTAATTCTAGACCTCCTGTCTCTGACATATGTTGGGGGTGTGATCATGGGGAAATCACTTGCCTTTCAGTGCTTCCAGGAAACTCTCTAAATGGTTAAAAATTGTAAATTGTTAAAACAACAATAACATATAGTTATCTAATTGCATAGCTAGGATTTTCCTCTTTGGGAGTTCCCTACATCAATGTAGTCACAAATCTAGTCGAGAGGGTTGGGGAGGGAAGAAGAGAGGGGGGGGGAAGGGAGAGTGGAGAGGGAGAGGAACAGAGAGAGGGAGAGAGGATAATGATGTCTGTACTACTTACAGAGTTGGGAGAATCAAATAAAATAAAATTTGTAAAGTAATTTGTAATCATAAAGTGGATTGTTATTGTAATTATCATCATGTCCTTGAACAAAATTAACTTAATGGAGCAAAGGGATGACTGAAGGGATATAATAATTTTGTTATCTTTCACTATTTGTTCTGGTATAGTTGAGTGCTTTTCTCTCTTTTCATCTACTTCTTCCTTTTTTTTTTTTTAAAGCAGATGTTTGCCCTGAATTAAAGATAAGGATAGGGAATGAACTGGTGATTTTACCAATGTATAGAATTCCTAATAAAGGAACTTCTCCTAATCTAGATTGGAACTTTCTTAATAAATTCTTAACTTAAAGAGTTGCCTGGAGTACAGAAAGGTAAGTGACTTTGCCAAAGCAGCATGGCCAATGCATATGGAATAGTGGTGGAAGAAGAAGAAAGATTTAAACTCAGGTTTTTCTGGATTACATTATAGATCTCAATCTACAACACTGTATTTCTTCTTGTTTCTAGATTAATATTCTGCATACTGTGTGGAAGCCTGTTTTTTCCTCATAATAGGAATAGAAATTCTTTGAGAAAAATTAAGATTAGTTATTTTTTATCATTCAGTTCTTTCCAGTCATCTCTTACTCTTCATGATCCCATTTGAGGTTTTCTTGGCAAAGATACTGAATGGTTTTCCATTTCCTTCTGTAGTTTATTTTATGGATTGGAGATTAAGGCAGACAGCGTTAAGTGTCCAGGGTCACACAATAAGCATATGAGGTCAGATTTGAATTCAGGAAGATGAGTCTTTCTGACTTCAGGACTGGCAACATAAGTCCAATCCAAAATATTTTCTACTTTTTTGCAGAATTAAAATAAGCTTAATTGCTAATATTTTGGTCCAGGTATCTCAGCCTTCTTCTTCATACTATGGGCACATCAACCAAGTGGATAGAAAGTCAATCTTGGAGTTATAAAGACTTAGATTTAAGGCTTATCTTTACATAGAGCACCTGTGTGACCAGTGGGCAAACTGAGCTTCTTAGTTTCCCAGGCAACTCCAAGTTACAGATGGGTTTCCAATCTGCATTTGTGAATATGAATTTCCATATACATATCAGAGTTCTTCACACTGATGAAATCACAAGTCTGATCAAAAAAATCATATTCCCTCAAACTCCTACAAGAACATTTGTAGATTTTATGAGGATAGTTTGTTATCAGATATACCATGGACAAATCAGTTTGGAAAATGTTGACCTAGATAATTGTTTCTCTGATTGATGGGTTGTAAAAGCACTCTTCTCAATATCCTCCAGAATTACTTAGTAGTACATGCAACTGGAAGATGTCTCTGTTTCAGAGATGGGACTAATTAACTCATATGCAGCCGAGAGGCTCATTTAAGATGATTAAAGCAGAGTCTACACCTGCATACTCATTGGCAAGTCTGTTCTGACAATTTTCACTTGAATTGATTGGAGTCATAGGATTTAGAGTTGGGAAAGACATTAGCAATCACTTTGTCCAAATCACAAAATTAAAAAAAAAATAAGGGAACTAAGGCAAGGAGAAGGGGAAATGTCTTATCCAAGGTCATATAGTGGGTGGTTAGCAACATTGTCACTTGAAAGGAGAGCTAACATGGCATAGTAGATAGAGAGATGGATTCCAAGCCAGGAAAGACTGGCTTCAAGGTCTGACTCTGACATATTGACTAGGGTACCTTCGGAGAGGCACCTAATCAATCTTTCAGTAATGGAGGATTATAAATGACAGAGAAGGTGCCAACCTGCCTAGCTAGAGGGATTTTCTTTGGAGTTCTCCATTCAGATGAAATCACAGGTTAAATCCCTCTATCTAATGCTTCCAGAAAGCCTTAGAACATGGCATTTGATCGGAACATTGAAGACTAGATAAGTTTTCAGGAGACTGAGATTGGGGGTTAGGTTTGGAACATTGCAGGTAGTAGGGGGGATTGTGAGGCAAGATCCCAGAAATTGGAAAAGTATGAGAAAAGGCCAGTTGTGTTTGGGGAATGGGGAGTGATCTGCCTTGATAAGAACATTGGGTATTTGTAAAGGAATTGGATGAAATCAGGCTGGAGGGATTAGCGGAAAGTAATCATATGTCTAGAGTTGACTGAGAAAGAGAGAATGTGGCATATGAATTCCATTTTTTTCAACATAGTTTTATGGGAAAGGAAAAAAATTAGGAAATAAAACATACTTTTCATTCATAGGAAGTGTAGTCACTATTTTCCTAAACAATCTTAGTCCTAGAAGGCAGAGATTTGACTGGATTTAGCTATATGATTATAAACCAAATCACTGGGCAGGTCAATCAGTAAATCAATAAACATTCATTAAGTACCTAATACATGTCAGATACTAAGATGGGGATATATACAAAGAAAAAAAAAAGAACCTTCCTACTTTTCCTTTCTCTGAGCTTCAGTTTCCTTATCTAGAAAATGGGGATAATAATGCTTGAAAAAAACTATCTCTTGGAGTGATTGTAAAGTAATTATTTTGTAACATCAAGGTCTAATTTTTAAATATGAACCCCCATCCTCATCATCATTTGAGAGTATAAAAATGCCTAGAAAGCAATCTCCCGTTTATAGGAATTTCCAGTCTAGCCAATATCTGACCGCAGTATAGGATAGCATTGAAGTTGAAATCAGGAAGATCCAGATGCAAATCCCTGCTTAGACTTACCAGCTCTGTGACCCAGAGAAAGCCACCATGGTGCTGGAGCCCACTTTCCTCATCTGTAAAATGAAGGGGATGGACTCTGTGGTTTCTAAGGTTCTTCCCAGGGCTAAATGTGGAATCTTGTGGTACTACGGTATTTGGTTCTAGGATCTTTTCCAGCACTCAATTATACCTTCTGAGGGCCTCAAACAGTTTTAATTTTCAATATTTTAACTTTTTGTTTGTTTATGTTTTTCTCTCCAAGTAGATGTTTGGATGGATTGACTTTGGGGATTACTCGTTTCCTTTATTTACCCCTTAATCCTTCGATGTCACTTCTGCCAACTTGGCCTGAAGAAGATTCCCTGCAGAGATGACATTTCAGGCAGCCTATGAGGATTAGTTTTTCCAGCATGAAAACCTAATTTGAGGAATTATCACCTCAGGCATAAGGATGATAGTTCCGGAAATGTCAGTCAGCAAGGAGAAAAGGATAGCATGACTCCCCTTTGCAAATAGTTTGGCTGATAGCAAAATACCAACTTTGTCAACTAGTCAGACCTTTGGAAATGCCCGCCCTCCCCTCTGCTAGTTGCTGCTATCCTCTATCCAATTCCACTGACATAAGCAATAAACCCAATAATTATATTGCACTAATCAGGAGCCCTGAAAATAATCAATCTGAGTGGTCTTACAAGCAAAACAAGTCAGGTAGTCAGCCTAACCTCATTGACCCGAGTTTGAGTTTTAAGCTATAAAAAGAGGGACAAAGAACCTCAAGTGACAAGCTTACCTGGAGGGTAGCAGATCATTGAAATCCCCTAAACATTCTATTTCAAAATTGTTTTTTTCACTAAAAAGGATTTTTTAAAAAAAGTGGATCTTTGTGTCTCTGCGTGTGCATATGTGGTTTTCATCATTTGCAGTTTATAAGAGCAATAATGACCTCAGCACAGGGCATTTTCTGAGGATTAATGACCAGCTGAGGTTAATGGCTGAAGGTGCAGCCAAAGGCCATCAATTCCTTCTATCCAGTCATTAATTCTTAGGAGATGACCTGTTCCTTCATCATTATCGCTTAAGTGTGTCTTTGTCTGACCTTTCTATGAAGTGATGTGGCACCACAGGAATTAATCCTGACATAGCGTGCTGCAAAAGATGCGCCCATCATAAGGGAAGCATTTCCCCCCACTCTCCTGAAGTTGTTTTTAGAACACCCAACAACACGTATATACAGAGTCACACTGACTCACTCTGGATTTGTCAGCCTCAAACAGGCAGGTAGCCCAGAATGAGCCATCGACTCATTTCTGGCTGCTGCGAGGGAGATCAAGTCTGGTACCTCAGTGGTCTTCCTATTGGTAGAAATGTTCCCTTCAAAAGATTTCCTGTCTGTGGGGTAGCCCTTCTTTCGAAAGCTATTTCTTTTTGGAACTGTTTTTCCTCTGACTCAATAGGATAACGCCATCTCTCTTTGTTGCTCAAGTTCAGGTCCTTTCAGAATGAGTATGATTTCCCCATCCCAGTCATTAAGATATAATTTCTAAAGAGCATTGGTCTAGGCAGCTGGGGACTCCAAGGCGATGTGCCTCCTCCTATACATCCACACCAACACTGCTCTTAAGACAACTTCTGGTTTTCAGTCTAGGCAGTCTCCTTTAAATCAGCTTCCTGATTACAATTTCTGGTTGTCTTGCTTCCTCCGAATTTTTATTCTTGCATTTTCCCATAAGTAAGAATAGGAATCCTGTTTAATAACATTACTTTGATTTCTACATGGTTTCTGATCCTGAGCATGTCCAATGTCTCGTAAAGACTAATTAAGTTCTGCAAGATTCATGAGGTATGGGTGAATGCTAATATGGGAAGGTTATAAAAATGTATATTTGATGACGATAACACATGAAAAAGAGAAGGTAAAACCACTCCACTCTTTTTTGGGGGTGGTGTTCTTATTTTTCTCCATCACTGAGAATCATTTCTGGGCTTCAAAAGGCAGAAGAAGATATATGTAGGTTAAATGGGGGATAATTTTGGGGGCCAGGCACTAAGATGAAGGAAGGTTTGAAAGATCTTATTGCAAGGTGGGATTTTAGCTGAGACTTAAAGGAAATCAGAAAAGCTAGGAGCTAGAGCTTAGGAGAGAGTATTCCAGGCAGAGGGGATGGCCAGGGTGACTAGATCTCAAGGGGTACAGAGGAGAAGAAGGTATAAGAAGACTGGAAAAGTGGGAAGGGACCAGGTTTTGAAGATCTTTAAAAACCTGATAGAAGAGTTTATATTTGATACTGAAGGTTGAAGGGTCCTTAGAAATACTTATTAAATTGAATTTAATGCCCCTAGGATAGCATTAGTTTATTGATTTACATTGAGGTTGTGATCCATTAAAACCTCCAAATTTTTTTCAAAAAAATTGCTGTCTAGTCATACCAATGCCACTTTGTGCATAAAAGTACCTGAGTAAAGGATTTTATATTTGTCCTCATTACATTTTACCTTATTGGATTCAGTTCAATATTTTTTCCAACCCTTTCTAAATCATGATACTGGCATTCCAGCCATCCTACTCATCTCCTTCATATTGAAACCTAAACTCTACTAAGTGAGTTTCTACCTTGTCTTGCTTGAACCTAGGTCTCCACATTGTTGCCTCACAAATTCCAAACCATGCCTGATGTCATGCTTCTTCTCCCTCCTTTTCATCTCCCATTTAGGTGTTGTTTTCCCCCTTAGACTATCAGCTCTTTGAGATCAGAGACTATTCTTGATTGTACTCTCAGCCTTTAGAATACACAGTCATCACGTATAAAAAAAAGGTTTTCTATTCATTCAGTCATTCCATCCTAGAGAACTTTGTTATCTCACTTATGTTACAGAATGTTATTTACTCCTCCTAGTATTATGTCATCTGTAATCCCTGTATGCTTTCAAGATATTTATAAAAATGTTAAACCAACCAGGGTCAAGCAGAATCCTGGGGCATTCCACTAGTGACCTGTCTTTATGTTGAAAGACTTTTACTGTTCCTATCCTGGTATCTAGTTAAACTATGGGATACCTTCAACATTCCTCTGATCTCCCAGTTAGGAAATCCCATCAAAAAAGAAAATGAGGTTAATTTGAAGTCCATGAAGGCATGTTTGCTTTCTGTGAACTTCTTGGGGAGTCCAGAGACTGTTTTTTTTTTTTTTTTTGTATCCTCAGTAGTTAGTATAGTGCTTGGTACATAATAGATGCTGTATAAATGCTCATTGTCTGACAAACTGACTTACTATGTTCTGGGCATTGTGCTAGGCACTAGGGACACAAAGACAAAATTAAAACTCACCCCTGAACTGAAAAGACTTCTATTCACCTGGAGGGTAGGGGGTGAGTATGACTTGTACACAGATATTCAAATTCCCAGAAAGTAATCTATTGTGGAAGGAGGGAACACTAACAATTGGGAAAGACCAGTGAAGGCTCTGTGGATGAGGTGGTACTTGGGCTGAACTCTGAATAGAACCCAAGTTTTAGGGTCCTAGCTCTAGAACTGAGGCATGTGCCCAAAGTATGGAGAACAACCTGTACAAAGGCATCTAAGCAGGTGGTGGAAGGTAGGATTTGGTGAATAGCAAACAGGATAATCTGGTTGGAACACAGAATTTGTGAGTGGGAGCCTATGAAACAGATCTGGAAATATATATGGGAACCATATTGCAGAAGACTTAAAATGCTAAACAGAAGGTTTTTCTTCTCTTTTTAATCATTTTATCTCTAAGGAAGCAGATAACTAGCTACTGAAGGAAAGAAAGGAAATGTGATGGCACCATGATACTCAGCTTGGTCAGTCAACTTTTGGAATATTTTGTCCAGTTCTGGAAGCCACATATTGGGAAGAATGTGAGAAAGCCATCTGGTGATGGGAGAAGGGGAACCAGGATCATGAAGGGTCATAAGACTGTGTCATATGAGGATCCATTGAAGTGGGATATTCAACCTGGTAAAGATATTTGGAGAAAACACGATCTCTATCTTCAAGTATCTAAAGTGTTATCCTGTGGAAGAGGGTTTATACTTGCTCTACTTTGCTACAGAGTGGACATAGGAGCAGTAGGGAGAAGGCAAAAAACAGATTTTGGATTATTCTAAGGGAAACTATTCTCATTTGAACTACTTCAAAGCATATGAGTTGCCTCAGGAAATCCTAGGCTTCAGCAGAGTCTGAGATTGGGTACTGGAACCATTTCGATTCCGTGACTTTTGAATCCTTTTCCAATTCCAGGGTTCTGTAATTTTCTGATTCTCTGTGGAGGTTATATGATCTTGAAGCCCACAAATGGTTGTAGATGAAGAAACCTATAAAGTCAGAGCTAGTTTAGATGACTTGTAGCACTGCTAAATTCCTTACTTTTTAGCTGTTGGATTTTGGGCAATTTGTCACACTGGGTTATAATAAAAGACTCATGGCTTATATGGAAGAATTGAAGTGACTTGCTATGGCCCTAAGTCTTCATTGACTTAACTACCATCAAATAAATGGTGGTGTCTGTTTTGTATTGGTCAGGCCTGGCCATTAAGTTCACTTTACTCTGGACTTAAATAATTAAGCATAGCAGAGTTATAACATCATACGGTCAAAGATTTTGGGCTTGAAGGAATTTTTGACATCTTGTTTGACTCCTTTGTTTTACAGGTGAGAAAACTAAAGTCTAGGAAAGATTAGGGACCTGACTAAAATCACATAGATAGCAGCCATTAGAGGTGAGATTTGGAACTAGGCTTTCTGATTCCAGAGAAAGAATCTGCCTATGTTTTAAAGATCAAAAGAAGAGATTTCTGTATGATTTTAACAAAATATACCTATTTTGGTTTGTCCTTGAATGTAGACCATCTATATCCCCATGTGTTTGTGTGTGTGTGAAAGAGAAGGAGAGACAGAGAGAGATAGATAGAGAGACAGAGAGACAGAGACAGAAATAGAGACAGAGACAGAGAGGAGAGACAGAGAGACAGACAGACAGAGACAGAGACAGAGAGATGGGAGAGGAGAGATAGAGGAGAGACAGAGAGAGAAAGAGATAGATAGGTATATATATATGTATATATATATATATATATATATATATATATATATATATATATATATAGAGAGA
Source organism: Monodelphis domestica (assembly GCF_027887165.1). Lineage (NCBI taxonomy): Eukaryota > Metazoa > Chordata > Mammalia > Didelphimorphia > Didelphidae > Monodelphis > Monodelphis domestica. The sequence goes on from NC_077232.1 coordinate 144,446,972, forward strand.
GAGAGAGAGAGAGAGAGAGAGAGAGACAGACAGACAGACAGACATACAGACAGACAGACAGAGAGTATTTAAGATATTATTTTAAAGAGGGTTAATCTTTGGGCTCTTTTAATATACTCAGTGTTGATATATCAAGTATATTTTATTGCTATGGTGAAGTAGTGAAACATCTTTAGGTTAAAATTTTTAATTTAACCAATGAAAAAGTTTCCTCTAGTTCTCTTTCTTACTGCTTTTACTGATTTATTAGGATCTTCCATATGACTGGCCATACTTGTCCCATAAGGGAATATGGGCTCCCAACTGGTTCAGATTCAGGTAAAATTCACCTTGAAATAAGACATTCTAAAGGAGAAACAATTTGAAGCTTCATGAACAAGTGATAAATAAATAAAAAGTTATTAATTTATCACCTAATATGTGCCAAGCATTGTGCTAAGTGCTGGGAATGCACTACAAAGGGAAAGGCTGTTCCTATCCTGAAGGAACCTCTATTCTAAGGAAGGAGTAACATACAGGGTTTGGAGCGGGGGTCAGTACTTTGGTCTGGAAAGTATCAGGGATAGTCAGTCTGGTCATATGGGAGTAGGTTAACACATTGTTCTAGGAGCAGTGTCAAAGTTGGCTTGACCATGATTTCAGAGTGAAGAAAGGGGCAAGAATAGAATAGAGGTTTGGCAGTAAGGCTGTTGGAAAGTCTTTTGGGATGATGATTGAGAGCTGAGAGTGAAGTTACATATGCCTGGGGAATGCCTGAAATAGGGGACCAGGTGAGGCAGCCATCAGTCAGGACAGTGGGGTCCCAGAATAGAAGTTCCAGGGTAGAAGGTTGAAAACCTTCCAGACAAACCTTCCCTCTGTTTCCTTATTACTTCTTTACTTGTCCAAACCTTCCTCACTTTTCAAGGTCTAGCCCATATGTCATCTCCTCTATGAAGCTCCAAGTTGGAAGTCATCTCTCCTTCCTTGGTATTCCCATCACACTTTGGAGCTCTCATCCTTGCTTGGCTGTTATTTAATCCTTGTTATCTTATTTGCTCTCTTTTTCCCAGAACTGAGCATAATTCCTTGCACATAGTAGGTAACCAATGACATTTTTATTGAATGAATAAATGTGTCGAATAAATTACAGACCCTTTTGTGTAAACAGCAAGAAGTCCAAATGCTGATTATTTAGAGGGCACAGGGTAGGCTAAAGTACTTACTTAATGGGAGGCCACTGTGAATGCACAATTAAAATGATAAATGCTCATCTCATGCTAAAATAACAGTCATGGTGTGTGTAGCGGAACACAGCTTGATTAAGTTGTTTGACCCACATGCTTCCTTATCGACTCTAGCCTCAATTCTGAGCTTGTGCTCAAGAAAAGAAAAAATGACATATCTGTCTCTACTTCACTATGAAAGTGATAATGCCGGAATGGCTTTGTTGCACTGAATGTCAGGTGTGTCTAGTAGATGTTTATGATTGCATTGTTTGCTGAAATTTTCTTTACAGAGTAGATTCTATTGTTTATTTGGATAGTAGCTCTGAGATAGCTGGGCATAAATATAATGCCCTATTCTGTTCTTGCTCCAAAGTCCCTTCAATCTTTACCATTAGGTACATTTAAAGTCCTGCTTATAGACACTTTTTTTTTAAACACTGCTGTCTTAGAATCAGTATTATTTCTAATGCAGAGAGTGGTTAGGATTAGGCAATTGAATTTAAGTGACTTGCTCAGGGTCACACAGCTAGGAAGTATCTTAGGCTAAATTTGAACCTAGGATCTCCTGGGCTTTTTAATCCATTGAGCCACTTAGCTGCTGCCTCCCTCCCTAGATTTATTTTTTAATTTTTAGAGAAAGAATATTAGGAGCTCTCACTTTGTAGTTCAGTGTCTCAACCCTGCCATTTTGTTTTTTGTTAAACTAAATTTTATTTTATTTTCCCCCAATTTCATGTAAAAACAGTTTCTAACAGTTTTCAAAGAACATTGAACTTTGAATTCTTTTCCATGCCACCCCTCAACCAAATGGAAAGCAATCAGATAAAGATTTCACATGTGCAATCAGATAAAACATTTTCCCATATAAATGTGTAAGGATACTCAAATAAAAAATTAAGAAAGTGAAAAAGTTTTCTTTCATTTGGATTCAGATTCTATCAGTTCTTTTTGTCTGGAAGTACATGACATTATTTATCATGAGTTATCATAGTTTTGGATCATTGTATTACTGAGAATAATTGCTATTCACAGTGGTTCATTGTAAAACATTTCTGTTATGGTACAATGTTCTCTTGTTTCTGCTTACTCCACTTTGCTTTAGTTCATGTAAGTCTTTCCAGGTTTTTTTGAGCTCCTCCTGTTTGTCATTTCTTATGGCACATTAGTATTCTATTACAATCATATATTATAATTTCCTTAGCCATTCCCCTTTTGATGAGTATCTTCTCACTTTCCAAATCTTGGCCCTCCTAAAAGGAGCTGTTTTAAAGTGCTCCCTCTCCCTTTTATTATCTCTTTGAGATACAAACCTAGTAATGGTATCCCTGGATCAAAGGGTATGTACTGTTTTATAGCAGAGCATAGGTCCAATTGGGTACAATACCCACAATAATGCAATTGTGTTTTAACTTTCCCATATTTCCTCCAAGTTTTGCCATTTCCTTTTTTTGTCAAAATAGCCAATTTGATAGGTGTGGAGTGATACCTCAGCATTTTTTAAATTTTCATTTCTCTAATCAATATTAATTTAGAGCATTTTTGAACGACTATAAAGAGCTTTTATTACTTTAATAACTACTGTTCATATCTTTTGACCATTTATCAATTGGGGAATGACTTGTATTTTTATATATTCAACTCATTTCTCTATGTATTTGAGAAATGAGGCCTTTATTAGAGAGACTTGTAAGAAATGTAAAAAAAAAAATTATGATTACTGTGTATTCCTTTCTCTCTTATTTACCCCTATTTAGTTTCTGCTCTCCACTTCCCCGCAATTGCCCTCTTTTCTATCAGCCCCTTCCCCCTTTCTCTTATCCCCTTCCCCTACTATTTTCTTGTAGATTAAGATAGCTCTCTTTCCAATTGATTGTATATGTTCTTCCCTCATTGAGCCAATTTTGATGAGAGTAAGGTTCACACACTATCCTCCCCATCTCTACCATCTTCCCCTCCACTGTGAATGCTCTTTCATGTCTCTTTAATGAACAATAATTTACCTAATTCTATTTTTCCCTTCCCCCTCCTCCCAATTCATTCCTCTTTCTCATGTCTTAATTTAAATTAATTTTTATAACATTCCATCATATTCATTTTATACCTTCACCCTTTGTTTATATATATTCTTTGTAACTGCCCTAGTGACAAAGTTTTTTGGAATTACAAGAATCATATCCCCATGTAGGGGATATATATATATATTTTTTTTTTTGCAAGAATTGAAAAATATTTCTACCCAGATATATATTTTATAAAGTTTATTAGAAAGGGTAGACAATCATTCCTCTAAGTAACCTGACCACATGTTGCTTGGTCTGCCAGTCCCTTCCTCTTTTTCCTTTACCTGCCTGCTCTGCTCCTGAGTCTGTTCCAAGCAAGAAGCCCCAGTCAAGCCCCCCCCCCCTTTTATTAAAGTACAGCACGTTCAAAGACACAAAACCTGGCTGAACTCTGTTATGTCTGGAATGTTGATGGACAGGTCAAGCTACTCAGGAGGGGAAGAGAATGAATCTTTCTTGAAATGATCCCCCCGTGATCCTTTGTGAGACCAGCCTCCCCAGTGGATCATTTAACTATAACTATCTTATAACTCTAATTACTATCTAGCTAAAAGTACCTACAATATTTCATTTTTCTAAGAGGAAGTTACAATAGTTGTAGATGAGAGTAAAATAAAAAAAAGCTGATTGATAGATACATTGACAAAATGCCAATTAGGAGGCAGTCCCCTTTGGCATAAGAGTTTACATTTAGAATAAGTATGTTCAACCCGCTTCAATTCAGTTCATTATATCCCAAAGTTCATTCTGGATCTTTTGATGCAGTGTGTGGCTTCTTCAGGCATCTTTTCAGCACCTTCTCCAAAAGGATCTGCTTTCTTGATTTTGGGTGCTGGCAAATTTCTTTTCCTGAAATTTCCCCCCCAATTTTTAAAAGTTTCATTTTTAGGATAATTACACTCCCCCCCCCCTCGGAGGGTGTTGACCAACACCAGAATCAAACTGGGATACATAACTGAGTTATGAGGTATATGAAACAATTGTCAAAAGAAAAACAAACCACCCCCCAAAAATCCCAAATAAAAGAGAAAAAATTAAATTCTCTATAAAAATAATAAGAAATACAGAAATGATAAAAAATAAAATTAAAATCCTAAGTGTATAAAATTCTGAGTAAAAAATAAAAACCTGTAACAGGTTTTTGAATCATAGCAAGGCCCAATTAAAGTGACTTTTGTCCCACAAACCTATAGGATAGTAGCAGCAATACAGTACTTTTACCCATTTTCAGCCAGGCCTACAGAAAATTGCCAAATTATAAGAGAGAAAGGACTAAGTTTCAGCAGCAAATGGGAAAAATCATTCCCTGGTCTGATTTTACCATCACTGTCAGAGATAGGAGGAGCCAGGATGATAGTCAGCCTAAGGTATTTGACTCAGAATATTGCACATGGAGTATAGTACAAGGAGTCCTGCATCTTAACATATGTCAAGAGCTGCAACCTTGATTCCCACACTAGGTTCAAGTCCTTTCATTTTGGCATAGAAGTTCAACAATCCTCCCTGGATTGGTTTTAGTCTGTTTTGACCTTGTGCTACTTGGTACTGAATAGTGGCTCTTTGTTCCCTTCTCCTGGAATCAGACATAATCATTAAACAAAGTCCCATAACATTTATCAATGTATGGCAGGATTCCATACTCTCAAGCTCTTGGGTATGCATGGTCACTAGGGCTAATAGATACTGTAAGTTTATACTGTAAACTTTATCCTTCAAGTAAAAAAAAAACATTACTACTGATTTCATGTACTTTAAGCATCATCAACATTAGGTAAAAAAAATCAAATATCCAATTACAAACATAAAGATAAAAAAAATTAAAAATATTATAATTTCACGGTTCATGTTCCATGTGACAATAGTTAACCAAGCAGAGGCACAACACAAAAGGTGTTCACTCAAAAATGAAATTTATATCTCTCCTAACTTGTCCAGGATCCACAGTGTGAGTGTATATAATTTTTTCACCAGGTAAAAACCATTTTAAAAACAGTAGTACAACAACTAATACAGATTCTAAGAAGTACCGAAATCCCCAAAATTATAACAATCCATTTAAGGATAACTGCACACAATCATTAGGATTCACATGACTTGTGGTATATATATTTATATTTATATCCCTTATTTAATTAACCCTATTGAATGTCTTTTGATTTCTCTTTCCTGTTTACTTTTTTATGATTCTCTTAAGTATTGTATTTGAGTCATTTTTTCCATTCAGCATTGATATTTTCATCAGAAATGTTTGAAAATTCTCTATTTCACTCACTACCCATTTCTTTTCTTCTTTCCATCAGGCCCCACCCCAGAAGGATTATGCTGAGTTTTGTAGAATATGTGATTCTTGATTTAGGTCCTATTTCCTTTACCCTCTGGAATATCATATTCTGGATCCTCCAATCATTTAATATAAAAGCTGCTTAAGTATTGTGTTTTTCTTATTGTACCTCCATGACATTAGAGTTGTTTCTTTTTGGCTGCTTATAATATTTTCTCTTTGACCTGGGAGTTTGAGAATTTTGGCTATAATATTCCTCAGAGTTATCCTTTTGGGATCTCTTTCAGGAGGTGATTGGTGGATTTTTCCCATTTCTATTTTGTCCTTTGGTTCTAGAATATCAGGGTAGTTTTCCTTCATGATTTCTTAAAAGATGATGTCAGCTATTCTTTTGATCCTATCTTCCAAATAGTCCAATGATTCTTAACTCATTTCTCCTGGATTTATTTTCCAGTTCAGTTGTTTTTCCAAAGAGATAGTTCACATTTTCTTCTATTTTTTCATTCTTTTGACTTTGTTTGACTGTTTTTTTATGTTTCATGGAGTTCTTAGCTTCCACTTCCCCAATTCTAATTTTAAGGCATGATTTTCTTGAGTTAGCTTTTGTTCCTACTTTTCCATTTAGTCAATTCTACTTTTTAAAGAAGTCTTGTGCTTAGTGAATTTTTGTATCTCTTTTTCCATAGAGTCAATTCTTTCTTTCAAGAAATTTTTCACTTCAGTGCATTTACTTGTATACCTTTTCCAATTCTGTTTTATGTAGTTTTCTCTTCATTGTATTTTTGTGCATCTTTTACCAATTGCCCTATTTTGTTTTTAAGATATTAATTTCTTCAGTATTTTTATGCCTCATTTACCAAGCTGTTGACTTTTTTCATATTCTTGTATCACTCTCATTTCTTTCCCCAACTTTTATTCTACCTCTTTTATTTTATTTTTAAAACTTTTTTTTTTGATTCTTCATTAATTTTTTCTGGGCTCGAGAGCAATTTGCATTTGGATATAACAGTATTGACTGTGTTTTCTTCTGATTTTGAGTCTATCTTGTCACCAAAATAACTTTCTACCTTGAGTTTCTTTTTGTTTGTTTGCTCATTTTCCTGCCTTTTTGCTTTTCATCCAGTTTAAAAAAACTGTTAATATTTGGTTTTGTACCTTTGGTGTAGGAAACACTATTCCTAGCTTCAGGTTCTTTGTGTAGCTGCTTTCAGATCTGGGGATCTACCTGCTTTCATTTCTTCCAAGGTGGTATAATATAATGAGAGGTCTGTTTAATACTCTCCAGGCCTCTGCTTTGTTCTGGAGTAAAACTAAGCTCTTTTATACCTCTTGGAACTGTGTGTATGGTTCCCTACTCCCCTTAGGCTGCAAGTGCTAGTGTATGATATTATTCCTCCTTTCCCCAAAACTGAGCTATAGGAATGAGACCTGGTTCTGTGTATGGGAAATTCAGCAAGAGTCTTGGACCCAGAACTGGCAAAGTAATGTCCTTCTGAGCAGTTGTCCAACCCCGCCTTTGTCATCTGGGCCAAGGGTTTGGGAAGCCTTGACTGTTGCTTCAGCTGTGCCCAAAGACTGTTACTTTGGTGGGACCTATCCTGCTGCACTGTGCTCTATCTTCACCTAGAGCATGAGATTCCTAGTGCTGACCATAGTTGTTTTGTGCTGAAAAATTACTTCAAGCTGTCTTTATGTGGGTTGTGCTGCTCTAAAATGAATTTCGAGGCATTATATAATTGTTTTTTGGATGGTAATTTGGTAAAAATTAGATGGGTCAGTGCATCTTCTGCTCCATCTTGGTCATTCCCCTCAACATTCATGTCTGAGTCAGTCTTGTTAAGAATTCCACTATTATCCTGTTACACCAGGCTCTTTCCAGGCTGATTTCCTATCCCTAAATCTTAGTCTTCCTTTGGCCAGATTCCCAATATCTGAGCCTGATTTCTGATGCTGGCAGCCTACCTTTCTGTATCTTTGCCATTTGACTCTTGACTACTCAGATATCCCCTAGTCACCTCTGCCTGGTTAGACACACTACAACTTGGAAATGGGACTTCTGGCTAATGGTATTTGTGTCCTCTTTTCACTTTCATCCTGCTAATCTCTCTTTGGACTCAGAAAAATAATTTCTGATCTTCTGGATGTGTTCTAACACTTGGCCTTTGTTCATCCCTATGATTCTCTCTGGAATCTTAGTCTTAGCTTGCACACACCTCCCTGGCCTGATTTATACTACAGGCACTCAAATTCTGATTATGGTTGTAAGATCATGGAAGATTCACTTAAATTTATAAAGAGGATAGAAGAAAGTAACTTTTATTTTTGAATACAAAGAATGAATTTATCTTTATTTTACAATAAATCCTTTCAGCAACATTCTAGGTTTACGTTAGTCAGTATGTATGGAGAATCAGTTCACACTAGGTATAGATAAAAACAGAATTCTATATTTAGTCAGGTACAATAGCTTTAAACTTAGAAGTTTTTCATTTTTAGCATACGTGTTCATTAAAACCTGGAAGTACATACATAGTGAATTAAATTGCAACTTTGAAATATTTACCATGAATGAAATATACATAGCTATTCTCAGACTGATAGAATGAATCTGGATTTGGGATTTTGGAGCTAGGAGGGATTTCAGTGACCATCCAGTCCAACTTGTAGATAAAAAATGAGACCTCTACAACCTTCTAGCACGAACCTTTCAGCCTTTGTTTGAAGCTCTCCCATGATGAAATCACATTAATTTCACAACTAGATTCTTTTCTTCTGATAGTTCATATATTGCTATATATATTATAATTAGATCTCTCGATAATTTATTCTTATTAATTCTAGTTGTCCCCTCTGGGGTAAAGAAGAAAGAATCTAGTATTCTTTGCTGGTGAATGCTTGCCTAGAACCACCATTTATATCACCACATGTCCCAGCCAAATTTCCCACTTTCCTCAAACCTTGTGCAGATGCCTTCTACCTCCCTTCATTACTTTTCATTTTCCTTATATGTATTGTCTTCTTCCACTTTAATGTAAGGTTCTTGGGAGTAAAGATCATTTTGTTTTTTATTTTTCTTTTTATATCTTCAGATCTTAGCAATGTGCCTTACCTTTATCATGGGCTTAATAAATGTTTCTGTCTCTGTCTCTCTACCCCTTTACTCTTTCTCTCCTTTCTGTCTGTGTTTGTTTTCCTTCTCTGTCTCTGTCTCTGTCTCTGTCTCTCCCCTTTCAAACACTTGAAAACAGCTCACTTGCCTAGTCCTTGTCTCAAATGTTCTTTTCCTTTCCCCATGCTTAATACCACTTATTAGCCAATTGATCTCCATATGACATATACTTGCAGTTCTTTGTTATGTTGGTTGTCTTTCTCTGAATACTCTCCATGCCCAACCCCCATTTTCGTTAGGTGCATTGTATACCTATATACTGATATTCTTAGACCACATGGAAGTCCCAGGTGATTTTAGAAACATGGTGATCAAAACATTGGCTTTTCATTGAACTTGTGGCTATCTATTTCCTGGTGTGAATTACTCAAAAATCCACACCTTCTTAGGTGTGGACTAAGAATGGTCTGTCCTTTGAAAAATGTCTACTGTGATTGGTGGATGTAAGAATTTAGGGGAGGTGACAAAGGAGAAAATGCCCTATATAAGGAGATGAGAAATCTGAGTAGGATAACAGTCATCTGGGAAAGGCTGCCTTGAAGGGTCTCTCTCGAGACTCTCTCGGGGACATTTCAGATTGAGATATTGAGCTGGTGAAGTCAGCTGAGATGGAGCTGGCCTGGTGTCACTAGAATCCTTGCTTGGACAGATCTTGTGGTGAGTGATTAAGGACTGACTGATCTTTTCTCAAAAAGCTTAGGCCTGGGTTGGCCAGGACTGGCCAGGGCCGGCTTATCCCTTTCTCATTATTTCCTTTTTCTCTCTTTCTTTAATTCCTCATTGTATTATTAATTAAAATTCTCTATAAAACCCAGTTGACTTGGGTATATTCATAATTGGGAATATTTCCCTGGTGACCACCTTAAATATTTGATTTAAAACAAGACACTGTAGTGAAAACATATTTTTTGCGGTCACAATTTACTCACCCACTCTTATATCTTTCACAATTTATATCTTCAACTATTTTACTCACTACAGTTTACAACCTCAACCATTTTAACTGTTACAGTTTATGGCATCCACTCTTTTAAAAGCCACACTTGTCTTGTCTAGCCCCAACCATGGATTATTTCCAACAATCACCACTTTCATTCCAGCTCATATGCTGTTGTAGAGGAAATCACAAAACTGTGCTGACTGGGCACACTACAAATGTGTATTACCTAATCTCACCTGGGCTTTCACTACAGCTTGGCAGTCTATTATTCCTTCCTAACTAAATCACTATCACACTCTTCATAGCAGTTGTTTCAAACCTTGTTACTTGTCAGACTTTCTACAGCACTCTCTCCAACTCTCTCATCTGAGCATCTTGGCTCATATTTGATAAAAACAAAACAAAGCAAAATAAGAGCCACCACTGAGAGCTTCTAACCATCGCCCACTCCTCATTTTACATTTTAAGGTGTTTTCTTCCATTTTTTTACCTTTTTCCCTATGGTTTCTGATGAAGTATACTTCTCAAGGAAAACACCCCATTATAATGCCCTGTCTACTCTCTCCAATCCTCAATATATTCCCATCTACTGTTTCTTTTCCTATTGTCTACAAACATGACTGTTCCCTCCATCCTTCCTCATTTAATCTGACACCCCTACTAGTTTTCATCCTATAACTTTTTTGCCTTTTGTGACTAATTTCCTTGAGAAATATGCCTAGATTCTGTCTTCAGTTACTCTTTTCTCCATCTTCTAAACTGTTTATAATCTGGTTTCTTGCCTAATCTTTCAGCTAAAATTTCCCTTTCCAAAAATAACAGTCACTATCTCTTGACTGCTAAGTCTAATGGCCTTTTCTCAGTCTTCATCATTTTGACCGTTTTTTGTGTACAAAATTTGACATTGTTGGTTGGTCACCTCCTCTTAGATATTCTTTCCTTTCCAGGTTTGGTGATTTAGCTATCTCTTCATTTTCTTCTTATTTGTTCCTTAGTTTCCATTGCTAGTGCTTCACCCAAACTATGCCCAATAATCATTGTATCTCTCCATGGCTCTGTTCTACACTTTTTTTTCTTTTTCTTTTATATTATCTCCCTTGGTAAAATTTCCGTTATACTCATCATCACCATCTTCATTATTGGCATTTATATAGTGCTTTGATGTTTGCAAAGTACTGTACAGATACTGTCTCACTTGAACTAGAACAAATAACAAAATTCATTTAGAAAAACCAAAGGTCCAGAATATCAAAGGAATTAATGAAAAAATGTAAAGGAAGGAGATTTTGTAGTACTGGATTTTGAATTATATTATAAAGCACTAATGATCAAAACTATCAGATACTGGCAAGTAGATCATTAGAACAGAACAGATGTACATATAATAAATAGTTGTAAAAGATTATTGTAACCTTATATGTGACAAAAGTAAAGATCTGCACCATAAGAAATGATGAACAGGTTAATTTTGGGAAAAAAAACATGGAAAAACCTATATGAAATTATAAGAAATGAAATACTACATATAGTAATGGAAATATTGCTTGAAGAAGGGCTTGTATAAGTCCATCTCCAGAGAAAAAAATTTAAAAAGAAATAAGTAAGATATAGTTTTGGATATACGCATATTTTTGTTAAATGATGTCTTTTTCAGTGGTGGGAGGGAGCTAATTGGGTATTTTGATGTAACAGTCAGGTAAATTAATTAACTTAAAAATTTAATCATGAGTTAGTAATTATCTCTATCAAGATGATTTTCAGATTTTTGCATCCAGCCCTATTCTTACTCCTAGATGTTCCATAGGTATCTTCAATTCAATTTGTCCCCAGAAAAAACTAATTATCTTTCATCTCAAATCCTTTACAATTTAAGATTTCTTTTATTACTGTTGAGGACACCATCATCTTCCAAGTCATCCACACCTATAACTTCACCCATGACTCCTCACTCTCATTCACTCTGTATATCTAATTCATGGTCACATCTTGCCATTTTTATTACTACGACATTCCTTGTATATGTGCCCTTCTCTTTATTCATCTAACCAAATCTCTGAGATCTTCATTGTATCTTGACAAGATTATTGAAATAGTTATCTAATTGGTCTCTCTGCCTCAAATCCATCCCTTCTCTAATCCATCCTTCATTCAACTGCCAAGGAAATTTTTTTCTAAAGTGTTTTGTTGTTTAGATGGTTTTAGTCAAGTCCTACTCTTTATGATCCCATTTGGGTTTTTTTTGGCTGAAGATACTACAGCAGTTTGCTATTTTATTCTCCAGCTCATTTTACAGATGGGAAACTGTGGCAAACATAAATAAAAATAAAAGTGATTTGCTCAGGGTTACACAGCTAGTCAGTGTTGGAGACCATATTTGAATGTGGTAAGAGGAATATTTTTGCCTCCAAACCCGGCACTCTGTCTACAGTGCCACCTAATTATCCTTTCTGAAATATAAATATGATCTATCATTTCCCTTCTCACTGGGTGCCAGTGGCTCCCTACCTTTAGGATCAAATATAAACTCCTCTACTTGGTACATAAAGCTCTATATATGCTTGTCCCTTCATATCTCTAGTTTTCTTACATTATATTATCCTATATAAACTCTACCATGCAACTAATTCATGTATTTGCCATTTCTTGAATATGACACCACATTTCATGTATCCATATTTTTGGATTGGTTGTCTCCCATGCCTATAATGCTCTGCCCCCTCAGGTCTACCTCTTAATTTCTTTCAATACTTACAATACTCAACTCAAATCCCACCTTCTGCAGGAGACATTCTTGGTGCTCCCAGAAGCTAATGCCATTCCCTTTTTAGATTACTTTCCTATCCTTTGTATATATCTTTAATTGCTTAGTTAAGTGCCTATCCCTCCCCACCATTAGAGTGTACAGTCCTTCAGGAGAGGGGTTATTTTTGCATTTCTGGCTGGTTTTCCTATCCATGAAGTCCCATTTCTCATAAACTAGGTCCCTGACACTTGTCAAAATACTTCCTTAACAGCAATAACTGCTTATTGATTCCTTCCTTGTCTTTATTAATGAAGCATTTTTATTTTTTATTCATGCCTTTAGTATTTATACTTTTTCTGATATATATATATATACCCCCTTTTAATGAAAACTCTTTTTAAAAATCTAGAATACAAAGTTAATAAAAATTCCATTTCTGTATCTGAAGGTATATGCAAGATTCCCTATTCATTGACCTCTTCTTCTCTACAAGGCAAAGAGGTGTTGAGAAGACTAAATTAATTCTGTATCTTTTTAAAAATTTATCCTATATACAGTTAATTGATTTTGTCTTTAATTGCCCAAGTCCTGTTTTTTTTTTTGTCTCTGAACTTGGTTCAGAAGTTCAGTTCTCTTATTATGAGTTAAGTTTAAGTTTAGAAATCTGATTCTCCTTCTGATCACTGTTTTATTCTTGCCCCAAAGAAACTGCTGTCCTTGGGGGATGTGAGTGGACATCAGGGAGTCTTGTCTAGTATGTTTGCACCCCCATGCTATCCTTCAAGAATGTCTGGTTTGCTCTTCATAGAGGTCTGGTGCACTATCTAATCTTAGAAGCAGATTAAAACAATGAACATTTTTTAGTCATAGAAAGTAAGGGGAAAGTTGTTTCTAGCCCCTTGCTTCCAGTTTCTGACTAATCATATGGTTTGTGTTTTGCTCTATAACTAGTCGTACTTATTTGACCAATGATCTCATAACCAATTGTAACTACTTTTTCTCTTATAAAGTTTTGTTCTTTGTTCTATATGCCCTCAAACCTAGAAAAGAACTGTACTACTCATTTGGGGTCTTAGCTTGCTGAATAGTGTTGAGGTAATTTATTGGCAAATTTGTGTTTTTCTAATAATTGATCATGCTCAGAACTTTAATTCTCAGTTTACCTTAATTTATCCGTTCTAGTGTTTTATCATTTGCTTTCCATGCCTTCTTTTATATGGTTGATCTTGAATATTGTACTTTGTTTATATGTCTTAGTAAAACTCATTTCCAATTCTGTTGGCTTTTTTGGACCTTCTAATTCTTAATCTACATCCTGAAACCATATCTCTGAATGCTTTAGAATAACTGAATTCTCTCAGCATTCCCATTTTTTATATTTCCCCAGCTTTTGTTCAACTGTAACCTTTTGTGTGGATTTTCAGTCAGAGCTTTCCCCAGTCTTGGCCCATATAGTCACTACCCAAATATTTATTCATGGCAGCTATGGAGTTGGAGTGAAACAGTGGGCTCAATATTTGGGGATGGAAAAAGCTGCCAGTACTATCTTCTGTTCCCAATGAAGAGGATTTGGAAGCATAATTTTAGAAACCAGTATTTTTGTCATCCTCAGGCATTCATTTGATGATGTTAAATTCATTTGATGGAATGAAAGAGCTGAGAATATGACACAGAATGTGTCTCAGAGTCAATTCTTGAGGTCCATCCAATGGCCTCTCTGAGGACCAGGGTCTGTCTGCCCAGGTGTGGCGTCATGGGCGGATAAATGAGGTGAGACACACTGCATTCAGTCCACATACACAGGCATCACACACAGTGCTCTGCAATGGTATCATGGTATGTTTATTATATAGGTTTTGGATACATACACATAATCAATTCTCTACATATGTGACATTCTACAGTTTGATTGGATATTATCCAATCACCTAAACAACACTCTTGTGATGTGACTACGACAAAGAATTCTGTTATCATTAATAGGCTTCTACAATACTCCATGATAGATATGATTAATGTGAATAAAGCCATTTGTAGGTTAGTACCCCTTGACCTGCTGAGAGGATCATTGTGCTTTTGGTCAGCTTTCACTATCCATCATAATTGCTTATGAGATGAACAACAAAGCATATTCTCATCTAGGTGTGAGGACTTTAGGCAGACCAATTTGGGGGTTTTCCTCAATTTACAAGTTCTGTTTTTCTTGTGTTACTTTGAAGTGCCTAGCGATGCAGCTTGGCTTTTGTTCCAACAAATTCATTCATGTATGGTAACTGTAGGACAAGATTCATTTTATAGTAGGGCCTTGGAGTGTATCTTGTGCTAGAGAAAGGAGGAGTCATGGGCAGTAGTCTTTGGACTTTTATTCTGTAATTGCAATCTTTTTTGGGCTAATAACCTAAGGGGCTTAAAGTAGGGTATATATTTATTTATCCTATAAGTATTTGCTCTCATGTTATTTCTCCTGTATTGGGGAGAGAATAATAATCACAACAAGTCCACTAGTGGGTAAAATTTGGGGAAAGAAGTCACAAAAGGGGATCAGCGGGGAGCCCTCATTCTGGGGTCTGCTTTGCTGACTTTCCTTCCTCTGACCATGACCTTGTCAAACAGTCAGAGTATGATGGCCTCTGGCATCTTCTCTCTTTTTATTTTTTTAAAGTAAATGACTTCATCTCAATTTGGACTTGACATATGGTGGATCCTAGATGCCGGATAATAATTGGAAAGCAAACAAGAATAAGAAAAAATAAGACAAGAACAAATCCACAGGAAATGAGGGTGTGAATGAAACTGTTATGGGATACAATGGAAGAAACATTGTCATAAAATGATTTTACAATAGATGAGGCCAAATAAAGGGAAGTACTGGAATGGCTAATATCCATAATTTGTTTATGCCGTGTTTTCAGGTCAATAGAAAATTCTGACCGGTTCCAAATTCCAAAGATGTGTTGTTGTATATTCTCCCAAGGAATATCTGATTGATTATAAGAAAGGGGGAGAAACACAAATCCATTTGTACTCAGCATGGCACTTTGATTTAAATCTCACTTTTATATTCTGTAACTGCCAATATAAATGATGGCTTCTTCTAAGACATTTAAATGAGCCTCTAACCCCTTATCTATATGTTCCTGGGTTAAGAGGGCCAGGCAGACAGCTTGAACCCCTCAGTATTTGGGGGGAGGTTAGTTGTTAAGTCATAAGGATTCCTATCTCCTACTTCCCTCACCCAACACCCTCATTCTCCCTGAGTTGTGAGTCTCCAAGAATAAAGCGTTATCCCCTTAGATCAGATCTGACTGCTTTCTAACATCAAGGAAGGGGATTGAAGACTTGGGGAGAAACATACCTTTCCCCCCAAGGAAGAGAGCTAGCTCTAGAGGCAAGAGAATTACCCTGCCTCTCAGAAATATCCAAGATCAAGAAGGGAGGCAGTGGGTCATTTCTCTAAGACCTTCTCCTCCAGTCATTAACCTCCATATTCCAAACCTGACCTCTGAGGAGACATATTCTGTCCCTCTGGAAGACAATTTGTGCTGTCTTCCCCAAGAGGAAGAGAGGGATAAATAAAAGTATTTTGGAGTAGAAAGCATTAAAAGCAGCAGGGACCAGAAAAGACCTTTGGAAGAAAGTAATATTTGAACCAAGTCATATGGGACTTGGATTTAAGAGGTTGGAGATGAATGGACAGTGTGTTAGATATGGAGAAATAGCCAGTGGAAGGGCACAGAGGTTGGAGCTGGAGTTGCTAAGAACATCAACTAGTCAGTGAGGCTAGATCATAGAGTATGTAAAGAAAAGAAAATATATCATTATTGGAAAGGTACAAAGGGTAAAGTTATAAAGAGTTTAAATGTAAAAATTAAAGGTTATGTTTAATGCTGGTGGCAATAGGGAGCCAATGGAATTTATCAAATAGAATGGTGGCATAGTCAGACCTTTACTTACAAAACATATTTTGGCAGTGTAAGAGAGAGAAAATCAGATCCAGCAATGCAAAGGAATGGCCCAAGTGGGGGAAGGGCAAGAAGACTCAAGATTGCAGAAAGGAACAGAGGAACTGGGGGAAGTTGAAACTGGTAGATAACGTCTTCTTGTGAGCTCTCCTGGAGTGGAGGGTCTGAGAAGAGGACCTCTGAGACAGAGGATCCCTCTGAATATTGACTACCTTTCAGTAAACCCTTAAATCTCTCTGTTTCCAGCTGAAGACAAAAAAAGTAGATTGGGACTTTATAGAAAGCTGTTTACTAATAAGATTTCTCTCTATTCCCAAAATTGTTCTGGACTTCAAATATTAGCCAGATTAGGTTAGGAAGAAGGACAAACCCCACAACTGACCAAAAGGAGGGTCAGGCAGACAGCTTGAACCCCTCAATATTGGGGGGAGGTCAGTTGTTAATTCATAAGGATTCCTATCTCTCTGTCTTATGAGTCTCCAAGAATAAAGTGTTATCCCTTTAGATTAGATCTTCCTGCTTTCTATGATGTCACAGTTTGTATCTAGAGCCATATAATAAGAAACAATATGACATTATGGAGAAGAGCCAGTCTCTTGGAAGGTCTGGATTAAATTCCTGCCTCTGACACACTTTCTATTCTCCTGGGCAAATCAATTCATCTTGCATTGACCTAGGAAACAAAGTTTATAAACTGCAGGAGAGTTGTTTTTTAGAATCAATAGAATGAATTTCTTCAGTAGGAATTCCCTATAAAAGAATGGCTCTAGACCTAAATAAAAACAATAAACAAATGAATGAATGAATGAATGAATGAATGAATGTAGGAGGGGATAAAAAGTGCTAGATTTGGAGCCGGAAGACTTCAATTCTAATCTTGGTTTTTCCACTTCACACTCTTTAGATTCTTAAATTATTAGGGTCTCAGTTTCCTTTTTTGTAAAATGTGGGTGTTGGATTAGATGACTAGAAAGTTCCCTTTCTCTTCTAAATCTATTATCTATAGCATATATATGATTTCTATAGGATAAAAATCCTTCCCTTTGACTTATTCAAATTCCAAATCTTGTTCAGAGTAAGACCATTTCATCCTTTTGTATTTTCTCTGGACACGGAGTACAATGAATTGATTTCCTCCTGACAATCATCCTTCACATTCTTGAGGATAGTCATTAACTATCTACCATTGCCTCTTTAATCTCTATAGTTACTGAGATAGTGGATTAAGGTCCCTATTTTCCAATTTTTGAATTAATTCTCCTTGCCCTTCTTGGTCTTGCCAGTTTCTTGATTTCTCATTAGCTAGAAGACAAAACTAGATGCTAGATTTTAGAGAGAGGCTTATAAACATTGTACACCTTAAGAAGGATGGCTTAACATTTTTTCCTTTTATTCTAGCTAATACAACTAGTTTATTATCTGCACTATTAAACCAGTCATTAGAAAGGAGACTTCTCTGTGGTAGCTTTGGATTTCCTAATAACTTGAAGTATGACTTCAAGGTAATGCTGAAATATTACCTTAGTAATTTAGAATGAAGTTTAGTAATTTTAGTTCTTTAAAGCCATTGGATCATTGACTTAGTTACAAGTGAAATTAGAAGTTATCTATTCTGACCCCTTTATTTCACAGATGAAGAAACCAAGTCCTAGAGAACTTAAATGACTTGCTTCCAATAATTTAGCTAGCAAATGATAGAAGTGAGATTTTAATCCAGGTTATAAAATACCAAATCCAAAAGAAGGCCAGTTTCCTTCTCTTACATATAAGGAAAGCAAGGAACTAAGAGATGAAGTGACTTGTTTGAGAGCAGGTAAGTAGTTACTGGCAATACTGGGATTTCAGTTCATCTGCCCTTGCTGTATTCAAGCTCCAAATCCTCTGATTTTCCCTTGAAACATTCTTTTCCCCATTAAATTACACTGAGTAATTTTAAAAAGTATAAGTATTAAGTACTCTTTCTTAAGAATAACCATTAGGTATGGTTTATATTTAAAGTTAAGGATTTCAACCTGATTATTTTAAAAATGGTTTTGATTATATTTCCTCCAAGAACATTCTGGCTAAAGCTAAAATTTTCAAAGAACAGATAGTTTGCTTATTAATTGAACTTGTAGGAATGCTGCTCATATGGCCATTTGAAATGTCTAAAATTATGTGCCTTTAATAATGTGTATATAACTACCTAAGTTCACAGAATCTTATTATTTGATTGGTCTTAGGGGAATGGAATTTCATAGATGTAGCAACTGATACAGTTAGTGTGTATTGCCAATCAATGAGCATTCACTGTGTATCTGCTATGCACTAGATATTATGGTAGGCATAAGGAATTTAAAGACAAAAAGGCAAATAGGATGCAAATAAAAAATAAAGTGGCATTTCCATATTCTTTAGGAGCTTATTGTTGTTTACTCATATCTGACTCTTTGTGATTCTGCTTGGAGTTTTCTTGTCAAAGATATTTGGAGGGGTTTGCCATTTCCTTCTCTAGCTCATCTGTAAACTGAGGAAACTGAGTCCAAGAGGATTAAATGACTTATCCAGTCCCACAGTTAGTAAGTGTCTGAGGCTGGATTTGTACTCAGGAAGATGTTTTCCTGATTCCATGCCCAGTATTCTATAGACTGTGTCACCTCACTGCCTTTTACAGAGCTAACATTTTATTAGTATTAAGGCTGTTGAGATCTGTGATAGAAGAGTATTCCTACTGATAAAGTAAGGTAAGTAAATATTGATCTCATGGTGCTACATAGCAGTGACAATATTGATTATCTTTTCTTCTAAGGTTCAGTATTGACCAATTTTTTTTGAATGTTAAGATCACTCTGCTAAGATTGAAATTATCCCATATTTTAACCAGGGCCACAATAGATTGTTTGCTAAATTCATTGTTGATATGAAAATAAAAATCAGGAGACCTGGCTTCTTTTTTCTAGCTTGGCTTCAGATTAGTCAGGGAGCAATGTGAGAGTAGGATGAAGACAGTACAGATTTTTAACTGTAGTTCTTTAGATATAGCTAGAGAAAGCAGATATCTCAAGATGAGATCATTGTTTATTTCAGCTGTCTTTGACTTGATCCATGGTTTGAAAAGGACTTTTTTTCCCTAATTTTGGAATAGTACATTCTTCCCAGAAATATCACCCATAAACCTTACAAAGAATTCCAGGAATGAGAACAGAGCACTGGAGGCACTTACTCTAATGTAACTCTTGGAAGTAGTGACTCATCTTCTGCCAATCACATCACAGACAAAGCTCTGGGACAGGTATTATAGAGCACTTGGGGTTAATTAAGTCTCATCTCTAATGTGTTTAAGAGTTTTCTCTTCCAAAAGTGTCATCCTTTAGAAGTCATGTTAAAATATCATTATTTCACCTTTACTACTACATTTTTTTCCCTTGAGTAGGTTTTCTCACATAGCAGTATATCATGGCTGGCACTGCTTCACACTTTGGAGGAATTTGATGAAATCACTAAACCTATACAAAATACCATCCACCAACAGACTATTAAGAATAGTGCAAATTAAATGAAGTTGAAAATACATTTTACTTAAACTTTAACAACCTTCCATACTCACTTCCAGCTCCCTGCATTCCTTTAGAATGAATCCTCCTTTAGAGACAATCTTTGCCTTGTTCTGAATGTACAAATTCATCCTCTTTTTCCTCTTTGCTCTCTAGGAAGTGGACATATGGATTTCAAACATAAATCATCCTGTAAAATTGAATGTATATTCCTCTTTCCTACAATTTGGGAGAGAAATTAATCATAATATTCACTTAGCTTTCATTCAATTTTATGTTTAGATGGCTCAAAGCCCATTCAAGACATATAGGATACCCAAACTTATTTTAAGAGGTGTACATAGGGCACATACACACCATAAAATTAAAAAAAAGGATATGTATACATAAAGACAAAATAATTAAATATAAGATAATTTAAGCAGGAAGGCGCTAACATTTGGGGGGAATCCAGACAATTCCATGTGCTAAAGGAAGGTAGAAATGAAGGAGAGCACGTCCCAGGCAAGGATTAGACCAGTGCTATGCATGAGGGGTAAAGAGAAGACCAGTTAGGCAGGATGATAGAGAGCAGGTGGGAGAGTAATCTTCAGTCATACAGGCAAGATAGGTTGGAGTCAAGTTGTGAAGGACTTTAAAGACAAAACAGTGAAGTTGATGTTTTAAACTAGAGGCAATGGGGAGCCTTCAGGTTGATTGAATAGGAGGGTGACACAGTCAGATATGTGCCTGAGGGGAAATCACTTTGCCAGCAGCGTGTAGGATGAACTGGAGTGGTGAGAGATTTGAGTCTGGGAGAGCAATAGGATGCTGCTGCATTAATCCAGGTGGGAGGTGGCCTGAACCAAGGTGGTAAATGTTTAAGTGACAGGAAGGGGGCAAATGTAAGAGGGATGAAGCTAGGAATGGCAAGATATGATGACAGATTGGATTTGTGGAGTGAAGGAGAATAAAGAATTGAGAATAATGCTTAAATAGAATCCAGGAGATTGTAAGAATGGTGTTGTTTTTCAGCAGAAATAGTGAAGTTGGGAAAAGGGAAAGATTTCCTGGGGAAAAATCATGAATTCAGTTTTGGACGTGGTGAAATTGAGATGTCTCTGGAACATACAGTTTGAAATGGTGTTGAGGGACCAAAGCTTGCATGGAATTCTTCGCTGGGTTAATTAAATTTACCTGATTCTTGAAATTTAGATTCTGAGTTTATCTTTCCATCTCAAAACCGTTTTAAGTCTTTTTTTTGATGTCTTCTATTATTTTCTGCTTTAAAATTACCTCATTGTGCTTATCTCTTGGCTATATGGGCCAAACAACTCTTTGCTTTCTGTCTTGGATTCTCAGTGTAACAGAGAAGCATATAGTTTCTTATGTGCCTTTTCTCTTGAGGCTAAATATTCTTCACAGTTCAAATTTTGGGTGTGTCTTAGGAGAGTATTAAAAGTGTCTGAAGGGAAGTGGAAGTAATGGAGGTTATGAGATGAAAAGCTTACAGTTACTCAGGTCACTCTTAGGAAAACTTCTCTGGAATAGCAATGAACCTAGACATATATCTTTAATTATTTAACTCTTACAAGTTTTTAGAATTGCACAGAAAAACTAATTTCTTTACCTTTGCAGTAATTCAGTTCCATCTATCATCCAAATTTCCTAGCTTTATTTTATAACAAAGAACAAATTCAACTTGCAAAATGATTTATTTAGGTAATTCCCTTAAAGTTATTTACCTATTGGCTGTCTGTATAGGTTTTCTGGTTGGTACTGTCTAGTTAAAATTTGCTCCCCTCAGCAAGAGTTAGAAAAAAAAATCCTGGGGGCAGCTGGGTAGCTCAGTGGATTGAGAGCCAGGCCTAGAGATGGGAGGTCCTAGGTTCAAATCTAGCCTCAGACACTTCCCAGCTATGTGACCCTGGGCAAGTCACTTAAGCCCCATTGCCTACCCCTTGCTACCCTTCTGCTTTATAACTAATACACAGTATTGATTCCAAGATGGAAAGTAAGGGTTTTTTTTTTAATTCCATTCAAAATCACTCTAAACTATATAAAATACCTGGGAATCTACTTTCTCAGGCAAATATAGCAATTATATGAACACTATTACAAAAAAACTTCTTACAAATAAAGCCAGATCTAAACAATTGGAATAATATTAATTGCTCATGGGTAGGTTGAGCAAATTTAATAAGGACAATTCTGCCCAAATTAATTTATTTATTCAGTGCCATGTCAATCAAACTACCAAACAATTATTTTGTAGAACTAGAAAAAATAATAACAAAATTCATCTGGAAGAACAAAAGGTCAAAAATATCAAAGGAACTAATGTGAAAAATGTGATGACTGGGAGCCTAGCAGTACCAGATCTCAAAATAAAGCAGTAGTCATCAAAGCAATCTGGTACTGGCTCACGAATAAAATGGTAGATTGGCAGAGTAGATTAGACACACAATATACAGAGGAGTAAAACTTGCTACCCCCCCTTTTTTTAAACCCTCACTTTCCATCTTGGAGTCAATACACTGTATTGGCTCTGTAAACCTTAAAATTTCTTAGACTTATGAATGTTGGAAATTTCCCCATTGGAAAATTTCATACTGGAAAAAATTTCCTACTGATAGTACGAACTCTATTGGAACGTGAAACCCCTTGGCATGGGAGGATCCTTCTCCTGCCTACTTAAGACTACTTTAGGACAGAAATCTTTTGCTAAACAATGGAAAGGGTTTTGACCTATGCTTAAGCATAGAACAGGAAGTTCTTTGAGTCATGATTGATTTTAGAATTGATACAATAGAGATACTTGGAATGATAGAACCAGGTCTTGGAAAATACAACCTCTACCCTACTTAGAGTAACAGGATTTAGGAAGGGCTGCAGCAAAGATCAAGATTTAATTATTTGAAAATATGACCTTCAACAGACATGTGCAAAGTCACAGACCTCTGGGAGGTCCTGGGTTAAACTAGAGCCACCATTGGCACAGGGGAGACATCAACAGTGATTGGTAGATGTGAGAACTGAGGGGAGGGAACTTAGATGGTTTCCTTAAAGATAGCGGGGTCTGAGGACAGGGGGAGGAGAGTTTTTTGCTCTGAGAGGTTTTGCTCTGAAGGTGTCTGAGAGGAGAGAGCTCCTGGAGAGGTCTTGAAGGAGGCTGTGGAAGGAGAACTCAGGAGGAGTCAGGAGGAGAATTCTCTGGAAGATTTCTTAAAAGGAGGCTCTCTTGAAGGTGGAGCCTGAGGTTGGCATGAGAAGCCTTACCTAGAGAGATCTTGGGTGAGTGATAAAACCAACTGACTGATTTATTCATTCTTATTCCTTTCTTACTTTCTCTCTTTTTCTATTGATTAATCAGTGTATTATAAATTAAAATTTCTCTATAAAACCCAGTTGGCTTGGGCATATTCATAAATTGGGAATATATTCCCTAGCGACCATCTTATATTTATATAAAACCAAGACACAGTAGAAAACATATTTCAGTGGTCATAATTGATATATATATATATTTCCCTTGCTCCAAAACATTTTAAATATCACAGCTCCAAGGTAGAAGAGTGGTAAGGGCTGGGCAATGGGGGTTAAGTGACTTTCCCAGAGTCACCCAGCTGGGAAGTGTCTGAGGCCAGATTTGAACCTAGGACCTCCCATCTCTAGGCCTGACTCTCAATCCACTGAGTCACCCAGCTGCCCCCTTTTAAAGATAACAAACTTCACTGCTGAGGATGTCCGAAAAGGAGTTTTCTTCCATGATAAGAAAAAAAAAATTCCTCAACAACACCTTTAATTTTTGTCTTTGTATCCCTAGCTCTTAAACTAGCATAGTGCTTGGCACATAAAAGACACATAATTAATGTTTAATAATTAAAGAGAAGTGCTCGATAATGCCAAAAACTGAGGAGATGTCAGAATGGATGAGGAAAAGGCCGTGGCATTTAGAAATTAAAATTTTTAGTGTGGGGTTAGAAGTTCAATTGCAAGGAGAAAAGGAGTAAGTGGGACTTAAGGAAAATGGAGGTTAACAAGTAGAAATAGTCCTTTCTAGGAGTTTGGCTGTGAAAAGGAAGAAAATCTAGCATGATAGTACAGCTAGCATGCTTTGTATTTGGCTTGCTCTCTCTTTGGGCCAATCTCTTCACAAAGCCTCATTAGCTTTTAGCATTCTGGGAATTCTCTCTCTCTCTCTCTGTCTCTCTCTGTCTCTGTCTCTGTCTCTGTCTCTCTCTCTCTCTCTCTCTCTCTCTCTCTCTCTGTCTCCCCCTCTGTCTCCCCCTCTGTCTATCTGTCTGTCTGTCTGTTTCCTTAATGATGTGATGATGTGGCCAAGTTAGGACAGTTCTCTATATATTGTATTATTAGCTAGAATGTGAATGTGACTTCCATTCTGGATGCAAAAACCATCACTATTTGTCTGTAAAGTGCTTCTGATGTGTACCCCAAATATTTCAGCCTGTACAGGAAAAGAGAACAAATTGACAAAAGAGTTCAAATATGGGAAATTTCTAAAATATACTCAGATGGAAACAGTTTTGGGGAGGTAATTATGAGCAGAGGTCTCCCTCCCCTCTCTGGTTTTTTTTGGTTCACCTCGGGGTCAGAATTTTAGCTTTTGAACTTTTTCCCAGTAAGAGTATTACAGCTGAGCAGGCTTTCCTATTAGCAGCTTGACTAGCTGAATTCTGGTGAGAAAAGAGCATGTCAGGCCAATGTTTTAACTCAATCATATTTCTGCTTGGTGAGGCAATGCTCTTAAGCTGTGCAATGCATGCATGCTTTGCAAGGGTGGAACATGCCTGTCTTTTCTCGAAGAAAAGTAGTATTCTCAATGCTTTTTAAATGTTTTTTGGAAAAATATTTGTATGCTAGATCTACTAAGTAATATCCTATCAGTCTATCCAAGAATGGAATGGAATTATTCATGCCTGAACGTTTGGTCATAATCTAAATGATTTTAGTTATCTGATCTTCATGCCTCTGTTAGCTCTGTTTCAGTGAATAGAGAGCTATCATATGAATTTGTTTTGATGCATTTCAATAAAGATTTCAGTACAGATGTATTTTTTGCAAGGGAGGGATGGGATGGTTCTTTTTCTAAGAGATTAAGATTTCAAATTATTTTTAAATGCTTTTGGAAGTGTTGTACTTACTCAATCTATTTGGTAATTTCATATCTATTCAACACTGGAAGGGACTTATTCATGCTTGAGTGTTTGTCCTTCATCTGGATGATTTTAACTATCTGATCTGATATTCCTTTATTATCCCTGATTCAATGAGTAGATGCCAGATTATGCCATCTCACTGAACTTTTATAGTTTTGTTCTTGTTATTCAGTCACTTCTAGTTATGTTGACTTTCATGACTCCATTTTGGGGTTTTCTTGGCAAAAATCATGGAGTGGTTTGCCATTTCCTTCTCCAGCTCATTTTGCAGAAGTGGAAATAGAGGCAAACATGGTTAAAAGACTTGTCCAGGGTCACACAGTTAGTTAGTGGTTGGGAGTCCAGATTTGAACTCAGGAAGTTTAGTCTTCCTGACTCCAGTCCTGGAGCTGTATCCCCTGTGCCACCCAGCTGTCCTTATGCCATTGAGTTGATTTAAATTCAATAGGTGACAGCTATTATTCTCTAATCTCTGTTGGGGACAAAAAGACACAAGTGGCGACCCTTACCCTCAAGGAGCTTAAATTCTATTGGAGAAAAAGTTCATATTCTACTGTGTTTCAATAATCATAAACTCCTCAAATACTTTACTCTTATGTTTATATGTCTATTTCAATAGAAATACTGGGAAACATAAGCAGAGAGAAATGAAAAGGTATATTATTTGGAGGAAAGGATTTGAATTCTAAATGATCACTATTGAAAATATTAGTAATATGGAAATAGATCTTGATCAATGACACATGTAAAAAGCAATGGAATCGCTCCTTGTTTGTGGGAGGAGGTAGGGAAAGACTATGAATCATGTAACCATGGGAAAATATTCTTAATTAATTAGTTAATTAAGTTTTTAAAAAATACAATAAAAAAAGAAAAGGATTTGATCTATTGATGACACTAGTAACTCATTCTCATCTTTTTTTGATGAGGTTTAGATGGAAATGGTCCTGGGACAAGTCCCTATCCTATTTTAAGACAACTTCAATAGCAGACAGGACAATAAGGCTGACATAGAACATGTTCTGTTCCCATAAGCTTTTTGTTTTTTTTTTCTGCTTTAGTGCTATATCTTTAAAGTTTTCATTCAAAGTGATTTTGAAATTGTGGGCATTTGAATTAAAACCTTGTTCTCAAATTCTTGCAAATCAATATTATGTCAGGATAGTTGTAGGCAACAGTTTTGTCTATGATGACTACATAATTAGTATTACTTATTATTTTCATCATTGCTGGTGGGTTTTAATTAGAGGTAGTCCTGAGATAAATTGCTATCTGGCTATTTTATTTCTATTATTCTATATGGACTCTAAAGAAAGTGCTCATCTACATTAGGAGAAATAATTCCTTTATCTGATGGCTGGAGTGCAGGGTCTGAGTCAGAAAGACCCGAGTTAAAATCCCTCCTTAGACTTACTAGCTATGTGACCCTAGTCAAGTCACTTAACCACTATCTGTAACAACAATAACAACAACAACAACAACAGAATAACATTAAATCTTCTTGAGTTTTGTTAGAAATCCTAGTTTGAAGATACTCTCAACTCTTCAGTTTTAACTAGAGCAAAAGCTCTGTACATCAAAATAATAAAGTTATCCTGAATGGTTATTTGACCAAGTTTAGCTGAATTGAAAAAAAAATGGTTAACTTAAAATAAAAGCAACATATTTGAATCTACTGTTAGGTTTTTTCCTCCCCACCTTTGCCTAATAATTTGTATATATAGATATCGCCACCAAATTAAGGACACATTGTGAACGAGTATTCACTGTGGAATCTGGAGGTTTGAGTCTAACCCAAACTCTGACATTTTCTTAGCTCTGTAAGCTCAGATCCTAACTTCTCTGAAACCAAGTTTCTTTATCTGTAAAACTGGAATATTTAGAATTTCATCACGTTGTCTTACAATCTTGAAGTAGGGAAAACACTTTGTAAATCTTTAAGTACTATTTTAATGTGATTCTATTTCATTCAAATTTACTATATTATTTGTCACTTAAATGTTAGAGGCCTGATATATACAATATATACAGAACATTGTCAAATTTATAAGGACATGAACCATTCTTTAATTGATAAATGGTCAAAAGATACAGACAGGTTTTAAATAAAGCAATGAAAGCTATAGATGACCATATGAAAAATGCTCTAAATAATTATTGACTAGAGAAATGCAAATCGAAACAACTTTGACATATCATTTCATACCTATCAGATTGGTTAAATGATAAAAGGGCAAAAAGATAAGCACTGAAGGGGACGTGGAAAACGAGGATATTAATATGTTGTTGATGGAACTGTGAACTGTTTCAACCATTTTGGAGGACAATCTGGAATTTTGCACAGAGTTCTAAAAATGTGATACTTTTTTGACTGAACAATACAGCTATTAGGTTTATTTCCTAAAGTGATCATGGAAAAAGGAAAGGGACTTCTGTGTTCTAAAATATTCAAAACAGCTCGTGTGGTGGCAAAGAACTAGAGTTTGAGGGGATGCCCATCAGTTGGAGAATGGCTAAACAAGTTGTGACTTATTATTGTGATAGAATACTATTGGGCCAGGAGAAATGATGAGCAGGTTAATTAAAAAAAATGGAAATATCTATGTGAAATTATGTATAAATGGTCATAACAAAGAGAATATTTTATACAGCAACAGAAATATTGTTTGAAAGTGACTTGTGATTGTTCACCTACAGAGAAAGAACTAATACATAGAAACAAGCAAGACATAGTTTTATAAATACCTATGTCTTTTTGTCAAATAATATATTCTTTAGTGACAGGAAGGGAAGGAAGGAGGGAGATACCTGGCAGTTTTAATGCAACAAATAAAATAAATTTAAAATAAAAAAGTCTATGTTTTCTAAATATAGAGTAATGGAAAAAATGAAATAAAAAAGTATCTTGAATAAAAGAAGTAAAATAAATAAAAGAAAACTTTATCCCAAGTGATAGCCCTATCTCTATGCACTGGACCTGTTGTTATATAAAAGATCTGGATTCAAGTACTGTCTCTGCCATTAGTTGCCCTAGGTTACTTTTTAATCTCTAATCCTCAGTTTCCTCATCTATAAATGATGATAATAAATGATGTAATATATACATAAAAGGGTGGTTATTAGGCTCAGATGAGATTGTATCTGGAAAGTCTCTTGAAAACTTCAAAACACTGTATGTGTTGTATGTGTCCATTCTCATTAGATAAATAATTATATTTAATTATAATTTTATGAGAACGGGCAGTTCCAGTCAAGAAATTTACTCTTATCTTAGTTTTAAAGTGTTATCTATGGATATAGAGAGCTTAAGTGACTTTCCCATAGCTAGTGTGTGGCAGAAGGAAAACAGAGATGATGCTGACTGACCTCTCTGACTGTTTTTAAGTCTTGATCTTTTATAAGAAGCCTTCCTCAAATCTTCTTAATTCTTATTCTTTTTCTTTGTTAATTATTTCCTATTCTATTTATAGCTTGCTTTTTATAGATTTGTTTGCAAATTGTCTCTCCCATTAGACTGTAAGTTCCTTGAGGACAGGGGATAGCTTTTTACATATTTTTGTATCTCCAGCACTTAGCAGTGTACCTGGCACACAGTGGGTGCTTAATAAATGTTTATTGATGTATTGGTTGCTTGATGACAATTGTGATGATAGCAGTGATGATGAAAATGGTATTAGACTTTTGCATCGTTAGAACACAAAACTCATGTCACAACATTGACTATGGAATAAATCCTAGAAAGTCATTAACTTGGAAAAAGAATCAGGAAAAATATGACTAAGTCCCACTACAAATAATAAAAAATTAAGCAATAAGGAGCTATTAAAAGACAGAGGAATTTCTACTTGATTTGGAAAGAATCCTCTAGGCAACATTTCTTTAATGTCAGTTTGCATTTATAGTAATATTAACATTTTTAAAAGGCAGTCAAGTGAATAGAAATCCATAACAATGAGGATATGGGAAGAGATGAGGTTGGAGAGAGGAGGGAGAAAATCGGGGAGGAAATATGTGGAATAGGAAGAGAAGAAAAGGGAAAGGGAGAGGGATGGAGAGAGATCCAGAGTTGCTTTCAGTCAAAATCCAAAATTGGAAGGAATTTAAGGGTCTGGAAGGTCTGATTTTAGAAGCTTTCCTCCTTCCCCTTCCATCAAAAAAAATTTTTTTATTTTTCTTTCTTCTTCAGGTATTTTCTTCTTAGCTTCAGGTAGAACCTGTATTAGAAGCTGGTGAAATACTGTATGAAATCCTGACTATGAAATTATTATCAGAACCTCACATGGAACTGATAGTATGCACACAAATGTATGTATATGTAAATATATGTATATATATATAATGTGCATAGGTATATCTTGTGCTATATGGATATATATTCATATATATAATATGTATATTTCAGTTTTGTAAGACCTAAAGAGACTGGGAAATTTTTGGCTCGGGAATAGTATGGGAATCCTAATTTCAGATTCTTATCATGATGAAACAAGCTCAGTCTGGAAAAGAATCTATTCTATAGTTCCTCACTCTCTTATAATGAGGGAGGATCAAAAGCCCAGAAATTCACTCTGATGCCCCTTCCACAGTGAAATCAGGGTGATATTTTTCTCTGTGATGATTAATGGCTCTCCCCAGCTCTCAAGGCATCTTAGAAATGCGAAGTGCCCTAGCACATAGTAGGTTTAAAATGCCTTTTCTGGTGTGTGAATGAAAATGCAAACATAAATGTCAAATTTCTCAGGGATGACACTTTTTACTTTTTTTTTTTAAATATATTTTATTTGATCATTTCCAAGCATTATTCGTTAAAGACATAGATCATTTTCTTTTCCTCCCCCCCACCCCCCATAGCCGACGCGTAAGTCCACTGGGCATTAGATGTTTTCTTGATTTGAACCCATTGCTTTGTTGATAGTATTTGCATTAGAGTGTTCATTTAAAGTCTATCCTCTGTCATGTCCCCTCAACCTCTGTATTCAGGCAGTTGCTTTTTCTCGGTGTTTCCACTCCCATAGTTTATCCTTTGCTTATGAATGGTGTTTTTTTTTCTCCTGGATCCCTGCAAGTTGTTCAGGGACATTACACCGCCACTAATGGAGAAGTCCATTACGTTCGATGATACCACAGTGTATTAGTCTCTGTGTACAATGTTCTCCTGGTTCTGCTCCTCTCGCTCTGCATCACTTCCTGGAGGTTGTTCCAGTCTCCATGGAACTTCTCCACTTTATTATTCCTTTGAGCACAATAATATTCCATCACCAACATATACCACAGTTTGTTCAGCCATTCCCCAATTGATGGGCATCCCCTCGTTTTCCAGTTTTGGGCCACCACAAAGAGCGCAGCTATGAATATTTTTGTACAAGTCTTTGTGTCCATTATCTCTTTGGGGTACAGACCCAGCAGTGCTATGGCTGGGTCAAAGGGTAGATATTCTTTTGTCGCCCTTTGGGCATAGTTCCAAATTGCCCTCCAGAATGGTTGGATCAGTTCACAACTCCACCAGCAATGAATTAATGTTCCTACTTTGCCACATCCCCTCCAGCATTCATTACTTTCCTTTGCTGTTATGTTAGCCAATCTGCTAGGTGTGAGGTGATACCTCAGAGTTGTTTTGATTTGCATCTCTCTGATTATAAGAGATGTAGAACACTTCTTCATGTGCTTGTTAATAGTTTTGATTTCTTTATCTGAGAACTGCCTATCCATTTCCCTTGCCCATTTATCAATTGGAGAATGGCTTGATTTTTTGTACAATTGATTTAGCTCATTATAAATATGAGTAATTAAACCTTTGTCAGAGGTTTCTATGAAGATTTTTTCCCAATTTGTTGTTTCCCTTCTGATTTTAGTTATATTGGTTTTGTTTGTACAAAAGCTTTTTAGTTTGATGTAGTCAAAATTATTTATTTTACATTTTGTGATTCTTTCTATATCTTGCTTGGTTTTAAAGCCTTTCCCCTCCCAAAGGTCTGACATGTATACTATTCTGTGTTTACCCAATTTACTTATGGTTTCCTTCTTTATGTTTAAGTCACTCACCCATTTTGAATTTATCTTGGTGTAGGGTGTGAGGTGTTGATCTATTCCTAGTCTCTCCCACACTGTCTTCCAATTTTCCCAGCAGTTTTTATCGAATAGTGGATTTTTGTCCCAAAAGCTGGGATCTTTGGGTTTATCGTATACTGTCTTGCTGAGGTCGTTTTCCCCCAGTCTATTCCACTGATCTTCCTTTCTGTTTCTTAGCCAGTACCAAATTGTTTTGATGACTGCTGCTTTGTAATATAGTTTGAGGTCTTGGACTGCAAGGCCCCCATCATATGTGTTTTTTTTTCATTATTTCCCTGGATATCCTTGATCTTTTGTTCTTCCAAATGAACTTTGTTATGGTTTTTTCTAAATCAGTGAAGAAGTATTTTGGTAGTTCAATGGGTATGGCACTAAATAGATAAATAAGTTTGGGTAGGATGGTCATTTTTATTATATTGGCTCGTCCTATCCATGAGCAGTTAATGTTTTTCCAATTGTTCAAGTCTAGTTTTAGTTGTGTGGCGAGTGTTTTGTAGTTGTGTTCATATAGTTCCTGTGTTTGTCTTGGGAGATAGATTCCTAGATATTTTATTTTGTCTAAGGTGATTTTGAATGGGATTTCTCTTTCTAGTTCTTGCTGCTGAGCTGTGTTGGAGATATATAGAAAAGCTGATGATTTATGTGGGTTTATTTTGTATCTTGCAACTTTGCTAAAGTTGTTGATTATTTCAATTAGCTTTTTGGTTGAATCTCTAGGATTCTTTAAGTAGACCATCATGTCATCCGCAAAGAGTGATAACTTGGTCTCCTCCTTGCCTATTCTGATGCCTTCAATTTCTTTATCTTCTCTAATTGCTACTGCTAGTGTTTCTAGTACAATGTCAAATAGTAGAGGTGATAATGGGCATCCTTGTTTCACTCCTGATCTTATTGGGAATGCATCTAGTTTATCCCCATTGCAGATGATATTAGCTGTTGGTTTTAGATATATACTGTTTATTATTTTTAGGAATGACCCTTCTATTCCTATGCTTTCTAGTGTTTTTAATAGGAATGGGTGTTGTATTTTATCAAAGGCTTTTTCTGCATCTATTGAGATAATCATGTGGTTCTTGCTAGTTTGCTTGTTGATGTGGTCAATTATGTGGATGGTTTTCCTAATGTTGAACCAGCCCTGCATCCCTGGTATGAATCCTACTTGATCATGGTGAATGATCCTTCTGATCACTTGCTGGAGTCTTTTTGCTAGTATCCTATTTAAGATTTTTGCATCTATATTCATTAGGGAGATTGGCCTATAGTTTTCTTTCTCTGTTTTTGACCTGCCTGGTTTTGGAATCAGTACCATGTTTGTGTCGTAAAAGGAGTTTGGTAGAACTCCCTCTTTGCTTATTATGTCAAATAGTTTGTATAGTATTGGGGTTAACTGTTCTCTGAATGTTTGATAGAATTCACAGGTGAATCCATCAGGCCCTGGGGATTTTTTCTTAGGAAGTTCTTTGATGGCTTGATGGATTTCAATTTCTGATATGGGATTATTTAAGAATTCTATTTCTTCTTCTGTTAGTCTAGGCAGTTTGTATTTTTGTACATATTCATCCATTTCTCCTAAATTGGTGTATTTATTGCCATATAATTGGGCAAAGTAATTTCTAATGATTGCCTTAATTTCCTCCTCATTGGAGGTGCTGTCCCCCTTTTCATCTTTAATGCTGTGAATTTGCTTTTCTTCCTTCCTTTTTTTAATTAGATTGACCAGTACTTTGTCTATTTTGTTTGTTTTTTCAAAGTACCAGCTTCTTGTCTTATTTATTAAATCAATAGTTCTATCACTTTTGATTTTATTAATTTCTCCCTTAATTTTTAGGATTTCTAATTTGGTTTTCTGCTGGGGGTTTTTAATTTGATCGCTTTCGAGTTTTTTCAATTGCATTTCCAATTGATTGATCTCTGCTCTCCCTTGTTTGTTAATATGAGCTTTCAGGGATATGAATTTGCCTCTGATTACCGCTTTGGCTGCATCCCAAAAGGTTTGAAAGGATGTTTCGCCATTGTCATTTTCCTTGATGAAATTATTAATTGTTTCTATGATTTCTTCTTTAGCTAAACGGTTTTGGAGTATCATATTGTTTAATTTCCAATTGGTTTTAGATTTGGTTTTCCATGTACCATTACTAATCATTATTTTTATTGCCTTGTGATCTGAGAAGGCTGCATTCATTATTTCTGCTTTTTTGCATTTGTGTGCTATGTTTCTGTGACCTAATGTATGGTCAATTTTTGTGAATGTGCCATGTGGTGCTGAGAAGAAGGTGTATTCCTTTTTATCCCTATTTATTTTTCTCCATATGTCTATTAATTCTAATTTTTCTAAGATTTCATTCACTTCTTTTACCTCTTTCTTATTTATTTTTTGATTTGATTTATCTAAATTTGATAATGGTTGGTTTAAGTCTCCCACTAGTATGGTTTTATTGTCTATTTCTTCCTTCAATTCTCCTAGTTTCTCCATTAGAAATTTGGGTGCTATATTATTTGGTGCATACATGTTGATTAATGATATTTCCTCATTGTCTAGAGTCCCTTTTAACAAAATATAATTACCTTCCCTATCCCTTTTGATCAGGTCTATTTTTGCATTGGCTTTATCAGATATCATGATTACCACTCCTGCCTTCTTTCTATCAGTTGAGGCCCAGAAGGTCTTACTCCATCCTTTAATTCTGACCTTGTGGGTGTCAACCCGCCTCATGTGTGTTTCTTGAAGACAACATATGGTAGGGTTTTGGATTCTAATCCATTCAGCTATTCGTCTACGTTTTATGGGTGAGTTCATCCCATTCACGTTCAAAGTTATGATTGTCATTTGTGGACTCCCTGGCATTTTGATTGCCTTCCCTAATTCTAACCTTTTCTTCTTCGGCTCTACCTTTTAGTCCAGTGATTTACTTTGAATCAGTCCCCCTTGTCCCCTCCCTTGATGTTTCCCTTTTTAGTCCCTCCCTTTTTGTTCCCTCCCCCTCCCCCCTCTCTTTCCCTCCCTTTTTGTTCTCCCTCTCCCCCTCCCCCCCTTGGTTTTCCCTTCTCCTTACCCTTGTTGGGTAAGATAGAATTCAAGATCCCAATGGATCTGGATGTTTTTCCCTCTCAGAGTTGATTTCCCTGAGATTGAGGTTTAAGTACCCCCCCCCCCTCTCTTCCTCTCCTTCTTATAGGAGTTTTCTTCCCCTCCCCTTCCCCTGTGAATCTTTGTGTGAGAACCATTATTCTATTTGGTCTTTCTTTACCCCCTATTTATACATTACATTTTCCCCACATATTAGTATACATAGGTTGATATAAATGTAGTCCTTATAGAAGAGAGTTTGAGCAAAAGAAGATAACATTTTTCCCCTTTCCTTAATATTTACCTTTTCAGGTATTCCTTGCTCTTTGATTTTCGGTATCAAACTTTCCACAGAGCTCTGGTCTTTTCTTTGCAAAAAGTTGGAAGTCTTCTATTTTGTTGAATGCCCATACTTTCCCTTGGAAGTAGATAGTCAGTTTTGCTGGGTAGCTGATTCTTGGTTGGAGACCCAGCTCTCTTGCCTTTCTGAAGATCATGTTCCATGCCTTACGATCATTCAGCGTAGAACTTGCAAGGTCTTGTGTGACCCTGATTGGCATTCCTTTATATCTAAATTGTCTTTTTCTGGCTTCCTGTAGGATTTTTTCTTTTGTTTGATAGCTTTGGAATTTGGCAATTACATTCCTGGGAGTTGTCTTTTGGGGGTTTAGTGTAGAAGGTGTTCTGTGAGCTCTGTCAGTGGCTGTATTGCCCCCTTGTTCTAGAATCTCTGGGCAATTTTCTTTGATTATATCTTGTATCACCATGTCCAGTTTGGTGTTTATTTCTGGCTTTTCTGGGAGTCCAATTATTCCTAAATTTTCTCTTCTCCCCCTGTTTTCCAGATCTATCACCTTGTCGGTGAGATATTTTATGTTCTCTTCTAATTTCTTGGTGTTTTGGCTTTGCTTTATTAGTTCTTGCTTTAAAGCCTGGTTTTCTTTTACAGTCTGGTCAAACTGGTTTTGTAGATGCGTGAATTTCTTTTGCATCATTTCCCACTTTTCCTCCCAGAGGGCTTCCATCTTTTTGGTCCTTTCTGATTCAAATTCTTCATGTGTTTGTGGAGAGTTTCTATTTCCTTTGGAAGATTTTGGAGAATTTTCTTGTATATCTTCTTCTATCTGCTCTGTATTTTGTATTTTGGCTCCATAGAATGTGTCCAGAGTCGCCCCTTTCTTCTTATTTTTCTTGGTATTTTGGGGCTTCTGTGCTTCTGTGGAGTTTGTCATCTCTGAACGTGGAGGATTGGCTTTTCTTGTCTTTGTCTGGTGATCAGAGGCTTTAGTCCTGGGCAGATGTTGGTTCTATGAGCGTTCCCTGGGTTAAACTGAATATGCCTCACTGGAACTGGAATGGAAGGGTCGGACCACGAGGCCACACTCTCCCCCTGGCTCGATTTCCGGAAGTTGCCTTCAGAATCCCTGGCCGTGAGGCTGTTTCGTCGGCCTGCTGGGGGATGGGCTGCCGCTTCCCCAAGCTCCGAGAGCACAGACTTTCACTGAGACTTGGATAGCAGGATCCAGCCCGTGAGGCTGTCTTGCCCGCCCTGAGGGTTGCTGTTGTTTTGACCAGCTCTCTGCAGCGGAGGCCCCAGGCAGTAACTTTCACCCGGACTGGGACTTGGGTAGAAGACCCTGAGGGTTGTTGTTCCTCAGACCCTGCTCTCTGAGCCCGGCGCGGCTGCCGCTTCCGGGAGCCTTGGACTCTGCGCTCCTACCCCTGAGGTCCGAGGGATCTCGGGTTCTGGCTTTTAAGGGGAGCCGTACCTTTTGAACCGGGTCCAGGTCCAGGAGGAGGGTTCCCAGGGTCTGTGCTGTTGATCGTTTTGAATTTCGGCGCCTTAGGAGCTTCTAGTTTGAGATTGGTCGGGAAGGGTTTTCCGGAGATCTGAACTTCAGCTTTCTCTAAGCCGCCATCTTAACCGGAAGTCGACACTTTTTACTTTTTTCAAACTTCTTAAATAGATACTTTGCTCAAGAGAAAATGTTGCAACTATATTTATTATTGATTAATCCTTGTACTCCATGTAGAAGTTAAATATTTTCCAGGTTTCATTTCACTAATTTCATTATGGGTAGCAATTTTCAGTGACTCCTTACTGCTTTTGGGATAAAAGACAAACTTAAAGTCCTTCTCATTATGGTTCCAATATTATGGCTCTAATCTGCCTCTCCAGGCATTCCACATTGTTCTGCTTCATGTTGTTTTGCCTCCCAGTCTACTCTACTCTTGCTACTTTTCATGTCACCTCCCCCCCCTCTGTGACTTTGCAAAGCTAGCCCCCAGCCAATATTGTTGTCTCTTCTTACTTCCACTTCTTGAAATCCTTTCAAAGTTTTCAACTCAGCTACTATATACTATATCTACTACTATCTCCATCTCCCTAGATTATTCTCTCTCTACCTCCCATCATTTTTTTTTTGCTTCTTGTATTTACTTATTGGTATTTATGTTGGATTCCTCTCTCACCTGACACCTTCCTCCTCTTTCTTCTCTCCCTTTTCCCAAGTAGAATATAAACTTCTTTGAGAAGCAGGAACTACTTTTCACTTTTGACTTTGTAGCTAGACCTTACAAATAGGTATTTAATAAATGTTTATTGTTGAATTGAATGTCAGTTACTGCCACCATCATCCTTATCAATATTACCACATTCAACTCTGAATTCTACTTGGCAAAGTTATTTCATTTGTGAATCAATCAAATTAAAATCTGTGTGTTTATATACATATCCTCAGATGTTATCACAACTCTCCCCGATGGAGCTCCATGAAGATGCCATCGTGGCAAGCTAATGGGGTCTTGCATAGACACAAGACCCCCATTATAATACATACACACCACACACACATATGCAGGAGAAATTCCCTCATTAGCTATCACTTCTATCTTAGAAGAGATCCCATTTCATTAATTAATATTCATTATGTGGTAGAAGCAAAACCTCTTCAGTGAGGCAAAAAGTCCTGACAGGTCCCACAGTTCAACTGATTCTACCTGTCACTTAAACAAAATAAAAGGCTTCAGAATAAGCAGGAAAAATGGCATTACTGTGCAGAGTTGTAGGAAAATGACTAATTTATGTCAGAAGCAAACTGCTAACATTGTAATATTTAAGCATTATTTTTTATAAAAGAACAAACCGAAGATTACTTGGGACACTTTCATATACAATTAGTGTTTTCATGGACCCAGAGTCATTTTGAGATCCTCTGATTGAGAGGACAGACTTTAACTTCATGTGAGAAGGGCTTCATTTCCTCCACCCACCAAGATTCTTAACTGTCAGTATAATGATAGACATATGATTGGATCTTCTGAGACTTCAATTTTCTCATCTGTAGTCTAAGAATAATGATGCCCACCACCTATCCACCTGTCGCTCAGAGAGATTGTCATTGAGCTATGTAGCTCCGGGTAAAAGAATATGGCATGATAAAAAGAAACAGCAAAAAATAAATCTAAGTGGCTAAATCCCAGGGTCCTAGGACTTAGAACTGGAAGGCATCTTGAGACCATCTAGTAGTCCAATCCATTAATTGTCTCTCTGCCGTTCCCAAACAAGATGATCATTTCCTGACTCCAGAAATTTTCCTGGCTATCTTCTTTTCTTGGGTTACTTTCCCTTCACAACTCTATTTCCTGGCTTCCTTCAAATATCAGCCAAGATGTCACTTTCTACAGGAAGCTTCCTCAATCTCTCTTAACATGAGCATCTTCCTTCTATTGATTATTTCCAACTCATCCAACATACAGCTTGTTTGTACATAATTAACTCCCCCATTGGGCTATGAGCTCCTAGAGAACAGGGACTGTCTTGACTTTTTTGCATCATCAGGGGTTAGCACAGTACCTGGCACATGGTAGGTGATCAATAAATGTTTACTGCCCTACTAATGGACTAATTTTAGAGATAAATGAACTGAAGCTCAGGCATGATTAATGTTTAAAAAAGTGGCAAAGTACCCAGACCAAATGACATATTTTGATCCTTATCCTCCATGCCAGTCACATATGCTTCATGCTCTAAGAAGTCACTAGGCTTTTTGGAAGAGGCTAATTCTGGAAATTGGTCACAAATGAAACTTCTAATAAATAGTCCTTTTGCTCTAAGTAATCCTTAAGTTATCAATATCAGAGGTAGTGATCTAATGAAAAGAGTTCAAAGATTGGAATCATTAAGGCTGAGTTAAAATTCCATCATATTTATTTACTTTGTGATCCTGTATAAGCCTTTTAACCTTTCTGAGTCTCAAATGATTCGATGGGATTTATCCAAAGGTTGTGATTTGCCTTTGCAGAGAGAAGGTGCCATACTGGGAGCCCCTTATAGTGATGGAATCACAACTCTTTTGTGTTTTAAAGTGAGTTACCAATGAATTGGTTCTTTTTAGAGCCTATGAAACTCACAGTCTTTGTTCCAACACAGCCCAGTGAAGTTCTGGGAGACTGCACTGAGTTTTCTCCACATTTTAACATACAGGTGATATATAGATTATATTTTTCCATTTAGTATTCCATATTGTTCTTCCTATCTTGAAATGAAAATTGCAAATGCTTAGATAAATTAATTGAAAAGTTGTTTACCTCTACTGTAATTCACATAAGTACTTCTACATCCTTAGCTGAAATGCAATTTTCTAATGCCCAATGCTGGCAATCCCATGTAATGAATTGCAGCAGATTTCTTTTTTAGTCTTTTTTCTCTTTTTCTCTTTCACTTACCCAAACATCAGAAATCAGGACATGTGCAGGCTGCTCACACTCTAGATAGCAATCCCAGGCTGATTGGCACACCTGTTCTTTAGATTACCATTATGAGAGCGCACATTTTCTTTGGAAACATAAATATAAAGACCATCTTACACTGGCACACTAATGACTTTTTGTGACAAATGTATGCATGAACAGACAAATAAGGCTCCTCCTTGGTGACATTTGCCTTTGTGTCACATCCCCTTATCATTGGCCATGAGCTCTCTTTTTGACATGCTGATCATCTCTGGCATCCCACTGTACTCCTGTCTCCTGGCCAAATGCTTTTATTTATTCCTGCCCCACCCCTATATTCAAGGCTTATTTCTACTATGCTCTCCTCCAGAGTGATTTACTAGTCACATACTTATTCTCTGCAGGGCTCAAGACATCAGTTAGCTCATCTCATAAACTAACCATGTGAAGAGAGTAAAAGGACAGGATAGGCATTTTATTGGTGGCCTCCTGGAGACCAAACCCTCATGGAGAGTGGTCTAACCCACATAGGACAGTTCAAGCTAGTGAGGGAGCAATCTTTGGGCAATTCCTTTATCTAGGGAATTGACACAATTATTCCAAAGTCAAACTGAGGAGGAGGCAGCGTGAATGGCTCTGTGGAGGAAGCAGATGCTTGTTATCCAAAGAGTGATGAAATATAAACAGAAAAGGTACATATGATAGGATTATCTGGTACAATTCAGAGGAAGATGAGAATGATGCTATTTCATGGCTCCTTGTGAAAAGGGGCTGGTTTTCAAGCTACT
The DNA here is from genome assembly GCF_027887165.1 of Monodelphis domestica. Taxonomy (NCBI): domain Eukaryota; kingdom Metazoa; phylum Chordata; class Mammalia; order Didelphimorphia; family Didelphidae; genus Monodelphis; species Monodelphis domestica. The sequence continues at coordinate 144,486,685 of NC_077232.1, forward strand.
AAAAAGAGAGGTTTACTTTGATGTTTCCAAGGCAGATATACAAGGACTAGCAGAGAACCTTGCAAAATTTCTCAGGACAGATGACTTCTCACCACCCTTGCTTCATTTCAGTCATTTTTCAGTTGTGTTCGACTCTTCTGGATGGAATAAGTAGCATTTGCACTCACTAGAGAAGTATATGATAGCTAGAAAGAGGGTTTCATTTAAAAGCACTCATATGCCATGGTTTTCTCATTCATTGGGGATCCTATAAACTAGCTCTTCCCCTTCTGCCTCATCAGTCAGTCTAGTTAAGTTCTTCCTAGAACAACATCCTGCACATAGGAGATGCTTTAGAAGTCTTTGTTAAAAATGAAATTATTTGAAAAAAATCTTCAGTGCAAAAGATACCCAATTTTAGTTGCCATGGGGGCTTTTATTCTTATATTTTGAACTTTATCTGCCCTATTTTCTGCACACACGCACACACACACAGCTCACATGAGGCTTTCTTTAGGACAGAATGCCCATGTTTGTATGCAAGTCTTTGCTTGATTTGGTTTCTGCTTATTATTCATTGAAATACATTTGTTGAAATACATTTATGCATGCCCTGAGACCTAATTCATGGACATACTTAAAATTTTTTTATTAGCATTTATAAAATAAAGAACTTGAGTCTCCCACTCATTGCCCCCAATAGTCTCCTACCATAGGATGTCTGGCAGATTGTTATCACCCTCACAGTTTATATAAGAGGATGAAAATAAGATTCTTAAGAATTAGTCCAGTCCTAGACACTGCACCATTACCGAGGCTCAAAGGGGCAATTGCTATACTTTCCTCACAGCATAAGAATAGATAGATTCAGTTCAATTTAGCATAAAAAAAATTAAACATCTCTAGTGAACAGGGAACTGGGCTAGGAAAGTGGAAGAGATTCAAAGTTGAGAAAACAGTAAATCATTTTTATGTCCCTTTAAGAAGATTTCTTCACAACAGGTAGATATTGCCAATATTATCATTTTTATACTTTTGCAAATGTGGAAATTGAGTTTATAAGTGTTAAAATGACTTGTCCGTGCCTCTAGTTACGTAGATAGCAAATATCTTAGGTGGGATTTGAACCTATGTCTCTGGACTCAAAGACTAACACTATATCCATTAATGTACACTGCTTATATAAGCATCATACATCATATCTGTACTCACCATGTTTACAATTTTGGGGGGTATAAAATACTAGCACAGCAAAGAATTATGGGAAGGAAAATATTATTAGTTTGGCATGACTGTTCTTGAAGAAACCAAGCTACCATCACTTCTTCTAGAGGTTTACTAGTCATTTCTTTAATGATCCATTCTAGAATTTTCCTTGGAAGTGCAGTTTATCCTATTGGTCAAAGTATGTGTATCATGTGTCCAGAGAAGACTAGAAACTCTGGTGTGAGGGCTTGCCTAGCCCTTTTTTATCTGGGCTATCCATCCACCTTTGGTGTCTAACTGCCATCCAGCTCTTACTTGTGGCTCTAAGAAGCTGTAGCAAACACTGTGTCCACAGGTAAGTGAGAGACCTTAAACCCATTGGTGACTTAGGAGAATGTCTGCCCCAAGTGTGTGATGACTAACCTGAGAATGGGGAGATGAGACAAATTTATTTTAAAGCCATAAAAGAGGCACAAACAGGATCTGTGTAGCACTTAGAGCTTGGTTATAATACATTATAAAAGTCCTGATCATCCCCTGCATCCTTGAGCACCCATTGTATTGACTTACCATTGGACTTCAATGACTCTGAAAGAGAACATGACGCTGATGACTTTATGAAACTCTGCTTCACTTAAATCCAGTTTATTCAGGAGTCAAAAGACATCACTAGTGGTGGCATTTTAGGAATATGAAGGACAACAACCACTGGCATATATATTACATATATTTCTCTCTATAGCTCTCTCTCTCTCTCTCTCTCTCTCTCTCTCTCTCTCCATCCATCCATCCATCCATCCATCCATCCATCCATCCATCCATCCATCTATCCATCTACCCATCTACCCATCTGTCTATCTGTCTATCTATCTATCTATCTATCTATCTATCTATCTATCTATCTATCTATCATCTATCTAAGATCTTTCACCCTTTTAAAAATAATCAGGACATTTTTTTTACCATTTCCAGGCTTGGGTTACTTCTTCCCTTATGCAACATCTTGCCAATATCTTTGTATAATTGCTTCTGTCAATAACTGAAGAGGTGATTTATCTGGGCCAAATGTCTTTAATTCATCAACACCATTAGGTACTATCTCTCTAGTTTGAATGCTACTTCTTTAATTATTATCCTCTGGTAAAACATTTTTGTTTGGTTATTTCTGGTGAAGAGATCATTCTTCTAGGCAGAGAAAACTGTAACAAAATGAGAACTGAGAAAATCTACTTTCCATGTCTTGTTAGCTCTCATTTTTCCATCCCCAACCCAAGAACTCCTATTTGCTTTTTAGACCCTAATTACTCTATATCAATTTATCTACTAAAATGATTAGAATTTAAGAATATTCAAATTAAAATTCAAAGGACCAAGCTGCATATTTTTTATCAATAAGATAAATAAAATAGAGTAAGATAAACATTTCTGTTTCAAAGTGAAATAATAAATTTTTGCATCAATTTATATGCTTGGTGCTTCTAGTGGTAAATACTTATTTTTCCAGTTTAAAGTTAAAATCACTTTTGCCTCAATATAAAACTAATAGTAGAAATATCAATTAGCATACAGTGAATTTAACATTCACATAGAAGAGTGTTTTATTCTTATTTTTATAAATTTTTATTGACACTCTTTGTTCTTGTGTCAGTCCTTTCACAATACATTCCTACAATGAGTCCTCTATTATAATAGAAAAAAATCTGAGCAAAACTAAAAAGTTCCATAATTATATCTGACAAATTATGCAACATGACATAGCCATAGTCTCTCTTTTTCTACTGAGAGTTGAGAAGACTATTCCATTATTAATCATTCAATAAGCATTTATTAAGTGATTTGTGTGCAAAGCATTGTAATAGGTGCTAGGGTGAAAAACAGGGAAAAATAACACAAAGAAACAATTCTTGCTCTTAAGAAATTCATGTTATATTAGCTGAGACTATATATATATATATATATATATATATATACATAATAGGCATATGTATATGTCACACAAACTATGTACAAAATGAATACAAAGGTCTTGGGTCCAACATTTATTAATATATTGAACTAGGGTTAGCCTACCTTTTAGTGTTTTAAAATTTACACTGTTTTAAATTAAGTTGTTTTTGGTTTTGCTTATTTCACTCTATATCAATCCATACATTTTCATGTTTCTTTGGATTTTGTATTTTCATCCTTTTTTTTTAAACAGAAACTACTACACTATTAGGATTGCTATTTTAGAGCTAGAATCCAGTCTAATCCAAGAAACATTTATTAAGCACCTACTATATACTAGTAATCATGCTAAGTGCTGGAAATACAATTAATAAGAAGAAAGACCATCCTAGCCTTCAGCTAGCTTATAATCTTTTTTTAAATTTTAGATCCTTACCTTCCATTTTAGAATCAATACCATGTATTGAAGAAGAGCCCTAAGGGCTAGGCAATTGGGGTTGAGTGTCTTGTTCAGGGTGGCTAGTTTACAATCTAATCAGAAGAGACAATACACAGATGGAGGCAGGAAAGTTCAAGCAGGGAATGAGACTGGGGGATTCAGGAGTATCTTGTTACATCTCTGGAGTCTGAAGGGAGAAGAGGCTAAGGGAGGTGGTGTCAGGCAAGGCTTGAGTTAGTAGTATTATAATGAGATTAGAAGTGATGAGCTTAATTTGGGAGGCTTCTTGTTCCATGGAGTTGAAAGAAAGCAGAGAACAGGTGCAAAGTGAAGTGAACCCCATTTCACCTGGAAAGGACTTTGGTGGTCATCTAGTCTGTTATATTGATAAATATTGTTATTTTTCCCTGCCATTCCTCAATTGATGAGTATTCACAGGGTCTCTTTTTTCCTCTTCCATTTGGAAAGAAATAGTTATTAACATATTACATATAATATCTGGGATGTCTCTTTCAGAATTCAACAAAGGGAAGTATTTTATATAAGCTGCCAGATACAAATGAGAGCTGAAGTTCCTAAATGTATAAATATCATTAATGTCTACAAAAGGTTCTGGGAATTTTCCCCTTAGTATTTGAGAAGTGTACATGCTGAAGAGCCATGGAAAGAATAATCCTTTTGTGCCTTGTTTTATCCCTCCTTTTCCCCACCTCTTGGCACACTAATCCAAAATATCAGAGAATGTCCTGACTGCTGCTTGCAGTTGGCAGCCAAGAGGAGGACTTTCTGGCATAAAATCTTTATTGTGAAATGTGCCAATGATCCTTTTGTGACTGTGGACCTGCATTAGTAGGACAGCTGAAGTTGTCATACCTTCTCCACACCCCTTTTGGGAATAGCATAGCTGGGGGGATGCATCTATATTTCAGGAAAAGGGCAACATCTATGAAATTCCTTCCTCTGAAGTCTCTTTGTGGTGTTATTCTGCTTCAAAAGCAGTATGATGTAGAGTTCCAACTGTGTAGCTAGGATGATATGGCTACAAGTCCCCCTCATGTTACCAATTTGTTTTGTAAGAATGGACAAATCACTTAACTTCTTAGTGCCCCAGGTAATCCCTGCGTTAAGTTTTTGTTGTTGTTCATTCATTGTAGTTGCTTCTGACTCTTTCTTACTCCATTTGGGGTTTTCTTGGCAAGGATACTAGAGTGGTTTGCCATTTCCTTCTCAAGTTCATTTTTACAGATGAGGAAACTGAGGTTGAGAAAAGTAATCATTAGACTGTGAGCTCCTTAAGAGCATATACACTCTTTTGCCTTTTTTGGGGGGATGGGTATTTCTAGAGCTTGAAATGGTGCCCTGCAAGTAGTAGGTGCTTAATACATGCTCCTTGACTGAACAAAGCGACTTGCCCAAAGTTACCCAGCTAGTCGGTATCTGAGGCTGCTTGAATACCAGCCTTCCTGAGCCAGATCCAGCAGTCTTACCCACTGTACCCCTTAGCTGCCTCTCCCTAGATCAATTTTAAGAGAAAGTCACTACATGGTAAATTCAATGTCAGTGTATGTGTGCCAGTGAAGATTGCAAACAAGAGAGGCTACTTTCCATATTCTTACTGTATAACCAGCAAGCAGGAAGCCTTTGGGGTCTTTGTGAAAATCAGTTGTATGGATCCAGTAATACAACTACTGGGTCTATATCCCAAAGAGATAAAAAAGGTGGGGATGGATGTGTTTGTACAAAAATATTTATAGCTGTGCTTTTTATGTTAGCAAAAAATTGGAAACTGGGGGGAGGTCCCTCCATTGGGGAGTGGCTGAACAAATTGTGGTATAGGATGGTGATGGAATACTATTATGCTGTAATGAATGATGAACTGGATGATTTCCTAAAGAACTGGAAAGACCTTCATGGACTGATGCAAAATGAAATAAGTAGAACCAGGAGAACATTGTACACAGACACTGTAACATTGTGGAACTATCAAATGTAATAGATTTTGCTACTGATAGCAATGCAATGATCCAGGACAATTTTGAGGGATTTACGAGAAAGAACACTATCCACATTCAGAGAAAGAACTGTGGGAGTAGAAATGCAGAAGAAAAACATATGATTTATCACTTGTTAATTTGGGTATATGATTTGGGGTTTTGATTTTAAAAGATTATTCTAGTACAAAAATGAGTAATATGGAAATAAGTTTCAAGTGATAATACACATATAACCCAGTGGAATTGCTTGTTACATCTGGGAGGGGGGAGGGAAAAGGAGAGGGAGACAACATGAATCATGTAACATTGGAAATTTTATGTATAAATTTGTTCCTGGAATAAAATAAAGAAAAAATAAAAAAAGTCAGTTGCATGTAATTCATTTTGGTCATGCACAGATTATGAAATTCATTCCAGAGCATAAATCGATTTTGTGGATGATGAGTTTGTGTCCAGGACCCACCCAGGGGAGGCAAGGTAAACCCTGGTTAATTGTCACCTTTTGAAATTCTTCAACATAATGACTGACTATGTCCTGTCTAAATATTGCTTTTGGGAAAAAAAAAGCAACAATAATAAACCATCACCACTTCCCTCTTATGCTTCATTAAATGATTCCCAAAACACAATGGTAAGATATTAAAACAGGATCAGACTGTCAAAGGAGATTGCCTCACCTGACAGTCCTGTTACTTTAGATTGCTTTTGTGTTCAGGTCACAGTTGCAATCTCAGTCTTGGTCCTGGTTAATTGCTCAGTAGTTGAGATTGTATCATAACTGATTTATCAGAGTTTTAAGAGGCAAGCTGCCCTAGTTTAGATATGAAATTGCTTTGATGGATCTGAGTGATTATTATCATTAAATGACAAATACAAACCAAGGAGATTGAGTTTCCCACCTGTTTGCCCCAAACACAAAGGAAAACCCACTTATGGGTTCTCCATCAAAAGAGGGAGGATGGGAGCACAGGGAGAAAAAGAAACCTTTCGTCTGCCTTGGAGTAGTACCTCTGTGCAGAGCTGCCTGTGCAAATTAGATCAAAGCAACTAATATTTGTTGAGCACTTCCTTGCTCTAAGCCATTGGGGGGAGCTGCCTCTAGGTGCTGGGCTGCTTTATTTTTATAACATCAAGTCGTCATTTGTCACCTGAAACCTGCACATGTGAGCAGACCTAATGGGTTTTGTGGACAGCGGGGAGAGTGCACGGTTGGGCCATTGTAGTCACAAAATTGGATGATTTGTCAGGTGTGTACTTGATGTGACAGCATAACTGTCCTACTGCTCACTCTGAATTCAGCATCCTCTTTTATAACCCTTTCCTTATGCCACCCGGTACCTATGATTAGTTTCATGTTTTTAGCACTCTAAGTCATAGCCTACTAGATTAGTACCTATGCTGTAAATCTAACACAAGTCTGCTTTATAGCATATTGCCAGAGCCTTAATCAAAGGACTATGATAGCCTAGAATGGATGACCTCAATGCATAAGAGAAGATACTTAAGATCATAATAATACTTTATATATATTAGCCCAGGGCTTTCAATGACCCTGCACTCGTCAACAGCTGCCCAAACCTGTCTCTTTTAATGCTGAGATTCTCAGGATAGTACAGGGGAAAGAGTTCTGAAGTTTGAGTCCGAGGACCAGGGTTTAAATCCTGCCACTCTTCTCCATGTGACTTTGAGCCTTCACAGACTCACTTTCTTTATTTGTAAAATGATCTGCATCCATGGTTCTTACCATTTTGGGTGTCCTGGTCTCTTTGGCAGTCTAGGGAACTCTGCAGAGCTCTTCTCAGAATAATATTTTGAAATAATTTAAAAGAATTGCTCATTTTCAATTAAAAGTTAGTAAAGATAAAGTAGGTTTTTTTTCCATGCAAGTTTATGGATTTTGAAATGTATTAGTGTAATTTTACAGGGTCTGTAGAATTTAGTTTATGGTCTCTGGCACAGAAAATTTCCTTCTTATTTTCTGAGCTACAATATTTGAAAATTAACAGTGGTGATTGATGTAAAAAAGTGCTTTTAGAAATGATCTTCCTTATTCTCTGTGTTATGAAAGAAAGTTTCCTTTCTATTTAGGCGGGTCATCTTTGTTGGTCTGATGACATTCATCAACAAATGAATGATTTCTTGTTTCTGCCTTTGCATTACTGGCATCAATTCATAAAAGGAACAGTTCAAGATTGAGACACTGATTTTCAGGGGAATGCTGTTAATTGTAGCCCACAACCAAAGGATTGGTGAGTGTGGGGTGGGTAGACAGAGAGAGCTAAAAGTTAATTTTAACTCAATCCCCAAACCATTTATTTTGTATTATTTATTATATGTAATATATAATATTATTATGCCTGCTGGGTCCGTAGCACTGTGTTAGACATTACAAATATCACAAAAATTTGGACAAGATCTAGTCTATAGTCACATAAACTTTACCATTTAATCGGGATATAGAATACATACACAAAATAAATATCAAATATCAAATAATACACACAGGTAAAAGAGTAGTGGTGAAGCTTCAAGGAGAAATGTAATAAAAGTGAATGAAGGAAACTGGAAAGACTTCCTAGAGAAAGTGACCTTGAAAGAATGGTTAGAAATTTTATATAGATGAAGAAGTGAGGGGAGGGTATCCCTGGAACAATGCCAGAAAGGCAGGGAGGGAGGAAGAGTGCAGAGCACAGAGGTTAGTCTAGTTTATTTGAGTCATAGAGATTGAGTGCATAGAGATATAAGATAAGGCTGGAAAAGCAGGATGGGAAGAGGGAATTAGCTATAGAATTATGTGTGGAATCCAGAGATTCTGACTTCTTAGCCAATGTTAACTGCTAGCATTAAATATTGCAGGAAGAAATGATCAGATGAATTCTTCTCCTCTGAGACCATAATTATGCATTCCCCCACAGCTGCAGGGCAGAAAAATGCTCCCCTCCTAGCACACCTTTGTTAAAGGCATAGGAAGAGGACAGGGATGGGGATATCTATCCTTCCTTACCCTTGTATGTGTCAGGAGAGGGCTTCCCTCCCTAGATTTGTGATAGTCCAACCTCTGACCTTGTCGGAGAACTGAGCTGAATGGTCTCTAAATTTTCACCAAAGTTCATGAGTAATAGTCCAGTTCCCCTATTCAAATGATGAATCTTTCAGATAGTCTGACTTATGATCTTGAACTAAATGTTCCTGTATTTATCCTGTACAGAAGCAAGAATTACAACCTACACAATTATTGGGGGTACACACACACACACACACACACAGAGAGAGAGAGAGAGAGAGAGAGAGAGAGAGAGAGAGAGAGAGAGAGAGAGAGAGGTGCAGAGCACATCTTCAACTATTTACTTTTGTGTTTGTTTGACATACATCCTTGGTGACAATATGACTGAGTTGAATGATCAAATAACAAAGATGTTTTTCTGGCTTCCTAAGGATTTTGCTAAAATGGCTTCGATGTAGTTCTGACCTCTGTAGATTGCTTTTAGCTCTTTATTTCTTCAGTATCCCAGAAGAATTATAGATAATGTTTAATATGGCACACTAAAACACTAGCTAAATGTGGAATGAATGAAGAGACCTAAATACAATGGAGAACTTCGTTTTAATTGCTCTTGTTAATTTGAGGAGTTAAAACAGATCAGATGTCACATTAGATTTGTTTGTCATAAACATTACTTATTTGGAGTTATAGACCTGGATTGAAATCCTAGCCATGGTATTTGAATTTGTGTGATCTTAGTTAAGTCTCTTAACCTTTCTAAGTTTGTTCCCTCATATGAAAAATGCAGGAGGAGTATTGTTTGGACAACCAGTGATGAGTCTTAGAAGACTGGATCCTCTAACCTCCATGGGTCAATTAGAATCCTAAATGATTCTCAGCTCCAAATCCTAAGGTTCAATGTATATTTAATACCCTCATTTCTTCCCAGATATTTTCATTTGTCAAAAATGCTGAGTTTAATTATTTTTATAAGAGACAAGAAACATCATTCTCTTGACTATGTGCCCAGTGAGGGCAGAGATACTGAAGATGTTCATTTTAACACAGTTTTCCTTATATGGTAAAGTGGTTCACAAGGTCATAGAATCTTCTAAATTTTGGCTTCCTTAGAGAAGGTAGAGAGTGATGGTGATGATAATTTTGACTATGTTTTTGCTGGACTTCATAATGTAATGGAGACAGTGTGATCATTAATATACAGTGGAAGCAGCATGAAATTTTGGAAAGAGCTGTGGATCTGGGTTAGGATCCCAAATCTTTCCTTTCCCATCTCTCTTACTAATTTCTAACTTATCAGATATATAGCTCATTTGTATCCAGCTGTTTGCATATTGTTTACCTGATTAAATTCCTTGGTAGCAGGGACTACTTTTGTATTTGTTTGTATCAGAAGCATCATGTAGTAGGTGGTTAACAAATATTTATTGATCAACTGCCCATTCCAATGCCCCTTGCTTAGTTACTTCACCCCTGTAGACCTAAGATTCTTCCTCTGTAAGAGGAAGAAATCATAATTTTGAACATGAAAGGACTTAGACACAATGTAGTTTAATAGATGGAGTCCATAGACTTCTTGGTGGAATCTGTGGATAGATCTCAGAGGGGTCCATAAACTCAAATTGAAAAAAAAATACATCTTTAGCATACTAACCTCTTATTGAAGTTTAGAATTTCCTTTAATTATCTATAGACATCATTCTGAGAAGGAATTCAATAGCTTTCCAAGATTACAAAAGGGATCACTGACCACAAAAAAAAGTTAAGAAGATCCATCTAGGTCAAATTCTCCATTTTGAAGATGATGAAGACAGAAGCCCAATGATATGAGTTGACTTGTCCAAGGACATGCAGGTATTAAATGGCAGAACCAGGATTTGAACCCATGTTGTCTGACTCCAAATCTCACATGCTCCCACCTTCATTGGAATTGCACTAGATGATGTCTATGACTCCTTCCTACTCTAAGTCTATGACCTAAATCCTAATCTTACCAGGCACCTAAATCTTCAGTTTAGCAAGCACCTTTCTTCTAGAGAGCTCAAAAAAGGTCCAAATATGTTAGAGTTTTGATAGAACCCAATGCTCAGGAGTCAGTGAATAAATTTCAGAGGGAATAGCAATGATTCTTCACTAAAAACAAACCAAATACTTTTCTTCTCCAAAGGCAATGCTCATCATTTCTGCCATGCCTCCATAGCTCTTTCTTGTATCTGGATTGTCCTTTCATTGCTGAGCTTTTTTTCTGGAAAATCACAGCAGCTGTTTCTACCAATGTATATTCTGCATTCATTATTTCTCCTTCTGACCTCTTCTGCAAGAAGCAGTTGAAATATTTATGTGAAATACTTCACAAAAAGGAGAGAGACAAAAGGGGCCACTTACATTTATTCCCTCACTTGGTAGAAAGCAATAGGGGGAAAATGTGTAGCCTGAGTAAATTACTTAGTAGAATGAAAATCAATGACATCTTTTATCAAATGCCATTAGCAGACCTCCAAGTGTCAGGAAGAAGACATTGACAACATTTGGCATACTCAAGTGAAGGGGAAAAAAAAGCCTTTCCTAGAAGGACCAGGGCTGAGGAATCTCTAGTTAAATAAAACTGGGCATGAGATGCTGACTGGATTTGAAGTCCTGTAATTCTGTTGATTACTCGCATGACTGAACCCACTAAGAACTTTACTTTTAATGACAGAGCCTGTTAGTCTGCTGGTTTGGCTTTTGAGGTAAGCGAGAAAGCTGATGAGGTCCAAGAAACTCAGCATCTAGCTAAAGTGACTTCATCCATTTGTCGTCAACACCCTTGATGGGGAGGAGGGGATTCTCCATTCAGAAAAGAACAGGGTTTTTTTCAACCATCTTCCACTGGTGAATCTTTGATTATTAGAGAATGGGAGCCCTTAGGCTGTGACGTTAGACTTGAGACTTGTCAGTAATACCAAAAAGAACTGGCACCCCATCATGTACCTGATCCAAGGAAACAAACGGAGAAACTTTCGAGTAACCATTTGTTTCTCCTCAGATTATAAAGTACCACTTCAAAGTATTAATTATAGTCAAGTGAGATGAAACCAAAAGGCAAGCCATTGTGTAGATGTGCTTTCACAGGGGACTAAGGTTTCAGTGGGAATTTAATTAATTTACTTTCCTCTGCAGGTTAAGTTAATATTAGGGTAGGCTGGATTCAGGTAACATTGGTCTATTTTTTACTTGAATGAGTTTTGCAAAGTTGCCTGGGAGAATTTTCCAAATTGAAAAGTAGAAAAGTGGGCTGGCGAGGTCTTTTTTCTCTTTCTCTCTTTCCCTAAATACAGTGCACCTAAATATAGAGAATGTGGATGAATCAACACAAATGTATCATCAGAGCTGGAAAAATAATTCAAAAATGGATAGTCCCCTGAGAGTGGGTCATATTACTATTTTTATACATGAAAGGTGGCACATTGCAAGATCATGGGTAAAGCACCACATTTGGAGTCAGAGACAGAGCTTGATAGAGTGGAAATAGGTCCAGATCTGGTTTCAAATTCAGATTTTGCCACCTAATACCATTGTGACCACTGAGGAAATCATTTAACCCCCTCTGTGTTTGTTCCTTCATCTGTAAAATAAGATTTACATGGTCTCTGTGGTTTGTTCCATCTTGGTATCTGTGCCTTTGCAAAAGTGGATTTGAGCTCTGACTGACATTTTCAAGCTCTGTGGTTTTGGGAAAATCCCATGACCTCTCTGAGTCTCAGTTTCTTTATCTGTAAAAGAGGGATAGAAATTATAGGAGTCAACAAGGTGGCTCAGTGGGTTGAGAGTCAGGCTTAGGGAAAAGAAGTCCTGGATTTAAATTTTACCTTAGACACTTCTCAGCTGTGTGACCCTGGGCAAGTCACTTAACCCCCATTGTCTAGCCCTTCCTGCTCTTCTGCCTTGTAACCAATACACAGTATTGATTCTAAAACAGAAAATAAGGGTTTTTTTTTTAAAAAAAGAAAAGAATTGTACTATTTACCTCACAGGAATCCTTTAAGGATGGAGTGAGAATGTTTTGTACTGAAAAGCACTTTGTAAACTTTAAAGCACAATATAAATGTCAGCTACTACTGCTGGGGCTGCTATTTCCCATTCCTACAGTTAATTCCAAATTTTCTAAGATGTCAGTCAAGTGCAGAGATTTAATAATAAAAAGAGGTGGGAGTCCTTTCCTTCTCATGTCAGCCAAGGGCACATTTCTCCATTTTAATTATTCCACACACCAAGAAATGGTTCTAGAATCAATATAATTCTATACAAATTAATTACTTATTACCTCTGATTCATCTTAACAAACATTTATCAAGCTCTCAGTAAATTGAAGGAACTGGAGAAACAGAGAATAAATCCAGAAGAATGCCTAGCCTCAAAGTGTTTACATTCTGGGGTGGGAATAGCCGAATGAGAGAAATTCAGTGTGTATAAAAGTAAGGCAAGAGGATTGGGTCATTTTTGTCAGTTTAGGGAGTGTCCAGGTGAAGGACTTTCTGCCTGTGCAGGTCAGAGCTCTCCATGCAGTTTAGAACACAAGAGGTTAAATGACTGACCTAGACTCATGTAGCCAATGTCAGAGATTAATTTTGAACTTATTCTCTCTGGCACCATTGCCACTGTGCACAAGTAAGTGAATGCAAAACATGTATAAAAGAATATAAAATATTATTCTATAGCCATTCTCATTTTCTAAATCTTTTCTAAATCAAGAAAACCATTCCAAGTTCTTTCAACTGCTCCTTGTATGTTGTGTTTTCTAGTTCTCTAGGGGGCCATTCAGGTCTAGAGACACATTAGTTTTGTTTGCATCTTTCCTAAAGTCAGAAGCACTGAACTTAGTACTTTAGATATGGCCTGAACAGGGTAGAAGATAGTAGGACATGTATTTTCCTCATTCTTTAGGCAGATTGGTCTGTAGTTTTCTTTCTCTGTTTTTGACCTGCCTGGCTTTGGAATCAGCATCCTATTTATGTCATAAAAAGAATTTGGTAGAGCTCCTTCTTTGTTTATGTTGTCCAATAGTTTGTATAGTATTGGGGTTAGTTGTTCTTGACATGTTTGATAGAATTCACTTGTGAATCTATCTGGCCCTGGGGATTTTTCCTTAGGGAGTTCCTAGATGGCTTGTTCAATTTCTTTTTCTGAGATGGGATTAAGTATTCTATTTCCTCCTTTGTTACTTTAGGCAATTTATATTTTTATAAATATTGACTCATTGTACCTAGATTGTCACATTTATTGCCATATAATTGGGCAAAATAGTTCTTAATAATTACCTCAATTTCCTCTTCATCAGAGGTGAGATATCTTCCTCATTCTTAAGGCGATTTCTCTCTTAATGATGCCTAGAGTCACATTAGCTTTTCTGACAATGATGGGATACTCTTGATGTGCATTGGGCTCATGGTCCACTAAAGCATCCAGTTTGGTTTTCATAGGAACTATTGTCTAATGATGCTGCATCTATCTTGTTTTTATGGAGTTGATCTTTTTGAATCCATGTATAGAACATTGCAGCTACTTAAAAGTGGAAGATGAAGGAAAGGATATCACCAAAGATGACTTAGAAGTCTTGTTCCTGTGTGATTCAGAGGATGATGGAAAATGTCTTTAGAAGAAGAAAGGAAGTTGAGAGCAGGGGTGGGTTAGTGGGAGGCGAGATGATGCATACAGATTTGAATGCGTTTGAGGTTGCAGTATCAGTGGAGCAATTCATTGATCCCTCTAGCAGAAAATCAGAAATAAGAAATCAGAATTAGAGAAAGTTGAGTTGGAAATTTAGATATTAGAAAAATTTCTTTTTTTTAACCCTTACCTTCTGTCTCTATGTACTATGTAAATGCTATGCATTGGGGGTTAAGTGACTTTCCCAGGATCACCCAGTTAGGTAGTGTCTAAGGCTTGATTTGTACCCAGGTCCTTCCATCTCTAGGCCTGGCTCTCAATCCACTTAGCCACCTACTCCCCATGGTTTTGGAAGAATTTCTATGCATGCTTTAATTGAATCAATTGGGAAGAATGAGTTTGCCAAAAGAGGGAAAAAAAAGGAAAACCTAGAGAAAAACTTTAGGGGTATAATGAGTTATACATGGGGAAGAGACAGGAGATGGGAATGGTCATATAGATTAGAGCACCAGATGGAGAAAGAGACAGAAGTCAAAGGAGGAGAGAACATTTAGGATGAGAGGATGTTGGTCGCTTCAGCACTTTATTCTTTGAAGCTTCTTGCCCATCTTTGGTCTACTTCTCCTCCAACATGTTAGGCAATTGATGAGTTTGCAATTGCTTCTTTAATCCCTTTGAAATCTGCTCTCACACAAGGAGAATATATGGCGACCAGTGCCCAGCCCACTTCTCTACTATGACAACTTGTAGGGCAACAAAAGCTACTTTTCCCCAAGAAGTCTACCTTGGCTCAGGGATGTCAATGAGATCAAGCTGACCTCCTTGCCCTAGGATCTCTAGTTCACCTTCCTTACTCACTGGACTTTAGGTACCTGTACATAGACATCAAAATCCACATGCTTTATGGATGTTTCTACTCTTGTTCATTGTCTATAGGAGACTGGGAGTCTTATGAAAGACACCCACTGTCTCCCAATAATTGCTGATACTCTCCTCTGCTATTTCTTTTTCCTGGGCTCCTATTCTAAGCCTTTTCCTCTTCCTTTCTATATTATCTAACATGATAGTGGTATGTAGATATCTTTCTCCCCCTTTCCATTTCCTTAAAAAAATAAAATCCTTACTTTCTGTCTTAGAATTAATGCTGTGTGTTGGTTAGAAGGCAAAAGAATGGTGATGGCAAGGCAATGAGGGTTAAGTGGTTTGCTCTAGATTCACACAAATAAAAAGTGTCTGACATCTGATTTGAACTGTAGGCTTAGTTCTTAATCCACTTAGCCACCTAGCTACTTCCCCCATTTACTCTTGATCAGATTTTTAAGTTTCTAAGCAAAAATATTTTCATCTGCCCTCATCTAATACACATGATGCTTAGTTAAGTGTCTATTAATTCTGTATATTTAAAGCATAGCCCAGAAATACAAATCATATTTGTAGACAATAAAGAGGTGGGGCTTTTGGTGCCATATTATATCAATAGAAAAATTGTGAGTGTATTTTTATTAGTCTTTTAAATGACCACACTTTTAGCTCAGAACCCCTTATAAAATATGCCAACATCTACCAAATAAAATAACATGATGTTTTCTATGTGGGTAGGCAAAAACCACAGCATAAACCAAAAAGTCAATATAAAAATTGATTTTTGAATAATTTGATTCTCAAAAGAAATTATCTTTATTTGACATAGCATATATGCCTTCTTCTGAATCCCATAGCAAAGATACATCTCACATTAATGTTCAACTCCCTCTGAGGAGTTGGGGTTGATTCTTTAATGCTATTGGCATAAGCCCCCAGTGCTGTACTCTCTCCTATATTATTAGTTGAGAATTAACTTAGCTAACCCTAAATAGCTTTTAGAGAAGGGTGTATATCAAACATCCTCTCAGGCACTTGTGCCACACTTTCTCATAAGGACACAGAGTCTGGAGGAAGGAAGGCTTAAATGTAGAGAGATTATGTGGCCAACATATAATTCAGAGCTCCTCGTTGTGGGAAGTCCTTTTCCTCCTTTGTGGAGGAAGCTCAATCCATTACATGCTAGAGGTTTAGGTCTGATGTAGTTTGTTGTGGTTATTGTTGTTTCTTTCGTGGAGCTATGAATACACATCCAATTTAGTAAAGGCTTCCATTGCAGTCAACTGATCTTGGGATTCTACTAAGACACCAATGGGAAGATGGAAATTCCAACAACTTATGAATACTTATGAATTCAAGAAATACAATTTCATAATTTAGAGAAAAAAAGGGGAAAAAAAGCAGAGAAGTGCTATCAACTTAATATTCTAATTCAGGCAAAAATTGTATTCTATGAGATCGTTATGAAAATTATTATTAATCCCTTAGCCAACAGTGATAAATAGGGATGTCCTTACTATTTTTTACTCCCACTATAACAGAAGTCACATATCAAAATAGCTAGATATCCATTTGATATTGGAGTAATTAGATTTTCGGCCAAACCCCAAAAGAACAGTATGAATTCTTGGCTTAGTCAGAGCAATTTCCTGAATTTTTTTTGGCAAGTGGAGTCTTATAGAGGCAGTTGTTTGAATGCTGCTCATTTTTTAACTCGGCTCCCAGTCACCATAGTAACTTTCAACGAAAACCAGGAAATTGTTTTCATCAATTGTTTTAGCATCAGAATTAAGTGAAATTTTAAGCAAAATTTATGCATAATATGATGCAGATATGGAAGCCTAATTCTAACTGGGCATTTCCCAAGCTCCAGACAGAAAAACAACAGTAATTAAGGAATTATTAAGTCTTCTCAGTAAGTGTATGAAATATTAATTTAGTTTTATATTGAATAGGATATTTATTGCACTCTTCATTAGGGGGTAGCCATTTTTGTTGTTAAGAACAATATTTGAGGGTTAGCCTTTTTCACATCTTTAATAGTAGATGCCCTAACTCAAGGCCTACTCTGATTTCTCTTTGGGAAATGGATAGGCCTCCAGAACTAGTTTTGTTGGTCTTATCCACTGAGATGGAATGACTTTGAGTTCAGATATGGTAATAGATTGTGAGTCTATTGTCTGATGACCATGATAGTTATATTTAGGGAGACTTATTATCAGAAGACTTACCTCTAAGTGATATACTTTTCAGCTGTGACAACTTCTAAGCTCTTACCATCTAGTTCAGAGGAGGTACTATTCACACCAGTAAATTCATGGATTTCTGAAAGTAAAAGAATAAAAAAAATTCTGAAAGTAAAAAAAAAATAGCACGGGATGCAAATTAGATTATTAGCATGGGATACAAATTAGATTATTTTCTTCTACATGCTTAAGTATGCATTTTATGGTTGGTTTTTAACTTCAGCTACTTTAAGGAAATTATAGTGCCCAAAAATAAGGTGACAATGTTATGTAGTATTCTTCCCCAGTCAGACCTCATGTGTGAAGTTCAAATACATTTTAAGACAGTGATTGACAAGCTGGTGAACAGATGAGGGCAACCAGGGTAATAATGGACTATAAGTTTTTGCCATAAGAAGACTGGTTGAAAGAAATGAATTTGAGAAAAAAATGTTTTTTTGTGTATTTAGACTTATTTTCCGTAGGGCAGAAGTTAATGCTAGTATTAGCTTCCAATACTCGGATCAGAAGTTGCAAAGACATAACTTGAGGTCTGATCTAAAGAAAAGATTCTGAACAATTATGGTTAGAGGATAAGGATTAGTCATTTTATTTCATTGCAAAAGTGGACTGCTTGGCAAGGAAACTCCCACTTTTCTATGAAAGTAGTCACTTTCACTGTAATTTGTTGTTTTAGCAAATTGCCTAGTACACTAAGAGTCTAAATTACTTGAGCACAGTCTTAGAGCTAGTATTTATCAGAGGCGCAAACCTAGGTCTTCTTGGTTTCCTCATTATCTTTTTATGTACTAGCAATATCAACATTATCTTTCTTTCTACGCAACATAATTCTAAACTGAATAAATAGCATTATCCAAAAGTAGATAGTATAGAAGTGATAGGTTCACCCTGGTGGGACACCAGATTACAATTTATCTGATATTTTTGTAGAACAGTTTCTTTCAATAAGTTTTTTAATTTATATTTTTATTTTCTATATTCCATGTAGATACAACTTTGAATAATTGTTTTCTGACATTTTGTGATCCATGTTCTCTCCCTCCTCCCATTCCCTTTTCCTAATGTAATATGATATAGGTTATACATGGACTATCATGCAATACATATTTCCATGTTCATTGTGTTGTGAAAGAATCTTGTTTTTAAGAGAAAAGAACTCAAGAAAGTAAAATGAAAATTATATTGGTCAATCTGCATACAGACTCCATCAGTTTTTCTGTGGTGGTGGATAGATTTTTTTCATCCTGAATTTCTTGGAGTTGCTTAGATCCTTGCATTTCTGATAATAGTCAAGTTATTCACAGTTGATCATTATTAATTATTACTATGTACAGTGTTCTCCTGGTTCTGTTTACTTTACTTTGCATCATTTCATATAAGTCTTTCCAGTTTTCTATTTTAATGATTGTTATTTTTTGATATTTCTTATGGCACAACAATATTCTATTACAACCATAAACTATAGCTTGTTCAGCCATTCCCCAACCAATGGATAGCCTTTCAATTTTCAGTTCTTTGCCACCTCAAAAAAGATCTGCTATAAATATCTTTGTGTAAGTAGGTCCTTTTCCCCCATCTTTGATTTCTTTGTGATACAGGACTAGTAGTGGTATTTCTGGGTCAAAGAGGATGTACAGTCTTGTGTCTCTTGGTCATGGTTCCAAATTGCTCTCCAGAATGGTGGAGCCCATGTCTACACCAACAATGTTCTAGTGTCCCAATTTTCCAAAATCCCCTCCAACATGTATCATTTTCATTTTTCATCATATTATCCACTTTGGTAGGTATGAGATGGTACCTTAGAATTTGTAGAACATATTTTCTGTACAGGTTTGAATTGAATTCTATAACCACAGAGGCTATTTCCAGTTGGTATATTTTCTGACTCTTTTACTCATGAAAGGTTCTGATGTATATCATCATGCCTGCTGAGCAAAAGAACAATCTTTTGACATATTACAGTACGTGAATAACAACTAAGAAGGCCATATTAGAAAAAAATTATAGATTTAAGGGCTTCTATCAATTAGAAATTAGTTATAAGTGAATCTATCTCTAAGAAAATCTATTATGCTATGAAAATATAGACTTATAAAACTGATGAATAAAGGAATGATTATTTAATGTATTATTTAATGTAATTAATTAATACTAAATCAATATAATTAATTTAATTAAATGATTATTTAATAATAATAGCTAATTATATTTTGCTTTTTGCCAGGTAATAAGTGTTATAAGCACTTTTCTCAATTGCTCTTTACAACACTCCTAGAAGTTGGGTGTGCTATTCTTATCTCTGTTTTATAGATAAAGAAACTGAGGAAAACAGACTCACCCAAGATCATATAACTATTAAGTATCTGAAGCCAGATTTGAATTGTGAAAGATGAGTTTTCCTGATTCCAGACCCAGCACTCTAGTCTCTGCTCCACCTCACTGCCTCACATTTGGACTCTAGTCTTTCTCACTCCAGTCAAGTACTCTATCTCCATGTATCACCTTAATTCCTCAATTTACATTAAAATTAATTTTTCTTTTTAGGTAATAGGTAGACCACAGATTCATTTGAATGCTTTTGAAGTTCATTTGAAAATTATATTTATTTAAAAATTGTTTCCACAAAATTGTTGGGGAACACAGCTATTGGGCAAAATGAGGTGTATCAGGACTTGAAGATAAATCCACTTCATGGTAAATCAGATAACACGAGCGAGTTGATATGCCAGAGATGGATTTATTAACCTGTAACTGGTATGCTAATGCCTTCTGCTTGTTAGTACCATGTGAGCTTGCTCTTTTGCTATACTATGGAGCCATGGTCACAAAATTACAAATTCGTAAGTGTTTGGCATAATAATTATTAAATAAATGAGTTGGAAAATGACAAGATGCGTAACTGAACAACATTATGAAGGCAGCAACATTGAAAGACTTTAAAATTCCAATCAATATCAACACAAATCAGGATTCCAATGGACTAAAGAAGTACACTCTACACCTCTTGCTAGAGAGAGGATGGACTTAAAATACAGAAGGAAACATAACATTTTTAGATATGCCAATGTGGAAATTTTCTTTGATTGATTAAATATCTGTCTCTGTCACTGTCTGTCTATCTATCCATCTATCTAGCTTTTATAATTATGATGAAAGTTTTCTTTTTCTTTGATTGTTCATAGGGAGAAGGAGTAGAAGGAAAAATAAATTATTGTTAGTTCACAAAAATAATAAAATTAATTTAAAGAGTTTGTGAAATGCTGTAGGACGAGCCCTGAATTTGGAAGCAACAAAACATGGTTTGAATTTATTTGCCTGAGTGACTTTGGACCTAACAGCCTCTGTGGACTTCAGTTTCCTAATGTGTAAATGATCTAGAAGGTTTTTAAGGTTCTTTTTAATTCTAAATTTATGATTCTATGAAACATTAATGAAAATTAAATTAAAAATGAAACATATGAATAGAAAAAACCCAACTAGAGTCCTTCCCCCAACCCCCAAGGAATTAATGGGTTATTCCCCTTCTTACACTATTCCCTTTTTTTGGGTATATAATTGAAGCTGTTATAAGAAGCAACCTAGCTACAACATGCCCTCTGGCTTTCCCTTGGGAATCATTACAAAGCAAAAATCTAGGTTTTCATGTTTTGGGGGCATAGGATATTTTGTGTTGCTCTGGGTTAGAACTGGCTTTACCTGCCTGTTATAATGAGCTCGTTCTTGTCAGGTGAAGTGAAATGCCTAACCACAGAAAGTCATCACCTGGAGGAGTGATGCCTGACCTATAAAATAGGATTCTGCAAACAGCTGAAATATCCACTTATGTCCTGTTCCATTTCTGACACAATTGAGCTAGAAGCTCCTCTCAAAATAGATCAACTTTAAATCTTGTTGTATCAATAGAACTCAGCCCCCTGGCTTCTCCTTGTGCTATATCTTCTACGGATTAACTCAAGAGACTTCAGATCTCAGTGGAAATACCACTGGCTTGGGCTCAATAGAGCCAGATTCAAATCCTTCCTCTATTATCTGTTACTTGTGTGACCTTCGTCAAATCATTTCTCCCCTTTTGGACTTGATGACCTCTGAGGTCCCTTCCAGTTTCAAGTCTACTATCCTATGATCATCTTTCTCAACTTCCACTGATTTCTCCATATTGTGTTTCAGGGCAGGGTGGAAAGAGGGGGCCTAATATAATCCTTATGTGGTAGGATTACAGAAATAAGAAGAAAGGAATGGGAGTGGAGAACTCTCATTAGATCATAGGGTCATAGATTTAGAAGAGAAAAGTGCCCCAGAAACTACCTATTCTAACCCTCTCATTTTAGAGATGAGAAAATAAATTTGTGGAAAAAAGAGAAGTGACTTGCCCAAGGTCATATGTAAATTATAATAGGGATAATTTATTGTGTGTTTTAAAATACTTAGTAAACTGCTTATCATATTTCATCACGTTTTCACAAAACAATATTTCTCATGAAGATTGGCCACAGGCAAAATGTGAAAGTTTATGGCTTTTTTTTTTCTATTTTGAGTTACTCATTCATAAAAGATAAATAAAATGGAAATTGGGTACGTGTCTATATTTGTATGCCTCAAAGTGACTGAAAAACTATAATTGAAACTTGCCAGGACACTTGGCTTTGGGTATGATTCCAAAGATAGAACATTTTGGTTTAAAAATATTTTTTTCTCCACTTTCTTTAATGGAAACAAAGAAATAAAAATGAGGATATATAGAAGGGTTTCTGCTGCTCTTAACTGCAGAATGTGCTGCTTCCAACTATATCATATTATAATTTGAACTGCCTCTATGGAGATATAGAAATATATGTATTTAAATTTAAAATCTGTATTTATCTTACCTAAATGTTCAGTCTTTCCATATCTATGCTAGGTTATAATACCTTGAAGGCAGGCCACATATTTTAGACTAATTTCTTTTACAATTCTTAAATTTTATTCAACATAACAGTTTTATTAAATTCCTTGATTTAGAGTATAACTGAATTATCTCATCATCTACAATTCTCAGGTGAAGAGACAAAAGTTCCATCATGCATAGGAGAGGAGAATCTAATTCCAAAGAACAAAATGGGCTTCTAATAAACTGTGACAAGACAGGCAGGAGGAAGAAAAAGGCTTCAAAGGCAAAAGATCTGGGTTTCAGGCTAATGAAAACATTCAATCCACATGTCACAGACAAATAAAATAGGAACACATCTGGTGAGAAGGTACTGACCCCTCAAGAATACATTTACTCTGCTCAAAACCATATTCACCCAGAAGTACAATGAATTCTTTTCAAACATTTGTCTTAGGAAGAAATTCAATAGACTGATTTAAAAAGAAAACCTTCAGCAAAAAATAACAGTGAAACCAACAAACATTATTGGATTTCCTTTTTATTGACCACAATATAGATAGAATATGAGATCCCTATACCAAATAGAGATGTATCAAGATGTGTACATGTACTTTGATGAATCTATGATCTCAATTATCTGGGGATTCCCTGTCTAAAGATTGCTGAACATTTATACCTTATCATCCTTCGTGATGCTTATCCGTGTCCTCCTGTAAATTCTATGCAGATGTTCCAACCAATGCTTTTAAGGACCTTCCTTTAGATTTGATGTTCTTAAATTTTTTGCACGTCATGTAACTCTGTGGAAGTCTGGCAAAAACTGTTCATCCTTTGTTTTTGAAGAAGACCTGTCTTGATTTGCTCATGAATTCGATTTTAAATAAGGGAGAGTTGGGCAAAGACCATAGCTTGACTCTCTTCCAGAATCATCAAAGTCCAGTGGCAAGACAAAAGTCAGGATCACTGATGGTGGTCCAGGATGCAATGGAAGATCTTGGCATTTTTGCTGTCTTAACAAACTCTAAATGCTCTCCAGCACCTGCTGCAGCCACCTTCATGGTTGTTGGAACAAATTGTTCCCATCTGCCATCTCTACCAGGGGAAGTCTTCACAAGTTTGTGTAGACTCTCACTTAGTGGTAGGTTTGAAGACTTTAGATTCCCCTCATCCTGGCGGGGTGTAGTTGCTGAGCATGCCATAACTTCTTGGAGCCACCCATTAAAAACCCTTTTCTAAATCTGGACATTGCATGATATCTATTCATTGCCATATAGGTCCACTTCCTTATATAGTCATTCATCTCTTTCTTGATATCTTATGTACTTCTCCCATGCATTTTATATAAGTAATAGGATATGGGCTATTTATGTCAACCAAGAGTCTCTCTGTTGTTCCATAAGTGGTTTGCAGTTTGGATTCTTAAGGGATTATGATATGCTATGATTTTCATTCCCATAGAGGCTAAATATGTTCATAGAGTAGAAAGGAAATTTATTTTTATGCTGTATCTTTTAGTCAGTCAGTAAATAAGCATTTAATGCCTATTATGTGCTAGGCTCTATGCTAGTTCTCCAATTCGATAAAATGCTTGATTGGGATCCATGGAGACTTTAATTGTCCCTGTTATTTGCTTGACTAGCTATTATTTCCATTCCTCCTAACCTACAGATAGAACAAAGATAACCCAAGTGTTCTCCCATATCCCACAAAGTTATTAGGAAGATTTGTGAGATAGGTAAAGTACACTGAATTAATTTACGTCACTTGAAATAAAGATATTTTGATAATTCAATCAATTTAGGATCTTCATCCCTGTAATGCAGACTAAATCATGAATGTTACCTCTAGAGAGTGAACTGAAAAGTGGAAACATAAAAGACTAAATTTATGTGAATTTTGTCAGACTCCTGAATGATACCTTCTATAATGAGGGTTTGGGACAAATGTGGATAAATTCTATTATTAATTAAAATTAATTCTACTATATAAAATAAAAAGTACATGCTTAAAATGTGAAAAGAAAAATTTAATAATAGTGAGGTTACAATTTATAGTTTTCATAACTTAATGAGCTAAACATCCAACTATATGATGTCTATAGGCAACATAAATTTCCCAAGTACTTTGCTTTGCTTATGTGTTACTTTTGAATAATTATTGATTCCACTGAGGAAGTTTTATAGTCTTCTGGAAATTGAGGCCATCCTACCTAAAATTCAAAGAGTAGTATTTCTAATCCATATTAGAACATCACTAAATATTCCTATTTATAAATGAGATGGTACTAGTTCGTCTTCTGATTGGTCTCCTTGCCTCAAGTCTCTCCTTATTCTAATCCATCCTCTACTCAACCATCAAAAGTGATTTTCCCATAGCACAGGGATGCTCAATAATCAGTGGCTCTCTATGACCTTCAGGGTAAAACATAAACCCTTCTATTTGGCATTTAAAACTCTTTTCAACCTGCCCTTTTATCCCTCGGCTCCAATAATACTTCTGCATATGCAGCTTTATTTTTTACTATATTTTATTTCAGCTATAGCTTGATTTCAGGAATACTGGGAAAGCCCCAAATCCCATAGCCCTTGCTCAACTTTGGGTATGAACTTTCACCTTTAAAGCTTATCTAAGGATTTTGTTGCTGTTAAAAGCATGTAGAAAGGAATGGCTTAATGTTCATTAAAGTCCTGAGATCCACTTTTCATAGGACAGGAAGGGCATGGAAGACAAGCATCCAAGGCTGGACAGAACCTCAGGGATGGGCTGGAGAAGGAACAACATTCTAAGGCTGGTGGCACTGAGAGGAAATTAAATCTTAATTCCTAAGTTTGCCTAGAGCTGTCTGTACTTCCACTTGACTTCTCTCTAGGACTGTCCCTTTCACCAAGTGCCTATAGGTTTGAATGAACTCACCACACCTTCTCCAGAGTTTGGAATATCCTTGAGAGTTGTAAACTGCAGTGAATGTAATGGCCACTAGATGTTGATGTTATCTAGTACTATAGTCCAATAATCTCCAACCTTTTTTGGATATCAACCCTCATCAGTAAAACTAGAGACTGGAATAAACTGTATAAGGGCCACTCTGAAGTCTTTGATTTCTGGCAGCTTGATGGCCACTCAGAATTATGACTTTTGCTTTTTTTTTCCCTAAAACAAAAAGAAAAATGAATTCTTTATTAAAAGAATACAACTATCTGACTATCTCCCCATATATGTTTATTTAAGAAAATATATACATATCAAGAGTAATGGTGCACATCTATATTCCTCACCAACCTAGCAGATTATTTTGATAAGAGTTATGAGCTGTAGTAAAGCTAAATCCAATCAAGTGACCACACTAAATTCTGTCATCAGTCTGGGGAGCTCCGGAGGAGCTAAGGCCATCAGACTGCTTTAAAAAGAGAAAACTGATCCATCTCTCCCTCACCCTTGTTCACCCATCCCCACCTCTCCACTTCCTCACCTCTGCCTCTTTCTCCCCCTCCTCTGATTCTCCCTCCTTTTCCCTCCCTCTCTACTTCCCTTGCTCTCTTCTTCCTTCTTTCTCTCTCTGTATCTATCCTTAAGTCGGCTATCTAAACTTAAAACAATGAGTTTTTAAAAAAGAAAATCAGTTAGCAAACAGAAAAAATATCTTGTTTCCTATCATAAATACTTTTGAGAAAAGAATTGATAAGTCCTGATAAGTACCAAATAACATCATAAAATAAAGTACATTATATTTTTATTGACAGGAAATAATTTGCTTTTATTTTACTAGTTATCCTTGGACTAACTCTCTATTCAATCTCACCAGCAATTTTTCAGAACTAAGATTAGAATGAGTAAATGGGAAAAATAAAGAATAATAATGAGAAAAATATATGGCATGCAATGGAAACAACTCAGTGTTGTAGGTTAAGTAATAGAAAATCAATATGGGAAATGAAAAACATAAATAATATTCATATCAATTATAATAATTTTATAAAGAAGTTTACCTAACATAAATTAATTGTGACAACATAAAAGTGTTTTAGTCAGCACACTTTTGACTTATATGCCAAACAGAGAGTTAGTTGCCAAAGGCAATACAGGGTTAGAATATAAACTTGTTTGTAAAATCTAAATAAGAAAGATGATGGATGATTATGAGCAGTAACGTCTCATAAAAGAGA
This sequence comes from Monodelphis domestica, assembly GCF_027887165.1. Taxonomy (NCBI): domain Eukaryota; kingdom Metazoa; phylum Chordata; class Mammalia; order Didelphimorphia; family Didelphidae; genus Monodelphis; species Monodelphis domestica. The sequence continues at coordinate 144,513,034 of NC_077232.1, forward strand.
AGCAGTGGAGGGGAAAACTAGTTTAAATAAAGCTTCGCAAGACATTCAACTAATCAAAATCCCAAAGACATTTAAGAATGAAAATAGGAGAATAGAATTGAGGAGATATTTAAAAATAATCATAATGAATTGTTTTCTCTGTCAAGGACAGGAGAACTACCATACTTGGATTCTGACTTCACAATTTAGGATGTGCTTACCAAGAACAGCACTAAAAAAACAAAAGATGAGAAAGGACTTGCTTTGCATCAAGTATAGGGAGAGAAATTAAAAGTGTAATAATTTTCATGGTGTTGAGGGATCACTAAACAAGGTAACTAAAGTAGAGTGCCATCCAAAGGCATGGAAAATTTTTTGTACTTTATTGGTAACAAAAGAGTCAATGGAGATGCCATCAATAACTGCTAACCTATATGTTTACATACTCATTTATACAAAAGTTTATATGATTCTCTGTAAATTAATATAGAACACCCTTAACGAGTTTATTAGAAGGTAACAAAGAAACCTTCACAAGTGATATTCAGATTTAGCACATACTTACAATTTTGAAATTTACTAAAAGATGTAAAAAAACCCATTATTCCATTGTACTTTTTGTTAGTTGACAAAAAATCTTTAATTTAATAAAACAAAATGCCTTTATACAGATTTTTAAGTTAAAATTTCCCTTTTATTCATTGAAATCATTCAAATTCCTTGAACTATATCATAATAGCGATCACCATGTTTGATTCAACAAATATTTATTACCTGCCTTCTATGTTCTTTACCCTATAATAGGTGTTAGGGAAGAAAAGCCAAAAAGAAAATCTTTTCCTACCCTCAAAGAGCTTATATTAAACTATAGTTTCACCACACTTTTTCAGGTTTGAGAACCAGTAACTAGTTGTTAATTAAATTAAATTGAATTTAACAAATATTTAATGAGAGATTCTGATAGATGGTTCTAGATGTGAATCTGATATTACAGTTTCTTCACTACTTGCTTCTCCCATATTGTGAATGTGGGCAAAATTTGTTCAAAAGCAACACTAGGAATAACCCAGGCCATCATAGAAACCCCAAAGCATATCATGAAATGGAGAAGATTAAGGGTAATAAATCATATCATACCTTTGAGGCCAATGCTCTCTTGTACAAGAAACCATAGAATGGTGTATTGGATAGAGTTCTGGGTCCAGAATCATAGAAATCTGAAATCAAATTCTGCCATTAATAACTTCTTCTATTTATAATATACTAGGTAATGTTTCCTGTTCTAATTTGCCAATGATATCTCCCTTTATGCTTAGGTCATATATTCCTTTTGATCTTACCTTGGTAAATGGTATAAAATTTTGGTCTATATCTAGTTTCTGCCAGACAACTTTCCAGGCTCCCCAACAATTTTTTATCAGATAGTAAATTCTTCTGCCAAAAAAGTGAATCTACTTTTGTCAAACACAAAGTTACTGCAATCATTTACAATTGTTTGCTATATGTTTTTCTGTTCCATTGATTTCCTTTTCTATTTATTAGCCAGTACTGGATAGTTTTGATCATTACTGTTTTAAAATATAGTTCAAAATCTGGTACTGCTAAACCTCCTTCTTCTACATTTTTGATTAATTCTTTCAATGTTCTTGACTTTTGTTTTTCCAAATGAATTCTGTTAATATTTTTGATAGTTTTATAAAATAATTTTTGGTGATTTAATTGGGACAACATGGACAAGTAGGTTAGTTTAGGTAGGGACAGGAGAAGGAAGGAAATGACTGGACATTTTAATGTACAAATGAAGTAGTTAATTAAAAAAGCAAATTCTACCATTGATATTTATTAAACCATGAGCAAGTCACTTTTTTTCCCCTAAACCTTAGTGTTATTATAGGTATAATGGGATACTATATACAAAATACAGCTCACAGGACTGTTGTAAGGATCAAATAAGATTAGGAAGTATTTTGCAAAGTAAAGCATAAAATGGTAAACAATTAATATTAATATAGTACTTTCATGTTGCAAAATGTGTGTATATGTTTCATATGTACATATGCAAATAATCTCAATTGATCCTCACAATAATCCTGAGGAGGTGCTATTATTATTTCCATAGTTCAACTACTTTGTAGACATCTTAAACTCAACATATCAAAATGAATCCATTCTATTTCTCCCCAGCTCTCCCTATTTCCAAACTTCTCAATGATTGTTCAGGCTACCATCATCACCCTCATAACTGGAATTTGAGGTCTAACCTAGGTATTATTCTTAACTCCTTAATCTCTCTTATTGTACTATCTTTCTTGATGAAGATACAAAGAAAGGGATGTGCAAAAATGGGGGATCATATCCAATACGGTCACAATTCTCATTGACTTTACTTTCATAACTTATTTCATTTCTTCTCTTCATATCTCAACTTTGTAACATCTCTTATATATGCCCCCTTTTCTTCTCTGATATTACCATCCTCCTGGTGTAACTTCTCATAACCTCTTGCTTGGACTATTCCAATAACTTTCTGGATGGGATGGTCTTCTTGCCTCAAGTCCTTCCCATTGAAGCCTATTCTCCACTCAGCTGTCAAATCAATCTTCATAAATTTCAGAACTGTGTCACTCCCTATTTACTTTACACCAGGGGTTGCCTCTCACTTGGAGGATCAAATATAAAATCCTTTGGAATTCAAAGCTCTTTATTACCTGCCCCCTTTCTCACCATTCCAGTCCTATTATATCTCATCATTACACACTTTGTGATCAAGTGACACTGGCCTCCTTTCCATTTCTTATATAAAATACCATCCCTGATTTCAGACATTTTCACTGAGCAGCTTGTTCCTGGAACTCTACATTATCATCCCTATTTTCTGGATTTTCTCACTTCTTTCAAGTCCCAATTAAAATCTCATCTTCTTAAGAAAGTATTCTCCAAGGCTCTTTAATGCTAGTGCCATCCCTTCTTTCATTATCTCTATCTTGTTTGTGTATAGTTGTCTCCTCCATTAGATTGTTAGACATGTTTCAAATTCAAGGTCTGAATTCATCTTTCTGAATCTGAGTTCAACATTCTTTCCACTACTCCACCTTTCCTACTATACATTATGAAGCCATGGATCCTCATACATATTAAAGGAGAGTCACGCAAGCATATGAGAGTTGGAATTAGGGGAAAATTGAACTCAAACTTTTACTGAGGAAATAAACAGAGATACATGAAATATACTTTTATAACTTAAAGGATTTAAATGCTCCAGTGCTTTATAACCTCTACATTTGGGTTCTTTTCTGCCATAGTGCCTGCTAGATGGAAGGAACTTAATAAATACGTAATGACTGAGTGATTGATTCCGTCTTGGAATCAGGAGCAGTAACTCAGGGGTGATTTTTTTAAAAAGGCAATTAATTGAGTGGAGAATTAGGAAACCAGGATTCTAGGTCCATTTTTATGTATCTGCATGACATTGGGAAAGTCCCTTAATCTCTATGAACCTTAGTGTTCTCATTTTTATAATTAAGGGAATGGGCTACATGATGTCTATAATGAATTTCAACATTCATAATTCTGTGATTTTCTAACTCTATGACACCAAACTCTACTTGTGTTAAGTAACACTCTTCACTCATCTATTTTGTAACCTCAATACTGGTTGGTTTCCGCTGATGTAACCATTTAGACACCATTTTCCTTCATACCTCTCTAACTATTTTTGCAAAAAATGTCTTCACTATCAACTACCTAACTCATCAATTACTCTTAAAGTAATAAAATCTAGCAAATGAAACATTTTTGTGGGCTGCAGATGATGTCAGCTACATACTTCTCTTAGCTAATGGTGTCTTAAATTCTCCAACAATGATAAATAAAATACCAGTATAAGCAAAAAGTAGGCATATTAGAGATATATTAATTTCTCAACTTTCAAGGGTGTAAAGTTCCTAGAAAAAAAGACAAGCCAAAAATGCAAATGTTGATAGGTTGAACCTATTGGGAAATAGGGGGTTAAGTCCCCATGACCAGCAAAAACTTTAATCTTTAGCTAGAGATTGCTGAAAATGAACTTTTATGCATATGATTCTTTTAAAAAAGCTCTTTTTCTCCCCATAATAGAATCAACATTATCTATTGACTCTAAGGCAGAAAAGAAATAAGGGCTAAGTAGTGGGGGTTAAGGTCAGGCTCAAGTAGCTAAGAAGAATCTTAAGCCATATTTGAATTCTCTCTGACTAGTTCCTTTTGCATGTAATTATTTATAATAAAATATTAATTCTGATAATATATACTTTCCCTAACTGAATTAATGCAATAATAAAATTATCCATAAGATGAAATACACAAAATAAAATTGGTAACATGCAAAACATTTCTTTTCACTAGTAATTCCCTATACTACCATGACCATTTGTCATCTTGATTTGACATCTCGATTAAAAAACATACATTGAGGGGGCAGCTGGGTAGCTCAGTGGATTGAGAGCCAGGCCAGAGATGGGAGGTCTTAGATTCAAACCTGACCTCAGGCACTTCCTATATGTGTGACCCTGGGCAAGTCACTTGACCCCCATTGCCTAGCCCTTATCACTCTTCTGCCTTGGAACCAATATACAGTTTTGGTAAGGGTTTAAAAAAAAAACCAAAAAACAACAACTCATACATTGATTTCAAACAATAGTCACTTTTCATAACACATGAAATTGATAGTGCCATAAATACTTTCCCCCTTTTTGCAGAAATAATGAATCATAGATTTGTTAATCCCAAACTTGCAGCCAACAATAGCTGCAGATTTTCCAAAAAGAAGCTTATCAAAGAGTTTTATCTTCTCACTAAGTCGCATCGCTGACTTTTCACATGTGGCCTTGGAGTACAAAGGTCTTGTACTATGCTTTGGTGGCATAATTACAGCATAACAATGTGAGTGTTAAAGACAAAAAAAATGAAAATATGCCATGAATGCTGGGAAGGGGGGGTTTATCCTGGTAGGGTGGAACAAGCTCATTGAAGCACTTAGTAGGACACCAGCTACCTACAAACTTGAGTTCATTTTTTTCTTTATTGTGTATAGCTGTGAATGTGCCTGGTTGCCAACATTAAAATGAGGTTACTAATAAAATTGTCCAAATCTTTTAAGTTGGGAAAACTAATTACTGGATAGTTGAGTGTTGAATGTATTTGAAAATTCCTTGAGAGTTTCAAATCATATCACTTGAACAACTTGTTCTCTTACCCAACAGTATCACAAACTTGCCAATAATGATAAATGAAATACCATTTTAAAGCAAAAAGTAAGCATTTTAAAGATACCTCTCTTCATTCATTGAGTCAACTATTCTATCATTCATTCGACAAACATTTTAGGGCTTATTAATGGTAAATGTAAAAGATAATTAGGATATAATTCTTGCCCTCAGAGAGTTTATGGAGATCTTCATTGATATCATGTTTTATGAGAATTAGGTTCGTTAGCCTAACCCTCCCTGCCTCCTGTCCCACCACCCCCTTTTCCCATGTAGGTAGAGCCTCTCAGGAGCACTGATTTCCTCAATTGTTGTTGCAGTAGATTTTCCTGCAGGCTTGGCTGCTCTTGAAACTTTGAAATTTGAAGCATAAAGTTTGAAACTGGTTAAGTGCCTTTCAGTTAACCTATGGGCTTATTTAATTTATCTAAGTGGAGCTAGGTATGCCTGATGCAGCAATACCTTGCCTTTATCTGTTTACTGATTCTGTAATGGGAACTAAAATAAGAAAGAGAAGAAAAAAGTGACTGCTCAGTCCTCTAAGTTCTATTGACATTTTTTGTCTACAAAATGGAACTTGACATCTGATGGAAATTGGGGTTTCCTAACTTGGGGTCTGAAAATCCAGAGTTTTGTTATCTTTGCTTGTACTTGTCCCCCACCGGATCTCAAAACCTAGAAACAAAGCAAAGAAGCAGCAGCCTACAGCATTTTTCCTTTTGGCATTAGCCTGTTTCTTAAGAGTTCTTCATAAGGTTTACCATCTTCTTATTAAAATTCATTCCAATTCAGTACATCCATATTTTGGAAATGGACATGATAACTTGAAACCTTTACAGCGGTTCAAAACTAGGACCCTATTCTAGGGTAACTTTAAAGCTCTAGTCTAGGATCATAGATTTAAATATGAAAGAAACTGCTGAATTCACATAGGCCAAGATTCTTCTCTGCATTTTATAAATGAGGAAACTGAGGCACAGAGAATTTAAGTAGCTTGCTGAAGCTGAAGTACAGGTTGTAAATGGAGAGCTAGGATTTGAATCCTGATCCTCTGATTCAAAATTTGGTCCTTTTGATTTTTTTCATTACACCATGCCATTGAATTTTAATTTTGCATTAAGATGGAACATATGAATAACATTGTCATAAAACCATATTATAAAACCCATGGTTGTCCTCTGTATTTCTATTTCCTCTTATTCTTTCTCATTTCTCTTAAAATGATATGTGAGTCTTGAGAAGTTATTTCTATGTATGCTCAGTGATAAAGAGGAAATGGAAGCTTTGGCCATACACCTTAATGGAGTATTCAGGAAACCTGAGCAACCTGATTATATGATTGGTGAAAATGGGGTAGGAGATATGGGATGTGATAAGAGTCCTGGAGTGATGGAGAATACTGATAGTGCTGCCAATCAATTGATCAATTAACAAGCACTTATTTTGTGGTGTTGTTCAGTTGTGTCAGTTATGTCTGAGTCTTCAGGACTCCCTTTGGGATTTTCTTGGCAAAGATACTGGAGTGGTTTACCATTTCCTTCTCCAACTCATTTTACAGTTGAAGAAACTGAGGTAAACAGTTCAGTGACTTCCTTAGGGTCACACAGCTCGTAAGCATCTGAGGCCAGTTTAACCCATTTAACTCTTTCCATTGTCCCCCCTCACTGCACAAATTAAGCTCTTGCTATTGTGTATACCATATTTCTGATCTTGTTTCATGCTTACCATCCCCTAGAGCTTCCTCCTCTTTCTTTAACCCTATTTGCTGCATCATTGAGGAGTCAGAAGAGCCTATACATATAGCCACATACCTATAACATCCACTAACACACTGCAAATAGGGACAGTAGAAGCATCAGGGATGGCAGTCATGCCAGAGTTTCTGCCTCTCCTTTCCCTTATCCTCAGAGACAGAAAAGGCTTTAAGACAGGAGCAGCTGAGACTCAAGTGAACAAGCTCTGACTTAGTCTGAGTGTGCTTGCAAAAAATCTGTTTCCCTCCTCCTCCTTTTATAGCAAAATGTTTCTTGTCCAGCAACCAGCCTGGGTCAACCTTAACATTCTGAGCACAGAACCCTGATTTAACTACAGAGTTACCATAGGCAGCTTTTCTGTCTCACTTGGATCACGCAAATGCATAGTAAGTAGAAGCAATATGCTGGTGAGATAAAGGACTGATTTAGGAGCAAGGGTGGTCTGGATTCAAGTTATCCTGGGCAAAGTGGTTTGTGTGCTTCTTGGATAAGTAGCAACCTTTCTGTGCCCCTGGCAAGTTTTGAAGGCTGATGCCAACTTGCATCAGGAAAGTGAGTTTTCTCTATCAATGAAACCACCAGTACATCTCCTCTTCACATAAACTCCTGCCCCCTAAAAAAGAGTCTCAACTAAGCCAGTCTAATGTCTGACCTATATTCTATTTTTTTTTCAGCTTGAGGTCAGAGATCGTCCAGAATTCATGGATTTCCTTTAGGGGTCTTGGAGGCCAAATTCTTAATCTACCCTTGATATCTATTCCTTTATCTAATTTTATCACCTCAGAAACTTCTTTGACTCCATTAATGTGGTTTGATTTTAGTTTGCTTGTTCCCTAAACTTGCCACTTTCTCCTTAGTCAAAATTCACCTTCAAGTTTAGCCCCAATTTGATATCTTCCAGAATAAAATGGAAGAGATGAATGGAAGGTGTAGTGGAAAGAGGGCTAGTCTCAGAGCCAGGAACATTTGGGTCCAAATCCTCAGACATTTATTAGCTCTTTGATGCAGGGCAAATAATTTAACTTCTTTCAGACCCAGGGTCTCCATCTGTAAAATGGGGATAATAAGAGCACTTACTTTACAGGATTGTTAAGAGATTACATATGTGTGTGTGTGTGTGTGTGTGTGTGTGTGTGTGTGTGTGTGTGAAGTGATTTGTGAATTTTAAAACACTATTTATATTTTTAACCAAAATGATTATTATAGGAACCTAGAAACCTGGTCTTAGAGTTAAGTTCAAGACTTTCATCTGACACATGCCAACTGTGAAACCATGGCCAAGTTATCCTTATCCTTTCAATGCCCCCAAGGAACAAAGCAAGACTCTTAGATATAGCATCAGTGAAGAGTCTATATAAAAGGTGATCTCTGCTTGAGGCTATGGTAGCTCTGAACCCTTTCCTGCCTATCTCACCCCTCCCTCCCACCACATGTGAATGGTCTTTTGTCTCTTAAAGCATACACAAACACACCCACCCACAGTGCTGGATTATGTGTTCTCATGATTTGTAAATTTCCATACTGCAAAATTTAAATGCATTCAGTGGATAATCCATAAATATTAATATATGAAGGGTAAAAGAAGGGAATAAGCATTTAGGTAAGACTTACTATGTGCCAGGAATTGTGCTAAACTCTTTACAAATATCACCTGGCACATATTAGGGGCTAAATGATGGTTTATTGATTGATGGTCTCATTTAATTCTGACAGTAACCCTGGGAGGTAGGTACTGATGTTATTCTCACTTTACACATGAGGAAACTGAGGCAAAGAAGTTAAGTGAACTGCATGGGATCACAGCTAGTTAGTGACTGAAACAGGATGTGATCTCACGACTACCTGACTCCAGTCCCAGTGTTTCAGGTACTCAGCCACCTCCTTCCCTGTATGATGCTGAACATATGAATTGATCTGTTAGCATGTACTGATCTTTGCAAAATGACAGTAGCCTATCTTTGACTTGATTCCTCTGGTTCTCCACATTTGGTCATTTGGTTTTCAAAATTAGTTTCAGATTCTCAATGATTTCCAATGTATATTTGTTCCTGTTGAAACATTTATAGCTACACTTAACTTACCTGAAAAGTGCACCTGCCAGAAAAATGTACCCATTTCTTCCGGAGAGGTGACATTTTGCATCAGGGAAAGACTGATTTGGTTCAAGAGCTGTGCTCTCACAAGGAAGTCAGATCTCCCTTTGCTCAATCCAGTTCCCTGCTGCTACCAGTGAGGACAGAATATGTGGCTGACAAGTCAACCTAGACATTATCGTGAAAGTGTAAGCAGCAGCACTTAGGAGCACAGATATTGAACAGGACCATTTCACTTATCTATCTACAGTTGAATATGTTTGAATGATATTGGGGGAAATTGAATCCATTTAAAGGAAACTATGAGATGGCGGACTGCCATTGTCAGACTTGCCATACCCTTTCTGCCCTTGTTAAGTCTGCTGTATTCAGTGGTCTGGCTGATGGGGCATCAGCCACATATGGAGGTTGGGTGGACATGATTTAACCAAGGGAAGGCTTTATGACACTGACTAGATGTGTAATCCCGGAGAAGTCATTGAACCACTATCTGTTTCAGTTTCCTCAAATGTATAATGGGGATAATTACAGCACCTACTTCCCAGGATTGTTGTGATGTTCACATAAAATAATATTTATAGAGCAGTCAGCACAGTGCCTGATACATCGTAGGCTTTTCTCCTTTACTTCTTCTCTTTTCTGTGCTTTAAGAAATGCTTCAATGTTTCTCTTTTTTCCCTATTAAACAAAAAAAAATCCACCTTCCCTTATAACAAATAATTATAGTCAAACAAAATAATTCTCTCCATTTACCATACCTAAAAATGTATGCCTCAGTCTGCATTTCTAGTTTATTCTCTTCAGGAGGTAGGGTAGCATACTTCATCATCTCTCTGAGACACCGTCTCAGTCCTCCTCAGAGTCAGACAATGGACCATGAGGGAAATACAAAATATATCATGTAGTCTCTTGGCTCTCTCCTCACAAAGGTTATTGTTAAAAGCAATCTAAGAAAAGGTAAAGAGAAGAATAGACATTTAGGGACCTGATACCATGTCAGGTGAGATGCCCCTGGATAACCTGATTGTTAGCAGCTATTTCTTTCTCAGACCTCAAACACAATCATTCAACTCTCCCAGAATGATGAAAAGGCAATTTTCAAACATCATCCAGACAAGCCTTACTTCTTTCTGCTTTGGTATTCACAGATTTGTTGAATATGGGAAGAAACTGGTGTGTGTGTGTGTGTGTGTGTGTGTGTGTGTGTGTGTGTAAAAGAGAGAGAGAGAGAGAGAGAGAGAGAGAGAGAGAGAGAGAGAGAGAGAGAGAGAAAGAGAGAGAGAGAGAGAGAGAGAGAGAGAGAGAGAGAGAGAGAGAGAGAGAGAGAGAGAGAGAGAGAAGAGAACAAAAACTACATAGTCAGAAGACTTGATTTGAATACTAGCTTTCTAGATCTACCGCTTACCACCTTTCCAGGTCACCATGGTTCTAAGAAGCTGTAGTTGCACAGCTGCTTTGCACCATCTCTGAAGATGGGCTAATAAAGCAGGTTGAGTGTAACTGAGAGACAGACCTCAAGCCCTTCGGTGATTTAGGGGATGTCTACCCCAAAGGAATGGGCACCTGAGAACAATTCATTCCAATGTCCATGAATGTGACTGAATCAAATGCTGTGAAGTGCTTAGAGCTCGGTCAGACATGGAAGATGCCAACGCCATCCATTGTCATCTCCAGTCATTCTGACTTTCGTCTTGTCATGAGTAGTGATCCTGGAAGATGCAGTAAGACTGACAATTTGGTGCAATTATTCTTCACTTAAATCCAATTCATGCATGATTCTAGATATCACCCTGTAATGTCACTGGTGTTTGAGGGACAAACCACAACTACCTGACCAAGGCAGCCAGCCACCCAAAAAGACACCTGGACAGAGAGCTGAATATGTATATGGCTTAAAGGCTACTGAAACCAATGATTGAGGCCAGTTCTCCTGTTTATCACCATCTAATTAACTAAATAGAAACTCTTGATTAATGCTAAAAGGACCAGTCATAACGGTTTATGGACCTTATTCAGTGAATTATACATCTAGAGCTGCAACTTACCTCAGAGGCCAGTTAGTCCAGTCCTTCACTTTAAAGATGAAAAGTTGAGGCATAAGGTTCCCTAGGCAGTAAAGATCAGAAATGACCCAGATTCTCTGACTCTAGGAACAAAATCTCACATATTTACTATATTCCTTTGATTTGATTATCATTATGTTTTAAGATCTTTGCCTTCTGTCTCAGAACTGATATAGATTCGAAGGCAGAAATGTGGTAAAGTCTAGATAATTGGGGTCAAATGACTTTCCCAGGATCACAATTAGGAAGTATCTGAAGCAAATTTGAATCCAGGACCTCCTTTCTCCCTCTCTATAACTCTGAACTACCTAACTGCCCCTCCTTTTATTTTTTGATGCTTTGTTGAAGGAAACCTTTTTTTTTAAATTCTTGAATTGGTATGATTATATATTTGTAATACTTATGCTACTTATTTCATAGAGTTGTGGGGATCAAATGAGTTCATGTATATAAAGTGAGCAATAAAACATTATATAAATGCCAGCTATTATCATTATTGGCTGCTGCCTTCCCACTCCTGCGCAGCCCAACTCCACTGATTTTCCCACTGTGCTAACAGATTTTTCTTAGTTGGTAAATAATTTATTCATCATTAATCTCAGTACTTTGCAATGTTTTGAGGATCTGTGATTTCTTGTGTGTGTGTGTGTGTTTTTTCCCTCACTGACAGAGATATATGGTCTTGAAGATTTTCTATGATTCTCTACATTATTACTTTTAGCCAACTTGGTGATGACCCAATCCAGATTCACCTAGACTAGTTCTTGAAAAACAAATGATATCACAAAACCTCTACTCAGTCTTTCCAGATTGACCTGCCAGAGCCTTTGAGTAACAAAGATCACTTTCACATCATTAAGAAACACTAAAAACTAATCAAATTAGTCCCTAATTTTCATGTTTCCTGTGGGAAGTAAGATATCAGTTTACTTGTCCATTTCAACCCATTTAGCAAGCAGAGAAACCTTATAATTACTGTATTTTTGATAGAAGAAAAGTAGGAGGTTAGCCAATAGGTGAAAGAGTAGAATTAAGGACCACCCACATTAGGAGGGAAGGAACAGATACTATTTCATACAGAAAGTGAATGAATTTTAAGAGGTGTGAGTAAGGGAAAACCTAGAAAAAAGCTTGGATTTCTAATTCAAATAAAAATTGAGCAGATAGAAAAGAGAATAATAGATTATAAATTCAAGATAGACATTAATGGGCAAAGCAGAAACTGATTGCAGGAGCTCTTTCAGAAAATTTATTTATATTGATATCTTCTGTTTATATATATATATAAATATATATATATATCATCCAAATACCTTCTTCTTTCTCAGCTCCACTACCATCTCATACCATAAAAAATTCTTTAAAGTAAAAAAGAAGGAAAAAAAGTCATCAAAACTGATCAATATATCTATGTGGCAATTCAGGCAGTGTTCCAATACCATGGATTGCCTACTTGTGCAAAGGAAGAAGGGAAAGAAATATACATTTTCAGGACTCTTTTTTTGAGTTATTCTTATTCTTTGTAATTTTAAGTCATTCATTTTTGATTCTTTTGTTTTCCTTTATTCTATTGACATTTTGTCATTATGTTATTGTTTTTTATTATTTATTTCACTTTGTGGACATTCCCCTAAGTCTTTCTTTCTGTGCTTCTCTATACTTACCATATTTCTCATTTCTTAACAAAATAGTTAATATTCTGTTAAATTCATGTATTACAATTGGGTTATCCATTCCCTAGTCACCTGGCATCTACTTTCTTTTTAGTTTTTTTACTATCACAAAAGGTGCTTCCCAAGAAATACTTTGGTATAGATAGGTCCTTTATTTTTATCTTTGATCTCTTAGCAATGAAATCTCTAGGCCAAGGGTTCATTTTAATCATTTTATCTGTTATAATTTCATTTTCCCCCAAAATGGTTATACCTAATTCACACATCTACCAACAATATATGAGGCTCCTTCCTGTACCTTTCTACAACCACTCTAACATTGACTATTTTTGTCTTTTTTTATCTTTGCCCATTTGTGTGGTGTTAAATAAAATTTTAGAGTTGTTTTGATTTGCATTTCTTTTATTATATATGATAGCAGAGGTCCTAAAAATAGGGACAGAGGTTACATCTTCCTGAGACCTTAAATTCCTATAAAAATTATATATTTCATTTTGTTGAGCTCAATGAATTCTAAGATATTTTCTTATTCTAACTCTATAACTATGATCCTTGGAATTAAAAAACCTGACCTGCATTAGCAAAATGTGCTTTACTGTCAGCTGAGGCTTTTTGAAATGGATGCAACATGGCTTATCCTAACAGGGCTTCTTCTAGAGGATGACATAGCATCATATTCTGAAATATGATGTTGCCCTTTTCCCTTGGGTAACTAGGGTGTTCAGTAAGGTCTCTGATGCCGTAGGAAAGGTTTCATCTTCTGATTAGAAATGACAGGAGGAGGAAGTGGTTAGAATGCTGATTCACAAAGAGCTGAGTTTGAATTCTATCTCAGACACCAGTTGTATGGTTGTGGACATGTTACTTAGCTTCTTTCCATCTTAGTTTCTGATCTGGAGATAATAATAGTAACTACCTCACAGGATTGCTATGAGAATCAAATTTAAAAATACGTGTAGAGTACTTTACAAACCTTCAAGTGTCATGTGAATTCTAGTTAGTAGTATTCTTCTGACAGGTGGTGAGAGTCTGTTGCCATGACTCCCAACATTTGCTTATACTTCTTTAGCATGTTTTTCCATAAGCATTCAAATATACCCTGATTTATTTCTATCTTCCCAGACTTAGGAGTTTGCCACAGCCACTTTGTACCCTTGCTTCTGACTCTTGAGCTTGATATTCAAACCCTTAGAGAAGATTATATCCATGACCATCCATCCTTTTATCGTGGGTTTTCCTAAACTTTTCTACATTTGGCTTTATCTCATTCGTTACACTAAAACAGTTTTTAGTGTAGTCTATGAAAATTTCTTAATGCCAAGGAAGAAATTACTTGATCTTCAAAATCTGAAGGTTTATATATTATACATATATATAAACATCTTTTTTAAAGATTCAAGGATAGATGATCTATAAGAGCACTTGCATCTTTATACTTTCCTAGTCTTACATGATATATATTCCTAGCAGCTTTTTGTGGAATATGTCCATTTTCCTCATAGTAAAATATAATGAGCATGTTTAAAATATGTGTACATATATTATGCATAGATGTTTTTATGTATATGTAGTCTAGATGAACTAATATGAAGAGATCACAATGAGTTATTTGTAGGTACTGCTCTTTTATGTTTGTCAGTCAGTATAAAGTTCTTAAGCTCCTTATGTATTCCAGGAAATGGAATAGTAGTAAGTCCCAATGATATAAAGAAGGAAAGAAGGGCAAAAAAGGGTCCCTGCTCTCATGGCATTCACAATCCAATGGGGGTAGGGTGGGGACAATGAGAAAATTATTCATGAATAAGATATATATATATATGATAAATTAGAAAAATGAGATTGAGAAATTCTTGTAGGAAATGGGATTTTAGTTGATATTTAAAGATAGCAAGGGGGACTAGAAGTTGGACATTGGAAGCAAAGAGTTAGAGGCATGAGAGATAGCTAATGAAAGTATATGTCCATCTCCAGTGAATGAACTGATAAATAGAAATAAGTAAGATATAGTTATATGTATATATATATATATATTTGTTAAATGATGCCTTCTCTAAAAGGGTGGGGAATGGGGACAGCTGGGTGGCTCAGTGGATTGAGAGCCAGGCCTAGAGATGGGAGGTCCTAGGTTCAAATCTGGCCTCAGACACTTCCCAGCTGTGTGACCCTGGGCAAGTTCACTTGAACCCCATTGCCTATCCCTTACCACTCTTCTGCCTTGGAGCCAATATACAGTATTGACTCCAAGATGGAAGGTAAGGGTTTAATAAAAAAAATTAAAAAAAATAAAAGGTTGGGGAAGCAGGGAAGGATGTAACTGGGCATTTTAATCTCAAAAAAGAAACAAATAAATTTAAATTAAAAATGTCAGGAGTCAAAGATGGAATATCTTGTATGAGGAACAGCAAGGAGGCTAGTGTCACTGGACCAGAGAGAATATTGTGGGGAGTCAGTTCTAAGAAGACTAAAAAGGTAAGAATGGGACCAGATTGTGAATGACTTTGAATGCCAAATAAGATTTTATATTTAATCTTAGATGTGAGATGGAGAAATTGGAATTTAGACTTGAACTTTTGAAAAATCATTTTGGCAGCCAAGTTGAGGATGGAATAGAATGAAGAGAGATGGTATAGCAAAATTAATCACTGGACTATTACCAAGAATTCAGACCCTTATCAGAGGAGAGAAGGGGGCACATGAAAGAGAGAGGATTTGGCAACTAATTGGCTATGGGGTTTGAGATACTAAGAGGATTGGAGGATGGCACCTTTATTCAAAGATGGGAGGCTGAGTGACTGGATATATGTTGTGTCTTAACAGTAATAGGAAGATTAAGAAGATGGGATGGTTTGGGAAGAAAGGTAATAAATTCAGTTTTGGATCTGATAAATTTAAGATATTTATTTTAACATTCACTTTGAGATGTACAACAGACTTCAGAGATCTGAACTTGGAGATCAGCAGAGAAGTTAGGATTAAATAAGTAGATCTGAGAATCATTTGAATAAAGATGATAATTGTATTGATGGGAGCCAATGAGATCACTTGAAATAGTAGAGAGGGAGAAGAGAAGAGCACTCAGCAAGATTTCTGGGAGACATATGATTAGCAGGCATGACCAGGATGAAGATCTAGTAAAGAATATGGAGAAAGAGTTGCCAGATAAGTAGGAGAAAAAGTAGAAGAGACTCTTGTCAAGTACAAGGAAGAAGGTATAAAGAAGAAGAGAGTGATTGACGGACTTAGAGCCTTTAAAGAGGTCAAGAAAGTTGAGGACTGAGAAAAATCTACTCAATTTTGCAACTAATAGATCACTGGTAATTTTGGAAAAACAATTTCACTGCTATTTTCACCTAGGATATTTTGGCACCTCCCCCTCCCTATGGGTTAGTATTATAATGCATTCTATAATTTGATCAACATTTGAAAACTTAACAAGTCTAGATGTTCACACAATGTTGCCATATAAACATAATCTTTAGAACAAATTAGATTTTTTACCAAAAGCAATAAATATGCCTATTGGTTTTATTTGAAATTAGCATTGGACATTTTCTTTACTAAACTTGTTATAAGAAAGGTAAATAATGATGTCTTGATTCTGAAAGATATGTATAGCTTTTAAGGATCCAATAGCCTCAAATTTCACATTAATGAGAACCAAAATAGATCTGTGATTCATTTCCTTTGCTGTCTACACAAACAACTCCCTGAATGGAGAACTGTATTTATTTTCATTTTAATTTAATTTTAAATATCATTCAAAACAAACTACTATATTGGTAATTATTAAAAAAAATCACACTCATACAAAACCAAACCCCCAAAAGAAAACTGCAAATGCTCATAATGTGAAAGATATTATGCTTTGATCCACATCCTTCCGACTGTAACAATTCTTTTCTCTGAGGTTGAATAGTATTCCCATTTATAAGTCTTTCAGGATTGTCCCAGATCATTGCATTGCTGAGTAGGCAAGTTTTCATAGTTGACCATCATATAATTTTGCTGTTATTGTGTACAATGTTCTCCAGTTTTGCTCATTTCATTTTGTATCAGTTCATGTATATATTGAGCTATACCTAGCTTCTTTTTTTTTTTAAGTTTTAAACATTATTTTATTTGGTCATTTTCAAACATTTATTCATTGGAAACAGAGATCATTTTCTTTTCCTCCCCCTCCCCTCCCATCACCCCTCCCATAGCAAACACGAGATTCCACTGGATATCACATGTGTCCTTGCTCCGAACCCATTTCCATTTGGTTGGTATTTGCATTAGGGCGCTCATTTAGCGTCTCTCCTCAATCACATCCCCTCAACCCCTGTAGTCAAGCAGTTGCCTTTCCTCAGTGTTTTTACTCCCACAGTTTGTCCTCTGCTTGTGGATAGTGTTTTTTCTCATAGATCCCTGCAGATTGTTCAGGGACACTGCATTGACACTAGCTTCTGCCATGTTGTTTTCCAATTTTCCCAGCATGGTTTTGTTAAACAGTGAGTTCTTATTCCAAAAGCTGGAATCTTTGGATTTATCAGACAGTAGTTTGCGAAGGTCATTTACCCCTGTATGTTGTATATTTAAAATACTCCATTAATCTACCATTCTATTTCTTAGTCAGTACCAAATACTTTTGATGATTGCTGCTTTATAGTATAGTTTGATATCTACTATTGCTAGGCCATCATCCTTCATTTTTTAAATTTAATATTCTTGACCTTTTGTTCTTTCAGATGAATTTTGCTATTATTTTTTCTAGTTCTATAAAATAATTATTTGGTAGTTTGATTGGTATGGCACTGAATAAATTATCCTTTTTCTTATGTTACCTCAGCCTAACCATGAGCAATTAATATTTTTCCAATTGTTTAGATTTGACTACTGGTGTGAAAAGTGTTTTGTAATTGTGTTCATATAATTTCAAGTTTTGTTTTGGAAAGTAGATTCCCAGGTATTTTATACTGTCCACAGTTATTTTAAATGGAATATCTAAACTTTGTTGGTAATATGTAAAAATACTCATGATTTATGTGGATTTATTTTGTATTGTTAGAGTTAAAATAGTTGAGGCCATAAACTATAATAATTAAAATAGTGGAAGACTTAAATTGTAGTAGATAAAAAGAGTGGATGAGTAAGTTGTGACTGCAAAAATATGTTTTCACTACAGTGTCTTGTTTTTAATCAATATATATATATATATATACATATATATATATATATGTATATATATATATATATATATATATATATATATAAGGTGGTTGCCAGGGAAATATTCCCAATTATTCAAATATACCCAAGTCAGCTGGATTTTATAGAGATTTTAATTAATATAAATGAGGAATTAAAGAAAAGGAGAGAAAGAGAGAAAAAAGAAATAAGTATGAAGGGCCTTAGCCGAAGGTCTAGACCTGAGTCTTAAGAGAGAGATCACTCAGTCCTTAATCACTCACCACAAGATCTGTCCAAGCAAGAATATAGACACCAGTTCAGCCAGCCATCCTTCTCCAGAGAGGGATTCTTCTGACTGTCCTCAAGAGACTGTCCCAAGAGCCTGTTTCCAGAGCTCTCTCCCAACAGCCTCCTTAGAGACTCTATTCAAGAGACTCCCCTTCAACAGATTGCTCTTTTCCTTATAAAGGGAATTTTCTCCTATGTCACCTCCCCTAAGTTCTCCCATCTACCAATCACAGTAGACGTTTTTCAAAGGACAGACCATTCTTAGTTCACACCTGATTAGACTAATCTCTTGAGTAATTCACACCTGAGTAGACTAGAATCTCTGAGTAAGTTTTCACCTCTTTGCTCCTTGTAAGTTCACAAGTTGCTTGACCTTTATAGGTACTTAGCACCCTTTTTGTATTAGTCCTAAAATAGGAATGGTTTAAGTATGGGTTTAAGTACTTTTCATTGTTCAGCAAGGAGTTTTTTCCCCTAAAGCAGGCTTAAGTATGGGTGGAGTAGAGGTCTTCATATTTCTGATCTAAGTAGAGTTCTCACATTCCTGATCTAAGTTAGTTTCACTGCCCAAATGGGGAATGGTCCCAATGGGGAATTTTTAAGGTTCACAATCCAACCTTATGAAGTAGGGTCTGAGAATTTTTAAGGTTCACAGTATCTTGCAACTTTATTAAAGTTATTGATTCAACTAGTTTTTTAGTTGATTCTCTAGGATTCTCTAAGTATACCATCATATAGTATGCAAAAAAACCTTTTGTTTCCTCATCACCTACTTTAATTCCTTCAATTTCTTTTTTCTTTTTTCATTGCTAAAGCTAGCATTTCTAATATTCTATTAAATAATAGTGGTCATAATAGGCATCCCTGCTTCATTTCTGATCTTATTGAGAAGGCTTCTTACTTATTCCTATTGCAGATAATTTTTGCTGATGGTTTTAGGTAGATACTATTTATCATTTTAAGGACTCATCCATTTATTCTTTTACTTTCTAGTATTTTTTTTATTTGGTCAATTTCAAACATTATTCCTAGGTTAAAAAAATCATATTCTAGTCCACTCTCCCCTCCCCCCACCCTTCCCATAGCTGATGTGCAATTCCACATGTGTCCTTGATCAGAACCAATTTCCATGTTGTTGATGTTTGCACTAGGGTGTTCATTTAGGGTTTATATCCCCAATCATATCCCTCTTGACCCATGTAATCAAGCAGTTGTTTTTCCTTCAGTGTTTTTATTCCCATAGTTTTTCCTCTGAATGTAGATAGTATTCTTTCTCATAAATCCCTCTGGGTTCTTAATGATCACTGCGTTGCCATAATGGAGAAGTACATTACATTCAATTGTACCACAGTGTATCAGTCTCTGTATACAATGTTTTCCTGGTTCTTCTCCTTTCGCTCTACATCACTTCCTGGAGGTCATTCCAGTTCACATGGAATTCCTCCAGTTCATTATGCCTTTCAGCACAATAGTATTCCATCACCAACATATACCACAATTTGTTCAGCCATTCCCCAATTGAAGGGGATCCCCTCATTTTCCAATTTTTGGCCACCACAAAGAGCGCAGCTATGAATATTTTTGTACATGTCTATTTCCTTAATATCTCTTTGGATTACAAATCCAGCAGTGCAATAGCTGGAACAAAGGGCAGACAGTCTTTTAGCACCCTTTGGGCATAGTTCCAAATTGCCTTCCAGAATGGTTGGACCAATTCACAACCCCACCAGCAGTGAATTAGTGTCCCTACTTTGCCACATCCCCTCCAGCATTCATTACATTCCATTGCTGTCATGTTAGCCAATATGCTAGGTGTTAGGTGATACCTAATAGTTGTTTTGATTTCTATTTCTCTGATTCTAAGAGATTTAGAACACTTTTTCATTTGTTTATTAATAGTTATGATTTCTTTGACTGAAAATTGCCTATTCACGTCCCTTGCCTATTTATCAATTGGAGAATGACTTGATTTTTTGTACAATTGATTTAGCTCTTTATAAATTTGAGTAATTAGACCTTTGTCAGAGGTTTTTGTTATGAAGATTGTTTTCCAATTTGTTGCTTCCCTTCTAATTTTGATTACATTGGTTTTGTTTGTACAAAATCTTTTTAATTTGTTGTAATCAAAATTATTTATTTTACATTTTGGGACTTTTTCCAAGTCTTGCTTGGTTTTAAAGTCTTTCCTTTCCCAAAGGTCTGACATGTATATTATTCTCTGTTCCCCTAATTTACTTAAAATTTCCTTCTTTATATTCTGGTCATTCACCCATTCTGAGTTTATCTTGGTGTAGAGTGTGAGATGTTGATCCAAACCTAATCTCTCCCATACTGTCTTCCAATTTTCCCAGCAGTTTTTATCAAATAGTGAATTTTTGTCCCCAAAGGAGGGACCCTTGGGCTTGTCATAGACTATGTTGCTGAAGTCACTTACCCCAAGTCTAGTCCAGTGATCCTCCTTTCTGTCTCTTAGCCAGTACCATATTGTTTTGATGACCACTGCTTTATAGTATAGTTTGAGTTCTGGTACTACAAGGCCATCTTCCTTTGCATTTTTTTTTCCATTATTTCCCTGGATATCCTTGATCTTTTGTTCTTCCAAATCAACTTTTTTATGTTTTTTTTTTCCCAATTCAGTAAAAAAAGTTATTTGGTAGTTTGATGGGTATTGCACTAAATAAGTAAATAAGTTTGGGTAGGATTGTTATTTTTATTATGTTAGCTCATCCTATCCATAAGCAGTTAATGTTTTTCCAATTGATTAGATCTAGTTTTAATTGTATGGAAAGTGTTTTGTTGTTTTCATATAGTTCCTGTGTTTGTCTCAGCAGATAGATTCCTAAGTATTTTATATTGTCTAGGGTGATTTTAAGTGGAATTTTTCTTTCAAATTCTTGTTGCTGAGATGTGTTGGAGATATATAGAAATGCTGATGACTTATGTGGGTTTATTTTGTATCCTGCAACTTTGCTAAAGTTGTTGATTATTTCCACTAGCTTTTTAATTGATTCTCTAGGATTCTTTAAGTAGACCATCATGTGACCTGAAAAGAACGATAACTTGGTCTCCTCATTGCAAATTTTAATACCTTCATTTTCTTTTTCTTCTCTAATTGCTACTGTTAGTGTTTCTAGTAAAATGTAAAATAATAGAGGTGATAATGGGCATCCTTGTTTCACTCCTGATCTTATTGGGAATGCATCTAGTTTATCCCCATTGCAGATGATATTAGTTGATGGTTTCAGATATATACTGTTCATTATTTTTAGGAATGACCCTTCTTTTCCTATGCTTTCTAGTGTTTTTAATAGGAATGGCTGTTGTATTTTATCAAAGGCTTTCTCTGCCATCTATTGAGATAATCATGTGATTTTTCTTGGTTTGCTTATTGATATGAGCAATTATGTGGATGGTTTTCCTAATATTGTACCATCCTTGCATTCCTGGTATAAATCCCACCTGATCATAGTGAATAACCCACGTGATAACTGCTGGAGACTTTTTGCTTGTATCCATATAAGATTTTTGCATCTATGTTCATTAAGGAGATTGGTCTGTAGTTTTCTTTCTCTGTTTTTGACCTTCCTGGTTTTGGAATCTGTACCATATTTGTGTCATAAAAGGAATTTGGTAGAACTCTCTCTTTGCTTATTATGTCAAATAGTTTGTATAGTATTGGGATTAGCCTGCTGGGGTTTCAGGTGTAATTGTTTTCAGGGGCAGGTCTTTTGGTGGTCTTAGTCAGCTCCCAACGACCTAGAGGTGACTCTTACTCATTCTAGAGGTGCCCTTCACTCATTTGCTGATTCTGGCACATACTGGCTCTGACTCTGGATCTGTAAGTGGAGTGTAGGAGGGTAGATCAGCTCGCGTTTTGGTGGGAGATTTTTCACCTCCTTATAGTGTGGAAATGCCCAAATCCCACATACCTTCAATGCTGCGCCCTATTGTAGAGTCCCTTTGTTCTTACGAATTTGGTTTTTTTATTTTGGTCTTTTGATGTAGTTTATATCATTGGGTTCAGAGGAGAGGAAGAGTCCTGTGTCTGGACTGCCTTCATGTTTACCCAGAAGTCCACTTTCTAGTATTTTTAATAGGAATGAATGTTGTATTTTCTCAAAGGTTTTTTTCTGCATCTATTGAGATAATCATGTGATTTCTGTTAGTTTTGTTGTTGATATGATCATTGATACTGATAGTTTACCTAATATTATACCAGCCTCAAATTCCTGATGTGAATCCTGCCTGGTCATAGTGAATGATCCTTATGATAAATTGCTGTAATCTGTTTGCTAGTATTTTAGTTTAAAATATTGTATCTATATTCATTAATGAAATTGGCCTATATATTTTCCTTTGTTTTTGATCTTCCTGGCTTAGGTAACAGTACAATATTTGTGTCATAAGAAGAATTGGTCAAGATTCCTTTTATGACTATTTCCCGAAATAGTTTGTATAATATTGGGATTAATCATTCTTTAAATGTTTGATATAATTCACTTGTGAATTCATCTGTCACTGGGGGTTTTTTCATAGGGAGCTCATTAGTGGTTTTCCCATTTCTTTTCTGAGATGAGATTATTTAAATAATCTATGTCCTCTCTTGTTAATCTTGGAAATTTATATTTTTGTAAATATTCATCCATTTCACTTAGAGTATCAGATTTATTGTCATATAATTTTGAAAAATAGTTTCTAATAATTGGTTCAATTTCCTCTTCACTGGTGGTGAGTTTACCCTTTTCATTTTTGATACTGATTATTTGAATTTCTTCTTTCTTTTATAAAAATCAGATTAACTAATGTGATGTCTATTTTATTTGGTTTTTCACAAAAATCAACTCTTTTATTCATTTATTAGTTCAATGGTTCTCTTAGTTTAAGTTTTATTAATTTCTCTTTTAATCTTTAGAGTTTCTAATTTAGCCTTTAATTGGAGATTTTTAATTTGTTCTTTTTCTAGTTCTTTTTTAGTTATATGCCCTATTCATTGATCTACTTTTTCACCACCTTATTTATTTAAGCATTTAAAAACATATAATTTCCCCTTATATCCTGCTTTGGCTATATCCCATAATTTTGATATGTTGTCTCCCCATTGTCATTCTCATTAATAAAATTATTGATTGTTTCTGTAGTTTTTATTTGATCCACCCCTTTTTTAGCATTAGATTATTTAGTTTGCAAATCATTTTAATTTATGTTTCCATGGGCCATTGTTGATTATAATTTCTATTAAATTACAATCTGAAAAAAGACATATTAATTATTTCTCTTTTTCTACATTTGGTGATGAAGCTTTTATGCTCTTATATATGGTCAATTTTGTGTAGAAGCCCATATGCTACTAAAAAATGTATACTCCTTTCCAATCCCATTCAATTTTCTCCAATGATCAATTAGTTCTAAAATTTCATTCATTTTCTTTACTTCTTGTTTAATTTTTGGATGAATTTATCTAGGTTTTAAAGAGGGAAGTTGAAGTCCCCCAGTTGTATAGTTTTACTATATATTTTCTCCTGAAGCTCTCTTAACTTCTTTAAAAATCTGGAGACTACATCATTTGGTGAATATATGTTTATTTATTTATTTATAAACCCTTACTTTCTGTCTTAAAATAAATACTGTATATTTTGCTTCTAAGGCAGAAGAGTAGTAAGGGCTAGAAAATGGGGTTTAATTGACTTGTCCAGGGTCACACAACTAGGATGTGTATGAGGCCAGATTTGAACCTAGGACCTCTCATCTCTGGGCTCTAGGCTGGCTCTCACTGCATGACCTATTTGTCCCCATATAGGTTTAGTTTTTATGTTTCTTCATTGTATATAGTACCCTTTAGCAAGGTGCAATTTCCTTCATTCTCTCTTTTAATCATAACTATTTTTGCTTTAGCTTTATTTGAGATCATAACTGTTACTCCTACTTTTTTTTAAAACATTAGAAGATGGGCAATAAATTCTGCTCCAGTGCCTTACTTTTATACTATGTGTATAGTTCTGTCCCATATGTATTCCTTGTAAATAGCATATTGTAGAATTCTGTTTTTTAATCCACTTTGCTATCTACTTGCATATTATAGGTGAGTTCTTGCCATTTACAATCACAGTTATGATTACCAACTGTGTATTTGTCTCCATCTTATTTTCCCCTTTTGATTCCACTCTTTTTTCTTTCATTCTGTTCTGCCTTATAGGTGCTCTGCTTTTAAGAACCACCTCTTACTTTCTCCCTCTCTTTTATTGTCCTTTCCTCCTTGTCTTATTCCCCTCCTACTAACTCCTATAAAGTAAGACAGGATGTTATACCCGAATGAATATGGTTTTTATTCACTCTTTGAACCAATTATGATGAGAGTAGGGTTTAAGCATTGCCTGTCACCACCCTCATCCTCCCTTCCATTGTATGCATTTTACACATTTGTTTATGTAAGAATATTTACCCCGTTCCACCTTTTCCTTCCCTTTTCTCTAAGTAGAATCTCATTTTTCACCCCTTGATTTTTTCCCCATCATATCATTCTAATCAGTCTATTCCCACACCTTCTGTCTATGAATATTCCTTCTAACTGCTCTAATAATGATTTTTTTTGAGAATTACAAATATCATCTCTTCACAAAGAATTATATAGTTTGATGTTATGGAATCCCTCATTTGTTCTCTTTATTATTTACTTTTTTATGATTCTCTTGAGTCTTATGTTTGAACATCAAATTTTCTGTTTCAGTCTAGTCTTTTCATCAGGATTTCTTGGAAATCTATTTTATTAAATGATAATTTGTTTCACTGAAAGAATATACACAGTTTGCTTGGTATTCTTGGTTGTAAACCTAGATCTTTTGCCTTTTGCAATATCATATTCCAAGTCAACCAATTCTTCAGTGTGGAGGTTGTTAAGTCCTGTAAAATCCTGACTATAGATCCATAGCATTTAGACTGTTTCTTTCCATCTGTTTAGACTATTTTCTCCTTGGTTTTGGGCTGTTCTTGAATTTAGTTATGATATTTGTCAGGGTTGCCATTTAGGGATTTATTTCTGGATGGGATTTGTGGATTCTTTCTGTTATTATTTTACTCTTGAGAACTGTGTTTCTAATAGCCAATGCTTTATGAATGTCTTGTTCTGTCTTCTTTTTAAGAAACTCTCTTGAGTTAGCAATCTCTTTAAAGGCACCACAGAAATGAATTCAAGTGAGTCAGTGACTGAATCAAGACCTTCTTGATATTTGCAATTCAATTTTGCTAAATATCTTTCTTTATGCTTTACTGTCCTAAGGTTTCAATTAATGCTTCATGTCATTCTATATCCTGTGGTCCTGAATTTCTTGGCTCAAAATCAAATTGCTTTTAAGAAATCTTCTTTGATTATCTGAAAGGCACTGATTTTAATGTGTCTTTGCCTACAGTTTGACATATTCTAAGACCCTGTCTGTAATGATATAAGTAATTACCACCTTATGTGATGGTATGGAGATGTATTTTTGATTTCTTCCTCCCCAAAATTCACAAAGGATCCCATTAATTTTGTTGTTTGCAGCTCAAAAATATGGTTAACTTTTGAATTAACCTGGAAATGCAAGATGCTTGGAGGATCAAATTTTCATATTTGATGTGGAAAAAGTAGACCCCTGACAGAGCACTTTGTAAGAGAATCTTTATTTTGATCTCTTTCCTGCTTTATAAACAAGTGCCAGTTGTATTTTCTAATAGACTGGAACCTCAGGGGTAACTCTTGCAAATTTATGTGACACAGAAATCATATGTAAATAAATTGTTTCCCTGAGCTTTCAAGTCATTCTAACTGATATGAGAGCTTTCTGCAATGGAAAAAAAACACTGAGTTGTGAATCTTCAGTTGTACTTGTACTGAATCCTGGGCAACTCACTTTTCCTCTGTAAACCTCAACTTCCTTACCTGTAAAATGAGTACAATAATAATTGTATTACTCATAAATTATTGTGGCTTAAATAAGAAACTGCATATAAATTGCTTTGTAGTGATGTTATCATATAAATGTCAGCTACATGAATTTTTAAATCCTTAATTCCTGTAAAAACCAATAGGGTAGAAACTCTGATGATGCCTTTATCATTTGTTTCGGTTTTCTCTCTTGATGTCGTTCATCTTCTTTTGACATTTGGGCCTATTAATATACCCCCCAGAATATGCTAAAAAAATCAGAAAACCCTAGGAGGCCAAAGCTCAATATTTTTATTCCTGTTCTCATTAGCATAGAAGTTTTTTAGCTTTGCCTTGTTCTCTCTAGTTCTTTTATATTCTTATGTTTGCATGAATGTACTTGCTCTGTTTTTACTCTCTCCCCTCAAACTTTACTTCTGGCAGTGAAGGTCACACCCTTTAATGGAAAGTAACTTCACTGATCATCACAATTGGAATGCAAGCTTTGAACTAGAATAAAAAGGAAGTATGATAGTCAAAGGTAGAGATGGGGGGGGGACAAAGGAGGGGAAAGAGGTTTGGGTGATGATTCATCCTTCCTCCTCTGTCCTGTGCTTGGTCTTTTTTGAATAAATTGCTTTAGAACTTACTTTGTAATGCTGCCTTACTTTGATAAAAGCATTACAATATGCATGACCAGACTTCTACTTTTCCAGTTAGTTGTTCAGGCATGTAGTGCATAATATATTTTCATTAAAAACTCTACTGTTGGGGTTTAAAGCAGGAAAATGATAGAAATGCACTGTATTCATGGTAGCTATTAAAAAAACCCTCATCCTCATCTTTTTTCAAGTGTTAAGATGCAAATAGTTCCTTCAACAGAGGAAAACAAAATACGTAGCTATTTATCTGTTTATACTCGATGAGGGTTTCAAACTTCACAATATTACATTTCTTAAAAAAAAAAGCCAACAATCTACAAACAAACAAACAATAAAACCCAACCACCATAAAAGGGACCATTGTAGGACATGTAAGAAGCTTATAAATTCTTTCTTTCTCCCTTTTTTTTTAATAAAAAGGAATGACTAACCCTTTATATTTACATGACTCTTTCTAGTCCATTATAACATATTTGAGTCCTTTTAAAGGAAAAGAAACATTTGAGTTGAGGGGGCATATACCAATTTTGAAAGGTGCCATTCATTCTTTTGAGAATTTTGTGATAGTTTAATTTCTATTGTGTCTACTTCATAACAGGTTTCAAGTTAATCTCAATTATTCCCAGGTAATATATTTCCTCACAAGAAGTAGTTGAAAGCATCCATATTGTTCAATGCTACTTTTTTAAAGAATTTGGGTGTCCATGGGGGAAATTCGATTCACAGTGTCAGAGAAAAGCTCTATGTAATCTTTTCCCGAAAGACTAAGTAAAATTAATTGAAACCTTATTATGGTTAAGGAACTGTAATCACCTTAATATATTTAAGATACATTTCAAAATCCTGTCTGGGAAACAGTAACTAGAAAAGTACAGCAAATGTATGAAAGTGAAAGGACCAGAAGTAACTTTCTCAGTCCTCCATCTGGACCCACATCTCTGTTAGCTGCTATGATTCAAAGATAGAAGTGAATGTTCATGGTCTCTCATAATCTCTGCCAACTTGGGCATAACTCTTTACATTATGCTGCATTTGGGGGATATATTTCCATTCTAAGAATAGTTATTCCAGCTTCAAGGAGTAATAATAGTGATAAACTCTCCCATCCCCTTCCCCACCTGTCCCAGGTATTGGGCTAATATTAACCTATGGAGGAATGTCTTCTATAGGTTTAAGAGAGGTCAGAGGTTGGGAGAATTTATGATGCACACCCATCAATGACTACCCTATAAGTAGTTAATGGACTTAGGGGCAAGTTACATGCTACAGACATTTTCTTAGAGATAATAAGTGAATGAATTAAAATATAAAAAAAACACTTTTATTTTCTTCACATTTAGGTTGATTGAGACATAGAAGATTGAGTAGGACTCACTGGCTTTCTGGGAGGCAGATCCCTTGATCCTCGAAGGCTCAAACTGTGCAGTCCAACTAATTGGACAGATCATCAGAGAGGAGAGTGGACAGTGTATGCTGGAGACATGGGAAGGAAAAGCTAGGCATAATGGTACCTCTGATTTCCATAAAACCTTCTTCAGAGAAAGTTAAAAAAAATGTTTGATCCTATTTATTCTCTTATTATAGTCAAATGAGGTAATATATGTACATGCATGTACACATATGTGAATGTGTATAGATAGGTAGATTGTTCTTTGCATACCTTTACTTTACATCTATGTTATCTGATAGGAGGCATTTCTGTGACTAGAGCCCTGGATTTGGGAGTGTGACCTCAGGTATGTGAGTCATTTAACCTTTTTGCCTCATTTTCCTCTTCTGTACGATGACTACAATAATGACATCTATTTCACAGGGTTGTTGTGAGGATACAATGAGAATGTATATAAAGTGCTTTGTAAACCTTCTTTATAAATGCCAATTATTATTATTTTTATTCATTCAGTCTCTCAATTGTATTGTAGTCTGTACCTCACAGACTATACTTTCCAACATTGGCCATGTGGTTTTCTTGGCAAAGATACTGGATTGGTTTATCATTTCCATCTCCAGTGGATTAAGGCAAAAGTTTAAGTGACTTTCCCAGGCCATGCTACCTATCTAGGAGCTGCATATTAGATACTGCTTACAATAATGTGGGAGGCATACACATTTGTAAAACTTTGTGTAGTAAAAACCCCACAGCTAATTCGTGTCTGAAGCTTGATTTGAACTTCGGTCTTCCTGACTCCAGGCTCAGGGCTCTATCCTCTGGGCCATCCAGCTGCCTCATTATTTTTATTGTCTGCCAATATTTCCCATCCATGCTAGGGAATAGTTTAAATTCTTGTTTTTTTTTTAAATAAAGATTTGAAGCAGGATGAGTGTGTCATTTTTCATGGCTAGTGAGTGAGAAATAGATTTCAGTTTTCTTGAATTCTAAGCTACCATTCCTCCAGACTAGAATAAGGTGCCTAAAGGGAACTTTCTGAAAATTAAAAAAATTAGAATTGGTGTCTTTAGGTATAAACCTAAAGTGCCTCTGGAAATCTTCTTTTTTTTAATCAGCTCAGCATCACAGCGGTTGGAGGATTATGAATTTTCAGGGTTGAGACACTGTAGTCTCAGAATGACATGACTTCCAAGTGTACCCGGAGCATCATGCTGCCTCCCCATACTCAGTCCTAGAAGTGCTTCATGGGAAGCATCCAGAACATAGTTTATTTGCACTTAAATAAGCTTAGTTAAAAAAATACATACCAGTCAAGGTGCATGAAATACAGATATTTCTTACAATATAAACTGAATGTGTTCTTTCTCTGAAATGCCATCTTCCCCAAGTATACCCATATGTCACCAAAATGGCAACCCTGCCTCTCCATATGTTTCAGTAGAGCATCTGATTTGCAGCATGGCCAGGGAGCTCATCCGACATGGCAAGGAGAGCAGAACACAGGTGAGAAGAAGTGTGTGTGTGTGTGTGTGTGTGTGTGTGTGTGTGTTTGTGTATAGGGAAGCAGCTAAAACTACACA
The DNA here is from genome assembly GCF_027887165.1 of Monodelphis domestica. NCBI lineage: Eukaryota > Metazoa > Chordata > Mammalia > Didelphimorphia > Didelphidae > Monodelphis > Monodelphis domestica. The sequence goes on from NC_077232.1 coordinate 144,542,825, forward strand.
TGTATGCAGAAAGCTTTTCAAGCCTGAGAGGACTTTAAAATGTTAATAATGGACTTCTCTACTAGCAACAATGCAATGAGCCAGGACAATTCTGGGAGATTAATGAGAAAGAACACTATCCACAGCCAGAGAAAGAACGGTGGGAGTAGAAATGCAGAAGAAAAACAATTGCTTGATCATATGGGTTAATTAGGATATGATTGGGGATATAGTCTAAGCGATCATCCTAGTGCAAATATCAATAATATAGAAATAGGTCTTGACCAATGGCACATGTAAAACCCAATGGAATTGTGTGTCAGATATGGGAAGGGGTTGGGGGGAACAAAGGAAAAGAAAACAATTTTTGTAATCCTGAAGAAATACTCTAAATTAATCAATTAAATAAAATTTAAAAAAAAGAAAAGAAAATGTGAGCTAGAGCAGGATGGTTCCCCAAGTCTAAACTATGATTTTTCATTTGGAGTCAGTTCGCAGAGTGTGGGAGGCTGGAAGACAGAGGAGTACTTTGAAGAAAGCATCAGCCCAGGGGTCATCCCTTTCAAGGAAGGATCAGCCAGTTAGCCAAGAAGGATTTGGGAAAACAAAGAGATTCAGCAGTGGTCAGGATAGATGTGGAAGAGCCTGTAAGCCACAGAGTTATAAGTTTGTTTACTTAAGAGCTGCTGAAAGCTATCTGCTTTTCAAGACTGTATCACCTGTGTACTAGGTGCACATCGGCTACTGCTCACCACAACCTGGTAGGCATACGTTTAGAGAACTATGGGTTGTAAAGCCTATTATTGAACAGCACTGCCAAAGCAGAATCCTCAGTTATCAGGAATCGTTTGCAAAGGGGGAAGGAGGTAGGCTTTGAAGAAGAAAGAACATGACAACAAATGGGTGTTTGTCTTAAGATGAAAAAAACATGAGCAACAATGAAGAAAGCGTTTACAAGCCACACTCCAGGTCTTCCATTTCTGCAGTGGGGTCCCCTAAAGAAATACAAAAAGAAATACAATGATTCTTTTTTTTAACCAAGAGAAAGTAGAAATTGTATATGTTCCACTCCTAACTCATGACCATTTACCCACTACTATGACTAGCATTTCCAGATTCTTCCACCTTAATCTCTCTGAACAGTCAAAATTCATCTCACAGAGGAGCAAGCATCCTCAACTTGATTTCTGGCAAGTGCTATATTAGAATAAATGGGCTATTTCCATTTTTATAGAAAATCCATTTTTATGGAATAGCATTGTCCCTGGCATATTCCATAAAATAGGATTTTGCTGTACTTATAATTGCCTGCCTTAGAGAATGGAAGGTTCATGTGATATGGTGAGTATCTACTAGGCTTCTTTCTAGAAACTTATCTATGGAACTATAGAAAAATGAATGTCTGACTTTAAACCTTTCATTGCCTGTCTATCCAATTCTGTGGCTGGTCCTGGTGATGTTACTGATTTTTCCAGTATTGTGCTACAGCCAAGGAGGCTGAGAGTTATTTATTTTATTGAGAGAATCCTTCTCACTTATTGTGTCTCAGGTATGATATCAGACATGAAAGAGCAGGAAGCAGAGTCCTTTCTCATTCATGGTTCTATTATGGATTGTCTGAGTTTGGGCAAGTCATTTAATCTGTCTCAGTTTTCCATCCATAAAATAGGGATAATAAGACTTGTCCTACCCTCCTTCCAAGAACTTTGTGGGAATAAATGTAAGCACATTGAATTATTGAGAAGAAATAAAGCTAAAGTATCGTAGTGATTACTACAATATAATAAAAGCTTTAACATTTTAAAAACAAACTTTTTTTCTGTGTAAGAAGAATTTGCTCCCCAGGACTCTCTTTACCAGCATCCCATTTGCATATTTTCCTTATGTACTAATGCAGGAAGGATATATTTTATGTAACTCCTCCCCTCACTCTCTCTGCTCCCTGGAAGGCTGTGGTGGAGGTTGGGTGAGAGGCAGGCAGGATAATTTTACCCACATGTTTTTACTAAGGCTTTTAATAAACTGTTGTTCTTTTATTTCTTCTACTTCAAGTGATTACTAATAAGTCTTATAAAATGTAATACTTGGAGCTATTGGACATTAATTAAATCCTACATTTCCCAGCACTACAATTCAGTGCATTTATCATTTTCTCTCCCCTTCTCACTGAGAGGATTGAATACACACACACACACACACACACACACACACACACACACACACACAATCTCTGGGATTCCCTTCTTTTGAAGGACTCACCAGATCAAGGTGGTTCCATTCTCTATTTTCCTTTCATTTCCATTTCATTCAACAGTCTTAATGAGCATCAACTAGAAAGTCTGATCTTGAGTAATCCCTAAGTAAAATAGAAATGTCATCCATGACACATCATAGTTTTCTTCTCTATTTTTTTTTAGTCTGGTGGGTCTATTCTCTCCAGATTACCAGTCGTAGAGTATTGTTAAATTATTACAGACCTTTATTTTGTCCCTCTCATATTCCTTCCTCAAACTTTAATACATGCATAGGCTTTGCTCTCTTATGTGGCTAAATCAATATAAGCAACATGAATCATGGAACAAATTAATTTATGTCTAAGAGAAGGAGAAATCCAGTATGTATTGAGAAAAGTTAATTCAATTACAGAGGTAATGTGCATTTGGACAGCCAATGGCATTGTAATATTGTATGCCCTCATTCCAAAGAATGTAATCCCCTTGCAGAAACATTTATAAGTAGGAGATATAAGTGCAGATGTGTTCTCTAATGGATGTTATGGCACAGTACTATCTGTCCAGTTCCACAGAAGCTGTGACTTAGGACTACAGTAAAACAAGTTTATGAGACCTACAGGCGAGCTCAGTGGCAAGATTACAGTCAAATTTAGGGATATATTACTAGGATGTGGACACACATGAAAAACAACAATTGCAGAATAGCGTTAGGATGTGGCTGAAACATTCCCTCCTGACATACACTGGGCAATCCATCTGCAGAATGTTTTTACTGGACCAGCTCTCTGCATCCAGGTAGAGTGTTAGAGTGGACAGGTGCAGTAAAGTGGAGATTGGCTCCAAAATGCTTTGCTTTCATTAACACAGCACTAATTGCCAACCACGGAGCTTCTATTTTATCAAGCAATTGTTCACAAAGGTCTCCCAGGTCTCTTTTGAAGCTGGTATGTTAATTTTTGGCAGAATATGTCCTCTGTGATAGCCAAGTTCTAAAATGTGACCATGCAGTGCAGTCATTTGAAGGTACTTTGCACAATGGATATAGTTTGGCTGAAGGCACGAGAATCTCTGGCCAGGTGGAATTATAAAGGCTGCTCCTTTAGTTTATATGGCCTTATTTTTACAGGAGAGCCCCAGAGCACTTGCTTTCTTTGTTGTCCTTTTAAGAAATGTGTTTTATTTAATAGGAGTATACCCATTTTTATAACAGTTTAGAACATCCCATTAAAATGGTAACAATTCAAAAAGGAAAGGTCCACTTTCCTTTTCACAGATGCATACTTAGCACCAGGCCTGAAATGATCCTTAGAGGACCTTACTCTAATCTTTTTTTTTTCATTTTTTGGAAAATCAAGTTAAAAGTTCTTGAGTAATCAACTTATTCTCATGTTAAAATTGAAAGAAAATTCAAAATTAAACTTGTTGCTAATGTGGTCTTATGAATAAAGAGACAGATTTGGAGTTAGACAGACTTGGATTTGTATCTTGCCTCAGACACTTGTTAGCTGAATGGCCCTGGGCAGATCACTTAAACTCTTGAATCTGAGCATCTTCATCTATAAAAAGGGGATGCTGATAGCACTTACCTCAAAGAGTTGATTTGAGGATTGCATGAAATAATTGTATGCAGAATGTTTTGCATGCTCTGTGTAAATGACAGCTATTCTTATCATTGCCATCTTGAAGTCCTCTAAAGAATAAATTGGGGCTTCATGGTGTCACAGTGAACTAAATGCCAGGAACAGTCAGAAAGCCTCATCTTCATGAGTTCAAATCCAGCCTCAGACACTTACTAGCTGTGTGAACTGGGCAAGTCACTTAACCCCGGTTGCTTCCTTTTCCTTGTGTGTAAAATAAACTGGAGAGGGAAATGTTAAACCATTCTAATATCTTTTTCAAAAAACCCAAATAGGGTCAGAAGAATGGAACACAAGTGAAGACCAACAAAGAAGGAATTAATAGTTGCAGTGACCCACATCCTAGGTGATACTCTTTCCTAACAAAAACACTCTGACTTAGGTATCAGAGAGGACAAGATTCAGTCTTGGGAGAGCCTGACCCCAAAGAGAGAGCAGATAATATTTTTTTAATACTCCTTGGTTTATTTTTCCATTGTGATCCAAAAACCCTCTTGGGCCTCCTACAGCTCTGAGGCAGTTGTTTGGTTTGCAGCTGGATATCATTCCATCATCTCATCTTGATGGGTTGCCCCCTTTATTTCCCCCTTTTAAAATTCATATTCAAATTCTCTATGTGTACTTCCTGCCTATAAGCACATTTATGTCCTTCCTTTTTCTTATTTCCTCTTTCTTTTAATCCTAGGTTCCTCATGCATCTGTTCCATCATGCTTTTGACACCTTCTCCAGCTCCCTATAACTTTTAAACATTTGCCATCCTGGGGGTTGGGGTGTAAAGAGGGTGAGCACCAGTCTTCCCTTTCTGGGCTCAGCAGGAAAAAAATCCTACAGCAGAAAGAGCAAGAGACAAACTCTCCCCCTCCCCCCAACCATCTCATTTTTACCAGATGTAGCATGTTTAAGTCACATAGTCATTCAAAGGAGTTTACCCATCGCTGTGGTAGGGGAAAAGAGTGTCTCTATGTTAAGAGATCTGGGTATGCACAGGCAAGCTCCTTGCTAGGTGATCTGGGCATGCTCCAATGGTCCAGCTTCCATCTTAAACCTCTTCCTTTCTCACTCTATTTCCTTGCACTTGCTCAGCTCTGGCTCCCTTCTGATGACAAAGCCTCTCTGATCACCCTTTCCAGCTCTGATCATACTTTCACTCCTACCTAGGCTTCCCTGGTTGTGGTTGAGGAATTGGGATGCTCCTCACTGTCACTTTTAGGCTATCCAGCTGCTGCTGGCATCATCCTGTAATATCTTCTCTTTTGAAGTTCATTCAATTCATATTGATCATTTAGTCAGAATTCTAATGTCTGTTTTCTATCAGCCTCCAGGTCACTCTCCTTTTTCCCTGCCTTCTTTATTCAGTTCATGCCTGTCATCTCCGAGTCTTCCCTAAGGCTCTATTATGGGTCTTCTCTCCTCTTTCATTCAATGATCTCCCATCCCATGAATCCAATGATCATATCGATGCAGATGATGCTCTATTTATCAAGTCCTAACATCTCTTCTGCCCTCTGCCCTCTCATCTCCATCTTACATGGTGGACATTTTAAACTGTATATTTTGTAGCTCAGCATTTCCAAAGCTAAGCTCATTATCTTTTGCCCAAAACGTCTCTCTTTCAAACTTCCAAACTACTATTGAGGGTAGTATCATCTTGCCAGTCACCTAATCTTACAAATGGGTATAATCCTCTCCTTTTACACTGCCTCTGCCTCTACCTAGATACAGATTTTTATCCCCATTGGACAGGCACCATTATTGTCTTCTAGTTGGTGTCTCTCACCAGTCTCCCCAGTCCAGACCAACTCCAACTCAGATACATCCCTCTCCCAACTCAGTAAACTTCAGTGACTCCCTATTGCCACAGGAACAACTATAAGACTCTCTGTCTGGCTTTTAAAACCATTCCCATCCTGATCTTTTCCTATCTTTCTAGTCTTTTGATATTTTACTGCCCTGGGCATATTCTATAATTTAATGATTCTCCTTTCTTCCGATCCTTAAACACAATATTCCCCTCTCCTGACTCAGAATGCCTGGAAGACTATTCTTGATTCTACTCTCTGATTTCCCTAATTTTCTTCCAGTATCAGCTAAAATTTCACCTTCTCCACGTTTCTCCTTGTTTTCTTCAAAGCTAGTATCTTCCCCTCTAAGATTACTACCTTCTACTCTGCATTTATCCGTGAGCTCATTGAAGTCAGGGACCTTGCTTTTATCTCTATATCCCAAGTGCTTAGCATATAAGCACTTGATGAATGCTTGCTGACTTGGTTAATTCTCTTTAACACCCCTATGCTTCCGTAGTCACAGGGTCTAAGGGAATAACCAAGGTCTCTAGTCATGCTTTTCCTTTTTTGAAGGCCTAGCTATGTCTTGCCTTAAGAGGCCCTTCTCACACATGCCCCATGAGATGGTCCACACATAATTATCGGACTCACCAAATGGGCTTGGGCTCTATCTGAGGGAGGAGGGATAGTAATTTTTAAATTGTTCCCAAGAAAAAAGAGTTTAAAAAAATTGAAGCTGTAAGCCACCTATTTCATAGCAACATCCATCTATGTAATGGAAAAGGAGGCTAGACGAGAATTGGTTCTGAAAGCCAAACACTGTATATAAATCTTACAATTTACACTTGCATAACATAGCGAGACAGAAGAGCTGAATATACTATACAATAAGCTTTCACAAAAAAAGAGAAAGATCCAGGCATCAATGTGCATAGCTCAATAAATAAAAGACTGCTAAATGGCCAGTGCTGATCAGAGAAACATGTAGAATGGAGTTTTTAATAGCATTTTTTCAACAGAACAAGTTTGCTCAGTTATTTCTGGAAATACATCTGGCTGGAGTGGGGCAGAGAGGAGAGAAGATTATTATATTTTGGGTCTGAGACTGGCGTGGAATGAAAGTTAATACTATATGTGAGAATCTGAAATGTGAGAAAACCTAATTGTAGGAAAGGCAAAACAAAAGTCTGGTATAATGTGGCATCAAGTACAGAAGAGAGATGGGCAGTAATGACAAAACAAAATGAGAACCATGCAATTATCAGTGCATATTCTCATAGTTTTTCTTCTTGCAAGCTCTGATATAGCTGCATGGTGAGAGCCCTGGACACGTTTGGGACAGTAAGTTCTGCAGCTGTCATTTATAACCACTTACCTCACGGGGCTATGGTGAAGGGAGAGGTAATAAATAAAGATGGAATTTCACTCTGCTGTAGAGTCCTACAAAATTAGGTGCTATAATAGGTTAAGTGAGTCAATGCTAAATCAATACAAAAATAGATGATTTGGGTTCACAGGCTGGTCAGCCAAGTTTATTTCCAAAGCTTAGCTCTACCTACAAAGAAAGCAATTAATGCACTCACCATATCGGGATTATATTTTTATAGGCAAAGGGAACTCTCAAAATATATTTCCTGGGCCACTGTGTTCATCAAACAGATGCCATTACCTTTTCTTAAGGCCAGATGCTGTTCTCATTCCAGTTTTGCTGTACGCTGAGCAAAGATCAGATTCTCACCATTAAACTGTAGAAAAAGACACAAAACCCTGTTAAGGTATTGTAAATTTTCCCATAGTGCAATGAAAGAATGAAAACCTGGCTCCAAATTCTTTAGTCAATAACAGTGTTATCTTGGGTTGTTAGGACGCATCCAATTTTTGCAGGTCGAATGCTTCACAGCCTTCTGCTATGGCTTAATTTTATTCCATTTTACAGTCATCTTCAGACCAATCAAACTGGACTTGGCCTAAAAGCCTGAGGAGACAGAAAAATGAGTGTCTTATACTTGGAAAAGAGTGGACAAAAAGCACCACTAGGACATAGTTCTATATTAAAAGTGGTAGAACAGAACACCTCTAACTCCCTTTTTCAGCTGCCACATAGTCATCTTTAAAAAAAAAATGTTCATTGACAAAATAAATGCCCAAACTCAATATTTTCTATAAGAGAATAGAGGTGCATAATCTAATTGGAATACATTAGGGATAATCTGTTTTATATTTATTTTGTTCACAAGAACTTTCACAGTTCATACTCCTTGGAAGGTTGGGAAGTTGTAATTTGGGAAATGGGTGGTGAGGATACTCGCTGCTTAATTCGTCTTTCACGTTTTTCTTTTAAATGGTTGTCTTTTTGCAGTGCTAGGATATCATGTAACTAATTCTGGTTGGCCTGGGGAAGTTCAGTATAAAATAGAAGGATTCATGCACATTGGTTGAATAGCTGGTAAATTGAAATAGGACTTTAGAATTTAGACATATGGCAGGAAAATGAATCCAAGTTAAATCACTATAATGGAATTCCAAAATGTCATAGATTTTTAAAGCAGTTAGAAGAAGAGTAATGTTTCCCTTACATTGTGCTGTCACATAGTTACACATTATTATATTAAATATGAGATCTTAATTCCATCCAAGAGGTCAGGAAATGGTTGCATATGCAGTACATGTGATGTTAGTGGTCTTCTGAATTTTCCATCTCCAGGTTATATCAGGAAATGAAATATATCATTCTAAACCTAAACCTGCAATCACATTTAGACCCCATTCATTTCTTGTCTCACAGATGACTCAATTGTTACCAACCTCAGCAATGACATTACAAGACTTGTGGAGTTGACAAAGTTCATCTTTAATTCTTCCTTTTCTTTCTTAACTCACCTCAAAGAATTCACCTATTCCATTCTATAAACATCTAATTTCTTTCAATATGAGGAATGACAGATACTCCACCCAATTTCTCTTCTACTACAATATTTCATTTTATAAAATTACTGTATCCTTCTATCCTCTGCTCATCACATCTCTCAAAAAAAAGAACTAAAAAGTTCTTATCAAAATGTGTATGACTTGCTTTATGGTTTGACCCTCCACAGTATATCTACCTTACAAGAAACAACTTATTAATTTAAAAAGAATGAATCTCAAACTGGGAAAACTTCAGATCATATGCCTACATGAAGAATTTTAGATAATTTGTGGGAGATATTTTAGGGTAAAAGACTTGCTTTATCACTTCATCTCTGGCAATGACCACAAGCTGGCTTGCTTCTTCCTCATTTCTAACATTCCAATCTGAATTTTAAATAGGAAAATTCATCCTTGTTAGAGATGAAAAATTTATAGGGAACAGAATATGGTCACATATATTTTGGTTGCCAAAAATAATGCTAGACATACATAAGGAAGAGACATTGAATTTCAAATAGATCATTATCAGTGCCATCTTGTTGGAGAAAGGTGAGAAAGTCTATTGTGGTAAACAATTTTAATGTACAAATCTTTCTATGTAGGTAACTGTAGAAGAGCACCAGACTTGTGGTTTCATTGGTTTAGGAAGCTCATGATAGGAAATTTCTACTATCTCTTTAGATCAGTGGCTTCTCTGTAACTTACAGACTTAGAAGAGATTTTCCTGAAAAGATATAGTTTAGAGTTCCCATGTATACACCTGATTTCATTGGTATGGGAAATTCTTCCCACTGATTTTTGTCATCTTGTTTCTATGACTATTTTTATAGAAGCATGATAAATAATTAAGATGTGCCAATCTTCACAAAGCTAATATGTGTTTAGGAAAGACTTGAACTCAGCTACTTTACCAGAATGTCTCTCTTTGGTATATTATTGCTTTCTATTTCTGTCAAAATCCTGATAAGGGTCAACTGGATATTATCAAAATGTGTTTTTGAGGAATCATAATAAAGTTCTAACATGTCCCCTTCAGTGGTATCAGTTAATCAGTCCACCAGTGGACATTTATTAAATTCCTACTAAATGAGAGTCATTGGGCTGAGCTGTATGAGCTAGCATATCCCAATCCTTATCATTGATTGAATGAAATGATGGAACTCTGTAGCTAATTCAGTTTTCTTCAATCTATTTTTATTGATTATTGAGCAAATGGAAGCTAATTCCACAATAGGGCATCAGGAAAAAATAAGACAAAATTAAAAGAATGAGGAAAACAGAAGAAAATCTGAAATACCTCTCTAGAAAATCTGGAAAATAGATCCAGGAGAGACAATCTAATAATCATCAGAATACCTGAAAGTTATGATAAAAAAGATCCTGGGTACCATATTATAAGAAATCATGAGGAAAAGCTTCCCTGATATCAACAAATAAGAGGGGAAAAGGAAAAGTGAAAGAATACATCAATTAGCTCCTAAAAGAATCCCTAATATAAAACATCCTAGATCTAGTACAACAAAATTCAAAGATTCCCAAACCAAGAAAATAGTACTGCAAGCAGACAGAAGGAAATAATTCAAATAATGCAGAGCCATAGTCAATATTACTTAAGATGTGTGTGGCAGCTTCTATTTTAAAGGACCAGAAGGCATGGAATATGATTTTCTGAAAGGCAAAGGATCTAGGCCTACAACCAAGAATCATATATTCAGTGACACTGATAATAAACCAACAGAAGAAAAAATGATATTCAACAAAATAGAAGACTTCTGGGAATTTATGACAAAAAAAGCAAAAATAAGCCTAATACAGAGCTGAAAAGAAAATTTGATGACCAAATTCAACACTCAAGAGAAACACAAAAAGGCAAACAAAAAAATCAAAACACAAGGATTTCGATGTGGTGGAAATGAATACACTCATACCTAGGAAGGTGATAATTAGGATTTTATATATATACATATACATGATACTTGAGCCATATAATGTACTTAAAGTATTAAAGATCCTTAAAGTACTTAAGATACTTAATAATTTTTTCAATTACATGTAGAAATAATTTATGTCAATTGTTTTCTGACATTTTACAGTTCAGATTCTCTCCCTCCCTACTGTCTCTGAGGTGTTAGTCTGATATAGAGGTTATGTCAGTGCTTTCATGTAATACATATTTCCATATTCCCCATATTATGACTGAAGACAAATATCATATATATGTATATATACATAACTGAAAACTCATAAAGGAAATAAAGTGAAGGCTGGCATGCTTTGATCTTTAATTAGATTCCAACAATTCTTTCTTTGGCTGTGGATAGCTTTTTTTTTTATCATGAGCCCCTTGATGTTATTTTGAAACCTTATTTTGCTGATAATAGTTTAGTCTTTTGTACTATAGGAAAGTAAGAAGGAGTATACATAGAAAAAAGGAAGGGAATGAGTGCAATAGGATGGTTGATATAAAAAATATGAAAATGGGAAAAAGAAGAGAAAAGGAAAGATAGAAGAGGATAAAGTATCTCAGATGATGAGAGTCAGTCCAGGGGAAGAGAAGATGGAAGATGCTCCAGCCAGTGCTTGAACTTTACTCAATCAGAATCAGCTCAAAGTGAGAATAACACCCACCCTGAGCCAGTTATAGAAACTTACATTACCCTTAGGGAATTAGAAGGGAAAGGGGAATAAGAGAAATGGGAATGGACAAAAGGGAGTGTGAAGTGAGTCGTGAGAAGCAAAACATTTGAGAACAGGGAAAAGCTGAAAGGAGAGAGAGAAAAGGTTAAATGGTGGAAAATGAGATGGAGGAAAACACACATTTAGTAATCATTACTGTGAATGTGAATGGGATGAATTCACCCATAAAACAGAAAAGGATAGCTGAGTAGATTAAAAACCAGAATCCCTCAATATGCTGTTCATTAGAAATGCATTTAAAGCAAGGAAATGTAAACAAAGTAAAGATGAAGCACTGAAACAGAATATATTATGCTTCAGCTAAAAAAAAAAACTGAAGCGACAATCATGATTTCAAACAAGACAAAAGCAAAATTTGACCTAATTAAAAGAGATAAGGAAGGAGATTGCATCTTGAAAAAAGGATACTATAGGAAATAAAACATGTATGCATGGTTGATCATCATATGCTATTTGTGTTAATGAATACACTGTTCTCTTGGTTCTTCTCTCTTCACTTTGCATTAGTTCATATAAGTCTTTCTAGGTGTTTTTTTTTAACTCATCCTATTCATCACTTCTTATGACACAATAGTTTTTCATTACATCAATATGCTATAGCTTGTTCAGTCATTCCTCAGTTGATGGACATTCTATTAGTTTCCAGTTCCTTGCCACTATAAAATGAGCTGTGAAAAATATTTTTGTACAGGTAGATCTTTCCCTTTATCTCTTGTCTCTATGGGATACAGCTCCAGCTAATGGTATTCCTAGGTGATTGAGTATCCACAGTTTTATGGCCTTTTTGATGTAGTTCCACGTTTCTCTCCTGAAGGGTGATATTGGTTCACAATTCCATCAAAAGTGCATTAGTGTCTCAATTTTCCCATATCATCTCCAACATTTTTCATTTTCCTTTTTGGTCAAATTAGCTACTCTGAATTGTCCATTCTAGTCTTTAGAATATTGGGGTTTTTTTGAGTGATTTTTTGGCCTCCAATTCAATTGGGCACATTCTAAATTCCAAGTTGTTAAATCTTTCATTCCTTTTATTATTTGACTGACATTTCTTTTCAAGTTATTGCAAAAGGTCTTCTTTGGCCTGACATCTTTTCTCACTTTCCATTGAAGCTGCATGTTTCCATTTTGCCATTGTTGTTTTTTCCTGAGTTTTAAATTTAGATCTCTGTAACTAAAGTAACTTTCTAAAATTAAATTATTTTGTCCTTTGTTAATTTTTCTAGTTATTACTTATTTTCCACTCATTACCTTGCCTATCTCTTGAAGGTCTGCTTTAAGTGGAGGAAGCATTGATCCAAGTTTGATGTATAGCCCTTTCTGCTGCTTGGGGGTTGGTCCAAGTATCTTTGGGTCCCTTAGTGTGCACTTCAACTGGGTAGACCAGCTGGTTTCTCATGGAGAGGCTTGAAACAGTTTTTTTTTTTTCCAGATGGAGTCTGCCCTCTCCCTTTCACCCCCCTCAGTCTTTTGTTTTCTCTACTTTCTCCAGTGTTGGCCTGTTCTCCCCTTCACCCTTTCATTATTTTAGGCCACATAGAAGCAGGTCAGACTGCTGTGGAACTGCTAAGTAGGAAGGACTAGTATTAGCTTGTTCCCATATTCTTCTGTTTCATTTCTTCAGGCCATTTGACCATGCCATCCTCCCTCACCCCCTAATTTTGTAGCCTCAGGTCCTTTGGCTGCTCCTAGGGCTATTCTCTGGTCTATCTTGTCATTATCTCAGGTCATGTGGAAGTGAGTAGGTGGTAGGGCTGGTGTGGAGCTCTTTCCCCTCTGCTGGTTTTGTTGCCTCAGGCTGAGTTTAGGGCTTCTCCCTAACCTAAGAGGTCTCCATAGGGCTGGTCTTGGGCTGCAATTTGTCTGCTGTGTCATTGCCTCAGGCAGCTAGGCAGCAAGGAAGGTTGGGTAGATTATGATGTACAATATCCCCCCAGTGTGTGCTCTGCAAACTCCCCCCAGTGCAGCACCCACTGGGCTACTCTCCCTTCTCTTTCTGGTGAGATGAATCCTTTTGGCTTTCCTTTGTTTTGAGGCACTTCATTTTTCATTTGTGTGTATTTTGAGCAAATGGGCAAGCTTAGTGTCCCTTACTCTGCCCCTTACTCTTGGTCCTTGGAATTTATTTGAGGTATTATTTTAATGTTATTTGGAGATGAATATGAGAAAGTTTAGGGTTCCCTGCCAGTATTTTGCCATCTTGGCTCTGCTTTCCCTCACTAAGTTACAAGAAATATATAATCAAGCTGTCTGTGGGGTGTTTGGGCCATCGTGATTCTTGAAAGCCTATTTTCCAAGGGGTAGGAACTATTGCAATCTGGATCATATTATTCTCACTGACAAAATCGCAACTCCTTGGATTATTGAGGGGGGAAAATGCAGTTTTGTAGAATTACTTAATAACTAATCTAAAAGCTGAATACACTCAAAAATGGTCCTTTGGCAAACTTTTTCAATTCCACAGAATGGAATCCTTTATTCCTCAAAAAGCCTTTGGGCCAATGGTCTTCCAAGTGTTTTGATCATTCATTCCTATCAGAAAATGTTTGATCTTACTCCCCTAATATAGCTATATTTATTTAAAAAATTTATATACTTATTATTGCACTAATACTAAATATTAACATTATAAAAATTGAAATTAAATGATATTGAGATAAAAATTAAATTCTATTTGAATTGAACATCAGTAGGGAGACAATGGAGTTCAGAGTAGGAGAGGAGAATGGTTAAACCCCAGCTTTAGAAAAATCACTTTAGCAGTTATGTGGAAAATGGCTTTAATGAAGAGACTCTTACAATATTCCATGTGAGATGAGATGAGGGTTGTGTATAAATGAGTAGAGGGAAGGAGAGATGGAAGACACATGAAAGTAGAAATGATGAAACTTTTAAACCAAAGAGATATATAAGGTAGGGAAAGAGGAAATGATGATGATACTAAGATTTTGAACATGAGCAATAGGGAAAATGTTGGTAGGGTAATTTTAAAGAGAGATAGGTTTAGGGGAAAGGTAATGTAATGAGATCTGTAACTTTATAAATGGCATCTATGCAACTGCTACTGTGGCTGCCTGGGTAGCAGTGAGATTATAAATGCCTCCAGAGGTAGATGCTTAGTTCAGATTGAGGAAGGTTGGTACTTTGCACACTAGGAAGGAGGAGTTGGAGGGGGATGAGGCTAGACTGGGAAAAAAAAAACTCCACAGTAAATTACAGGGAGGGTTAAACCTTTATTTAAAGATGGAGCTCAGTTCAGATATCTCCTCATTTTCTATTTTGTTGCACTACTCAGGAATTTCTGTGACTTCTGTGCAATGCCCCTTATCAACACTTTTCCTTTCAAGCTTTCTTTTGTTTATTGTCTTCCATCACATTGGACAGATAGTTCCTTGAGGACAGGGGTTGTCTTTTATTTATTTTTTTTTATATTTTTAATTCTGATGTTTAGTACACTGCCTGGCATATAGTAAAATGCTTAATACATGTTTTTGCTTTTTTTTTTTTGAGGGAAGAATTTGACATCTTCTCATCCATTGGTTAATCATATATTCCTTAGTGTAAGACCATAGTCCCCATTTTGGATACAACTGTTTTAGGAAGTCATTAAGAAGTTTCTATGATAACTTCACAAGATAACATAATAAAATAGACAAATATCATGGACTAATGTGTTAGCTAAGGATAAACCAAAAGAATCATTAAGATGTGAAGTCATCAAAATGAGAAAACTCCCCAAAGACCAGTTTGGTATAGTGGAAAGAGCAACCATTCTATAGCTAGAACATTACATTTAAATAGAGTCTCTGACATTTACTCCCTGTGTGATCTTGGGCAAGTGTCTTAACTTCTGTGGAACTTATTTCCTCATCTTTAAAATGGAGTAGGATTTGATGACTTTGAGACCCCTTCCAGTTTTCAGTTCCCACTATAGATGTTTGCTAGCTCTGTGACCTTGACCAGGCTATTTAGTCCGGAAATTGAAATGTTTGGCCTCTGAAGTCCCAGTCTAAATCCATGTGTATGTGTGTTTGTGTGTTTGTGTGTGTATGTATATATATATACATACACAGAGACAGAGAGAGAGAGACAAAGAGAGAGACAGAGACAGACAGAGACAGAGAGAGACAGAGAGGGAGAGAGGAAGAGAGAGAGACAGAGAGAGAGAGACAAAGAGAGAGACAGAGACAGACAGACAGACAGAGAGAGGAGAGAGAGAGAGAGAGAGAGAGAGAGAGAGAGAGAGAGAGAGAGAGAGAGAGAGAGAGAGAGAGAGAGAGACTTGTTCCTTAGATCAGCCTCCAAAAGCAGCCTCTCAAAAGTAATGGTTATCAGAGATATTTTCTTAGGGCAAGGAAGTGAGCTTAATTCATTTTGACAGTATAGGTCTATAGGTCTACATCAGAACAGTAGGCTGTATTGAATATAGTTTCTCTGACAGGCAGCATAGATTAGTAGAAAGAACACTGAGATAGGAGTTAGAAGACCCTGGACTGAGTTTCAGCTCATTTACTAACTAGCTGAATAACCCTCAGGCACTTTCTTAATCCATCTGCTGTTAATAAACACCTACTGTGTGCTAGACACTGAGTAAGAGGTGCTGGAATTATTAATACAAAAACAAGCTTAACCTATTTGGACCTTAGTTCTCTCATGTATAAAATGAGAAATCTGGGCTACCTATTCTATCTTGTTTTCTTTTTAGCTCTAGCAGTCTGAGAATGGTGAGATTAAGCAGCATTGGGGTCAGTGAGACATCCATCATTATCAGAGAGGTGCATTATACTGAGATTCCAAGTTATTTTCCAGAGAATAATCAATAAGAATTTATTAAGGACTATTAAATACCAGGCATTGCACTAGATGTTAATGATACAAAGACAAAAATCAATTATATTCCAGTGGGATAGAAAACATGTTTATATAAACAAACAACAAGTTATTAAAGCTCAAAACAGCACTAATACTTTTTCAGCAATATATGTGTTTGTAGACACACGTACTTCTGTATGGATGTATATGTACATGTTATTCATCCTTTGTACTCTAAGAGGACCCATGATATCATGATGTTGGGGTTAGATTACAGATGACAATCAGTCCAGAACAAGCTCAAAAGGCTCTACCACACGTCAGGCAAAAATAGTCCATTTGAACATTTGAGATGGGGATGTCTCTAGATTTGCGCAGCTTACAATTCCTTTGTGCCACTGGGACTCTCCTTTTCTTATGGAGCATAGCACTTTTTTTGATGTAGGCATGCCATCCTGAGCAGTCTTGTGCCAGTGTCTTCCATGCCTCTCAGTTGATGCTAAGATATTAACATCCTTCAGAGAGAACCTGAAAATTATTTATAAGCCAAAGATCTCTGGTGCATCTCCACTATTCAGTATTGATGGAGCCATACTGGTCAGGGATAAGGACATGATCCTAGAGAGGTGGACTGAACACTTTCATATTGCTCGCAACAGAGTCCCATCAATCAATGATGAAGTCATTGACCGCAGATTGAAGTCAGTCCTGTTGTAGCCAAACCTCCAGTTGAAGAAGTATTAAATGCCATTAGTCACCTCTCATGTGGCAAAGCACCTGGTGCTGACTCCATTCCAGTAGAGAGCTACAAGGCAGGAGGTCTACTGTTCAAGAGAAAGCTTACTGAAATCACTGGGATTATATGGCAAGAGGATGCTCTCCCTCAGGAAATTCATGATGCCTACATTGACCATCTCTTTAAAGGAAAATGAAAGAAATTTTCCTGTGACCATCACAAGCTTGGGTTGGGGGTGGATTTCTCTCTTGGTTACTGCTGCCAAGATTCTTGCCAATCCTCCTTCAGTGACTGATTCTTTTCTAGGAAGATGTATCCTACCCAAGAAACAATATGGCTTCAGAAAGGGCCAAGGAAAGGTCACATGGTGCTAGCTGCCCTGTAATTCCAGGAGAAATGCCAGGAGCAGAACAGGGGTCTGTACACAATGTTTGTTGACCTGACCAAAGCCTCTGATAAACACATGTATATAACAAATAAATACAAGATTTTTCCAGAGAAGAGGGAGTGAAAGTGCCAGGAGTGAATTAGGAAAGATTTCATGTATAAAGTAGACCATGGACTGAGCTTTGCAGGACAATAAGGATTTTATGAATCATCAGTGAGGAGGGAATGTGTTCTAGGCAAGAGGGAAGTATTTGGAATTTATTTTGCTTCACTATGGATATTTTTTACTAAGGTTTTTATTTAGTTTGTTTTCAATGGAGGATGAGAGGGGGGAAGGAGAGAAAAATGAAGACTTGTTTAAGGAAAAAATTATTTAGAAAAAAGAAAGAAACAATAACAACAAGAGGAACAAAACCAAATCAAAGGCACAGAGATAGGAGATGGAGTGACATGTGTAAAGAATAGCAATGAAGTTTATGAGATTAAACCTTAGGATATGTGAAGGGGAGAAATGCACAACAGGGTTAGAAAGATATGTTGGATTCAAGTTGCAAAAGGCTTTACATGTCAAATAGAGGGGTTTGTGTTTGAAACTTCAGGGTAACACAAAGTCTGGAGTTTATTGAACAGGGAAGTGTCATGGTCAGTCCTGTACTTTTGGAAAAATCCACACAGTGCTCCCTAACATATCTATCCAATAAGCAATGAAGATATAAAGTGTAATTCCTTCAGTGGGGGACACTGAAAATATTTGAGTAGAAAGAAAACTATATTCATTTCAGAAATAATTTTCATGTAGAACCTAATAGTTTTTGAAACAAAATATATAATGGAATATTTGATCTGTTCAGTATACACCAAGATGCCAGAATCACACAAGTCCCAACAAATTCAGCTCCAAATCAACATCTAATTATCAATGTTTATACATTTTTTCAAATTCCCCATTCATCTGACTATAGCCCACTATTTAATCATGATGGATTATGATGGCAACCCCATTTGTGGTGCAGGCAATGATCTGCTATGATTCTACTGTGAAATTATTGTGATGAATCACACTTGTCAATGATTTTTGAATGAGACAAATCCAAAACTAATTTGCTATCTGCAATCCAAATGTAATTGGCTGTGTGTTATAAATCTTCCAAGAGAATATTCTTCAGTTTCCTATCTGTCAACAAACAAAAGTGTTCTTCATCGTTCACTCCTCAAGAACAGCGGTTGAGAATATAATTAGAAGGCGAGTGTGAAATAGTTTAGTTGGCTTGAATTTAAAGAACGCATAATGTTTGCATTCAAATTGATTTTTTACCAAGAAATCTGTCATAGGCAGGTTATAGAAATCATTACAAATAGTCTCTGTACATTCCTGGTACTTGGAATCAATACCATCAGTCAGTTAGCAAATATTTTACTTCAGTGCTGAATCATGGGAACTGAGAGTTGAGTTGAGTTTGCCCTACAAAGGCAGCATGCTGGAGTGGGAGAAGAATAGGATTTGGAGTTTGAAAGTTTGTAGGTTTGAATGCTTACTTTGCTCCTTACTTTTTGTGTGTCCTTGGACAAGTAATTCTCTGGGCATTTCTTTGTCCATCAAATGAGAAAGTTGGATTAGCTGAGTCCTGAGGTCTTTTCTGGATTTAAATATGTAAATTTATGACTATCCAGAGTATCTTTAAGGGCACTTTGTTTCTATAATCTGTTAATAAAGCTCATAGAAATTTGGATAAATAGAACAAAGGAATACTTTTTTAAATGATATTGGTAATTCACATTTTGTAAATTATGCATGATAGACCATTTAGTTCTACAGAGTCAAGCCTATTATACATGTCCTTTAAAATATTAAGTAGAATACTCCAAGTATAGGGAGTTGGCTTAAGTTCTTCATTCTTAGTATTCATGAGGCCATAGGCATGGATTAGGTTTTCATAAAATCATACTGTTTATGTACACAGATTGCATACAACCAGCCATCTTGCTAATGGATACCCAATCCCAAGGATAGAAGAGTAAGGAATCGTGCAAAATTTAACATAACCCCAGGTCCATTGTTGCAAAAATAGATCAGACTATTGGCTCCACTGCACCATTTATGTGAAGTATAAATTTTCTGTACATTTCAGTCAGAGTATTTAATCATGTATCTCTTCAGTATTGCTGCAGTAAATGTAGAGTGAGATGAAAAGCATTTCAGCCTATGAAATCTCAGAAATATGTAAATATTAACATTTCTCCTCAAATGATAACAAAATCTTTTTTGACCTAAAATGCATCTAATCAGATATTTTATATCTTTCTCTTATAGAACATTCCCTTGTACAGTTTTTTATCTAATCCACGTCTCCAAACTAACCTCACATAATAACACCATTAATACTACTTAGTGCTCATATAGTGCATTTCATCTTCAAAGTGCTGTACAAACATTAAATAATTAATGCATATTGAAAGGAATAGACTGAAGCTCAGAACTTCCAAATCCTCATGAGACAGGCAAAAAAAAATCTTCATTATTATTTTTTGATGCTGTGGTTTGTCAAAGCTTCCTTTACCTTGTCATATAATCGGAATAATGTTCATAGTGGAGTAGTATATGAGGCTGTAACTGGCTTTTATGGATGATTAAATGCTGAGGTGGAAGCTGAGGCATTTGATAACTGCTAAAGCCATTTATTGCCTCATATACTACTCCACCATGGGACATTATGCCTTAAATAACACCAAGCATGTGCTTTTACTGAATAGGAAAGAAAGAAAAATAAAATACCCTATCATGTTAGACATACACACTCCAAACCCTATGGAGAAGGCTATAAATAAACTTGGGTACAATTATATTTTATAAAGGTTCTAAAAGATTCTTTAAAAGATTCTGTATCCACTGTATCAGCAAATACCTAGTTAGTTAGACTTTGGACTGAAGGGTACTCCAAGTAAAAATTAGCTGTTGACATTAGTGACATGCTACCATGTTTAAAAAGTGGATTTCAAATGCTACCATGTTTAAAAGTGGCTATAACTTACCATGTTATCCTGTTGGCATTCAAGATAATTATAGAATTTAATTTTCCATATGCCCAAGCACTATTGTATTTGAATTTTTAAAAAATTACCTACATTTTAATAGGATTTTAAGCTTTACAAAATGCTTTCTTCATGACCACCCTTTGTATTAGGTAGTGCCCTTATTATTATTCCTGTTTTACAGATGGCAGAATCAAGGGTTAGAGAAGTTATGTGATTTTCTTAGCATCAAGTAGCTAGAAAATCTTGGAGTCAAAAATCAACCCTACAGCTCTCTTATAATAAAGTCCTAGCTGCATCTAAGACTGAATTTCATGCTCTCTCTTTATTTGTGGGCATTGACTTATATGTGAAGTAGTTATTAGAAATGACAAACAGAGGAAAATATACTTTTTTTTAATCCAAAATAATACAAAAGATGGCAAGCCAGCATGGTATAAAGGAAACAATAGTGAATTTCAGATTTGAGGAACTAAGTTTTATCTACTGCTTTCTAAAGTTGTGTGCATTCAGGTAAAACATTGAACCAATTCCTGTAGTCCTCTATCTCCTTGTCTGAAAAATAAAGGAATTGTACTCCAAGGTCTTTTTGAGCCCTAAATCCTAAAATCTTACCTTTTTTGGTTGTTATTATTGTTTAGTAGTTTTTACAGTCTCTTCTGACTCTTTGTGATCCCATTTGCAGTTTTCTTTGCAAAGAAGCAGGGGCAGTTTTACCATTTTCTTCTCTGGCTCATTTAACAGATGAGGAAACTGAGGCCAACAGAATTAAGTGACTTGCCCAGGGTTACACAACTAATTAAATCTGAGATCAGATTTAAACTCAGGAAGATAAATCTTCCACACTTCTGGTCTGGCACTCTGTGCACTAGAGTACAACCAACATCTCAGATCCTACACTAGGGATGATTAGAGTGAATTACATGTTTTCAGAGAAAACAAACTTTCCAAACCAGACATACAGTAAATATATGATCTTCCCTCTTAACACTCTGCCTTAGAATCCCTAGTTAGTATTAATAATAATAATAATAATATAGTAGTTCACATTTAAGTAATGCCTCACGATTTGCCAAGTACTTTAGAAATATTTTCACATTGAATCTTCACATCAACTCTGGGAGGCAGTGGCTATACATAGCCTCATTTTATAGATGAAGAAACTGCAGCAGACAGATGTTAAGTGACTCACTCAGAGCCACAGAGCTAGGGAAGTGTCAGAGACTGTTTTGGAAGTCAGATCTCCTAACCACCATGTCCCATTTTCACCTTTGATCTTCCTTCCAAACAGCTCAAGAGCCACCTCCTTCATGGGCTCTTTCTATTTCCCTAAATGGTTAGTGCCCTCTCCTCTTCCAGTTATTCTTTATATATTTTACATGATCTGTTATATACTTCCAATAGAATGTAAGCTCTTGGACTATAAGGAACTTCTCTTTCTCCTTCTCCCTCCCTTTCTTCTTTTGCATTCTTCCCTCTTCCCCTTTTACCTCTCATTCCATTCCCCTCCCCTCCTCAAAATAGTAAGTACTTTAATAATTGTTGGTTGAATGTAATTTAATTATATGCTTTGCTTACAGGACACTAAATCTTAGAGAACAAGCAATCTGTGTCATAATTTCCATGGGTTCTATCACTGTCCTAGAATGAACAAAAGTGTTAAATTAGTAGATGGCCTGCAATTAGTTCTCTGACACTTTACCTCATTGATCAAGGATAATGGCAATTATCCCTAAATCTTCTATCACTCTAGTGACATTCCTGCATTTCCAAAACCACTAAATTTATTCCCCAATGTCTTGAAAGAATGACTGGAAGCACATGATTACTGTTTCTGTTGCCCTCGGCCACATTATCTTGGAACCCAGGCACAAAAGTAAAGGCACTTAAATGGCTTTAATGTCAATAATGAACATATGATTAAAACCTTGACTGCTAATTCCGCACTTCCACAGAGCCTCTCAAACTATAGGCATTGAAAATGCTCGACAGTGGATCAGCCAAATGACTTCAGACTTTAGACAAGATGCTTCTTTGATATTATAAGGCAGCTGCTGGAAATTTGAAGCAAATAGATTGTCTATCAGGAGACCCTCAAATTTGAAAACATGACAGATGCTTTGCTTGTCTAGTTAGTAAAATGAAGAATGTAGGAGGAGTGATGCAAACCTTTGGAAAGGACGTGAAAGGTTCTCTAGAAGAGTTCTTTGGATAGCCCGATAACAGCACGGCTAGATTATTACTTGGTCCCTAATTTAATGAGAATTGTCTGATATAGCTGAAGTGTATTTTCAACTAGGCTTAATGTGACTGCAGAGAACAGCACAGAAATATGATAAGTTTTCCCCTTAGAGGAAAATTAACACCATTGAAATTATTTCCCTTTCTCTACCCAGATTTCGTGCATGTCAAAAAGTGGCTCCTTCAGCTTTAAACTCTGTGATGAATCTTAGCAGTAAGGAACAATAGTGTGTGTGTTATTATTAGTCATTAACATATGTCTAGGTCCATTTTAAAAGGCATATGGCCAAGGCTACACCTACAATTGAAGTGCATTAGTGACCAGTAATGTAATAATAATTTTCATTTATATAGGACCTTTCATCCCAAAGTACTTTACCAATCTCTTGCTTAAATGTAAAATACTGCTCTTATAAAGTATTGAGGTTTGAATTAAATTCAAAAATTATTCATTAAGCACCTACTATTTTCTAAGCACTGCTAAACTCTAGGGTTTTGGTGAAAAAAATTGAACATTTTCTGGATTCAAGGAGTTTAAATTCTATAAAAGCATAAATTTTAGTGAAGAAAAGTTGTAACAAATATATTTAACTTCATGGAGTTACCCACATGCATAATATTAACTTGATGCTGCAGATTATCAGTTGAGTTGTTATATATGACCAAGAGTGCCAAGGGAAGTCATAATTATAACCTTTGGACTAATGCTCCTTCCTTCTATATATCTATACTCATTCATCCCACAGATAGTTATTAGGTAGCTCCCAAGTTCAAGACACTGTGCTAAGCACTGATGGTATAAAAAAGGAAAGTAGTTCTTGCCCTCAAAGGAAGATAAATGCAAGAAAATTTTAGAAGACAAAACACAGCAATAGCAATGGGGATTGAGAAGTATTTGATGGGAGATAACATTTTAGCTGAGCCTTGACAAAAACTAAGAATTCTAAAGATATGAGATGGTTGTCAAAATATTTCTTCTTCTTGTTCTTCTTACCTTCTGTATAAGAATTGATACTAAATATTGGCTCCAAAGCAGAAGAAGCAGTAATGGCTAAGCAATTGAATTTAAGTGACTTACCTAGGGTCACACATCCAGGAAGTGTCTAAGGCCACATTTCAACACAGGACTTTTCTTTTCTAGGTCTAGGTCTCTATCCACAGACTCACCTAGCTGCCCCAACTTATTTCTTCTGAATATTAAACTCCTATCGCCTTTGTAATATGGATAGATTATATGGGGACCATGGATAGCACCCAGCCAGGAAATTATTCTGAAACAATAACATCAAGTTAATCTACCAAACCAAAATCAAATCAGTGCATTCATACATTAAGTAAATTATCTTCAAAGAGAAGGGAAATTCAGAATTATGTAGGCAGTGAGAACTAGACATGGTTGTCTTACCCATATCTTATAAGTCTAATTTATAAATATAGAGTGCCATTGGTAAACACTTTCCCCATGTCCTACTATCCCTAAAATATGTCCTTAATTTTAGCCTTATGGTATAGGGTGCCCAGATGTGGACCTTGTTAACTGCAGAATACAAGAGAGAATTCATAGGAGTGTTTAAGACATTTCAAATTTTCAAGAGAAACATGGTACACCCCAACTACATAGACACTGCACAAACTACCATCATGACATATTTCACTTTCAAGCTACATTCTTTTGATGCCATTCTCCTATTTTGGAGATGCTTGTATTTACTTATACTTTCAGTTATACCTATAACTTCCTGAACTTTCTTGTTTGGAATCTTATTTTTATAAAACTAGGTTTTGGGGGGGTTGCTTTGATAATAAGTAGGTTCCAGGCAAAAATCAACATGGAACAGAAAATGAGGGTGCTAGTGTCCAATCTGATTCCAAAGGTTTGAGAGGTTCGCTAGTGTGTTCAACAGGCACATGTACCCATTAAGTAAGTGTAGTAAGGGTGAAATTAAAATAACAATTTTCTCTCAATTGATGTGCATTTTTTATCACTAAGTTGTAACAAAAATTCTTGTTTGGTTACCTGCACCTAACTACTTAATAAATGTTGGGTATTTCTTCCAGTCTAGGGGCCAGGTGAAAAGATTGCTGAGACATCAAGAGTCCTGTGAACTGAGAACTCTGGGAACCTTTACTTTGGGATGTTTATTACATACTGGCTCTTTATACAAGGAACAAAAATAACTGATTAATTCTGTGAGTTTACTAACTAAAAGTAGGAAAGTTAGGTTTTTAAAACACTCAGGATTAAACAATAGTTTGCCTCAATTGAGTGCTTTTTCAATCACTTATGGGTAACATTAGATATAGGTTACATGTTGAATTAGCAAAAATGGCTATAAACTGCAGAAAGAATGACAACAGGTATGAAAAAGTACCTTCTGATTTTTAGGTTTCTTAGGTTCCCAGAAGTTGGGAATTTCTTTTCATATACATGGTTATGTGTGTATGCATATATATATGCATATATATATTTCTGTAATTAATTACTTTGTTACATTAAAATACACAGTTAACTCAATCCTACCCTCCATTAGAGAAGGCATCATTTGACAAAAATATATATGTGTATATAAAACTATCTTGTTTATTTATATCTATCAGTTCTTTTTCTGGAGGTGGACATACAGAAGTCATTTTTCAAACAATTTTTCTACTACTGTATATAAGATTTTCCTGGTTCTGCTCATTTTAGTCTTTGTAATTTCGTGTAAGTATATCCATGCTTTCCCCAAATTAACCTTTCATCATTTTTTTTATAGTGTAGTAGGGACATAACCATCTCTTCTTTGTAACTTCACTATATTCCCACTAGTAAGCAGAATGACAAGACTATTTATGATATTGAGTAAATAACTTTAAGTTGTTTCTGAGATAATTGCCTATTAAAAGAGGTCTCAGCTAACAGGTGGAGAAAATTATCTCCAAATCACACTAATCACATAAGATTGTACAAACAGACATTGTACACATGAAATTTTTATTCTATACTTAAGATATGCTTAAATCTTCTAAACAGAAAAGTTTGGATTTTGTGAAGACTTTAAATTCTATTTATTTATTTTGCACTTCCAAAAACACTAATTAAAGCAAATAATATCCCTGGGAGACAAGTATTATTATTATTATTATCTTATTTAACAAGTGAGGAAACTTAGACCGAGGGGTTAAACAACTTACTAAGATTTCTTCCCTTCAGGGAGAAACAGTTAATGGCTTGTTCAGATTGATTCCATTTGTCAAATAAAACTCTTCTTTCTGTAAATAAATATATTACTCTAGCCAGGCCTGAATAACCCCAATGCTTCTTTCAGTGGAAAGTGTTTTTTTTTATTTTTGTTGTGTTTCATGTCATAAAGAAGACTATTTTTCCTTTCAAATCCTAGAATTATAGATTTGGAGATGCAAAGAATCTTTGAGTTAATTTAGTCTGACCACATTTTACAGATAAGGAAATTGAGACCTAGAGAGGTTGTGACCTACTGAAGATCCCATAAGTATTATGGGGAAGAACTGGGATTAACCCTTCAAATGTGATTAAAATTCCCTATTGATCCCAATTCCAACTTACTCCACTCCCCTACATACACTCTCCTGAGCCACTTTGCCAATAGCTGTATATTCAAGGTAAATGCTTTTTTCCTCTCTCACATATTTCACATGTGTATCCTGGTATGGGGCTTCACTTCAGAAGTCCATGAAGAAATATTGTGATTTAGTAGATAAATCCTAGGAATTTGCTTGGGCCTTTAGAAGTTTAGCAACTTTCTCAGTCACAAAGAATGTCTATGACTTTCTGAATCCAAGCCCATCAGTCTAGTCATGAGGCAAAGTTGCCTCTATCTATCATGATCTGATTTTTTTTCCTTTTTTTCCCCACTAAACTATGATTTTTATAGATGTAGGCTATTCCAGGGAGAGTGGGAAGGGAAGACAATACTCTATACAGATCATCAATTCTGTTATTTATAGACCCATAAAATTGGTTGGGGCCATAGAGAGATTAAATGACTTGTCCATGGTCCCCAACTAGTGTAGAACAGAGGCAGAACTTGGACCAGGCTATTATTGGCTCTGAGAATTCTGTCTACCACATAATAGTGCCTCTTTCAGATTTTACTATAAAATTTTTTCAAAGGGAAGGTGAGTTTGGAGATGAATTATTTTTAATTTTTTAATTGAAAATTTTTATTTAATTAATTAATTTAGAATATTTTTCCATTGTTACAAGATTCATGTTCTTTTCTTGCCCTCCCTCAAGCATCTCCTGTAGCTGACATGCAATTCAGCTGTGTTTTATTTGTGTCATTGATCAAGACCCATTTCCATATTATTGATATTTGCACTAGGGTAATCATTTAGAGTCTATATCTGCAATCATATCCCCATCAAACCATGTGATCAAGTAGTTATTTTTCTTCTGTGTTTCTATTCCCATAGTTCTTTCTCTGGATGTGGGTAGTGTTCTTTCTTACAAGTCCCTAAGAATTGTCCTGGATCATTGCATTACCACTAATGGAGAAATCCACTCCATTCGATTGTACCACAGTGTATCAGTCTCTGTGTATAATGTTCTGGTTCTGCTCCTTCCACTCTGCATCAATTCCTGGAGGTCGTTCCAGTTCCCATGGAATTCCTCCAGTTCATTATTCCTTTGAGCATAATAGCATTCCATCACCAACATATTTGTTCAGTTATTCCCCAATCAAAGGATATCCCCTCATTTTCCAATTTTTTGCCACCACAAAGAGCGAGGCTATAAATATTTTTTTACAAATTTTTCCCCTATGATCTTTTTGGGGTATAAACCCAGCAGTGGTATGTCTTGGAGATGAATTTAAAAGGATGAGAAAGTGGCTGGTTTAAAAAACAAGTAATTTTTAAAAAATATCAGTTTCTGATATTCTATCGCCTCTTTAAATCTTCCACTCATAAAGGAGTTTATTTCAATTTTCCCATTCATAGGCACTACTGAATACTGTTTGTAATTCACCATATTCTGACAATAACCTAAATCATTGCTGTTGAATTACTATTGGGGTTAAGTATAGATAGACAAGGTTATTATATTTACTAGTTATTACCAAAGCTGTCATGCAAGAACCCACACCCTTGGAATAAAAACCCACTTTATTTTCTTTAAATACATAGTAGAATTCTTGAAATTGAAGTTTATGGACCCTTTAGCCTTCTGTGGTACTTTAGTGGTCACTAAAGGAAAATTAATTAATATTCAAGGACAGAAATATAATATTTTTGTACCTCTCAACCCCAAGACCAAAACCCATTAGTAGCTATAGATTTTTCTCAGCAGCAATGAGCTACTGAATAATCAATTCATGTTAACCTAACACTGTAAGTCTTGGTAGATCTATACTTCCACTTTCTATGAGAGTTTTCATGAAGGCCATACATTACCGATTAGAGGCATGCCACAAGCTGAATTCCCCAAAGCATTAAACACTTTCTTTTGTGTTTGACCTCAGCTAGCTCTTTAAGAATCTTTCAGCAATAGGCATTTATCTAAATCAAAGGTTTTTTTTCCTCTAAGAGAAATAATTTAGTAATAAAAGTGACTGATACATTTGGCAGGGAGGGGTGCATTGGTCCAGAATTGTGTTTTTGTCAGCATCAGGCATATCCACTATAGAAACTAAATCTATCAACTTAGATGGACATCTTGTTTGTAACTTAGAGAATTGTCTCAAGTAGTAAAGTGGCTTATCTATTGCACACACCCTGGGTCTTCTTGACTCCAAGATCAGTCTCAAGCTAACCTACTTTTCACTGTCAACATTTTAATATGAGTAGTGGGCAATATAATCTAAAACACATTTAATAGTCTATATGTAATTTTAAAAGTATCCTGAAATTAATTTTATGATCTCTCAAAGAAATACACAATGAAAAATACACATGTGATTTATTCTTGTATGAATTAATATATACATATATATGAGAATTAAAACTATACACATACACATTTATATATAGATTCCTCTGTGACATGCAGGCTTTTGAGTAGAAAATTGAGGTTCATAATTTAAAGAAAAGCAAGAAAAAATCAGACCCTTATAGCCTGTCTCTACAATGCCAGAATCATCTTTTAAAAATTCAATAAAATTCAATAAACTAATTAGTTCTTTAATCTATATATGCTAAGATACTATTTTGATAGAATTAATATTTTTAATATGGTATATAGCTGCTTCTAACCCAAGGAGTTTTGTTATATTATATTTCCAACTCAAGTTTTCTTCTGAAGTTTTGAGACAGAAATCAATCTTTTTACTTGGCCCATTCTCTAACCTTTTCCAGCTTCATGTTTTACTGACATAGCCATCAAGAACACAGAATCATTTCCATATTATGATGGGGTATCAGAAACAAAGGAGGAGTATTCATTAATAAACATGAAAGTCTCAGACTCATATGATTAGTTTCATTCAATAAATATTTGCACTAGGCTTGAATAAGCGAATGGAGATAGATCAATGCAGTGATACAAAGACATGGTTCTTATCCTCAAGGAGTTTACAGTCCAAGATGGCAAGGATGTCAATACTGTACCAAGGATTGAGTAAATCTCTCTCTTTTGTTTTTTGCTGTTCATTATGCCATATTTCAAATACTTTACCTACAAAGCATAGGGAACAAATCACACTTGACAGTGACATTCCTATAAGAAGTAGGGAAAGATAAATTTAAAAATTTGCAATGGACTACTCTTGGGGTGAAAAATGTTCACTTCCCAGTTAACCAAAAATGGCAGAAACAACAACAACAAAAAAACAACAGTGCCACTTCAAGTCAAAAGCAATTTAGAAAATCAACATGTCATTACAAATTGGAACTGAATTTGGCCTCTAGCTCAGTTTTACTGTTTACATATATGTGTACAGACATAATAAATGTACATATACATGCCTTAAAAACATTGATTATGAATGAATTCCTAATTTATTTCCATATTTTCCACCAGACATCATGTTGAAGAAGTGTTTCAGAGTAAAATAGGGAAATAGAATAATTCTCAGTATGATACTATCACCTACAGTTCTTCCTTTTAGATCCTGACCAGTTCTGATATTCTTAGTTTGAAGACAGTTATACCTTAGATCAGTGACTATCTTTCTGATGTCCCTAGAATGCTCCAGTAACATGTCAGGCTCTAGGAAATAAAAACCTTATTTGTGCTCCTCCTCTTTCTTAGCAAGCTTTAATATCTCATAATAATTTTCTGACACTGTTGAAAATTCCATTATCTTTCCCATTTTCAAGCATGTAATTTTGGAGCACACTTCCATTCTCATAAAATTTTGAACAAGATTCTCTATCTTGTTTATTATTATGATTTTTAGAAAATCTTCCTCAACTTCATCCCTTTGAGAATAACATAAGGAATGCCTTCCATTATTAATTGAATGTATAAAAAGAGGAAAGGTAAATAGGAGGAGGAAAGGAGTATCATGTCTTTAGCTTTTCCATTTTTGGCTCCAACTTTTGACACCTGCTTTAATTCTGAAGGAAAAAGTATGATCTGACAAGATATACACATATGCACAAAGGGACTGTAGCCATATTTATTATTAATGCTATGTGAAGGCAAGAATACAATAAATGGGGCTTTGGTTAACATCATGACAGTTATCAAACTTTAAGGACACATTTTATTCATTCTACCACATTTTGCAGACCTTGACATGATTTTAAAGGTACCCCCTCAATCTTAACCCAACATTTCCAAGTTCTTTGTTTTCAAAAATTTGTGTCTGATTTTCACTAAGTGAATAATTTCTTTCTTTCAAGATACATAAACTGAAAAAAAATAAAGATCAAATTGAGACAATAGAGAAGTACATTCTGTGATTCTGAGATCCTCAATAAAAAACTGATTTGTTAAATGGAAATAAAAGCATATTCTATAGTAAGAGCTTATTACATCTTTCATTTAAAAATGGACTTTCACAGAGTAGAAAGCACAGTAGTGAATTGGCCTCACATTGATTTCTTTTCATTAAAATACTCCATACATCTGACTTTGTCATTTTCTCACCCACCTTCTGTACTAAAGGCCAAAAAGGATTGTAATCTCCTGAGAAAGTAGCTCAAGGACAAATCAGAATGTTCGGTACAATGTAGTGTTTATGCTCCTTACTCAATTTCAGTTTTCAAAGATTGAAGAATCAGACAGCCATTTCTCTACTTAGGCTCCATAGAAACATATATCACCATGGTATCCACTTCAGTTAATACACAGTAAAAACAGACATGTGGAGAGAAAATGCAGGCTATTTCTGTGCTCTTAGACTTGGACAACTCTCTCTTCACATGACTATGATAGAAATGGTGTCATTGATGAGATGAAGCTAGTAGCTAGTCTGTCCATGAGGTCTAATGGTCGGGTACTAGAATTACCAGACCTTTCTACATGTTTTATTTCCTGTATATCCACCTCCTTTCATCTGTCTTCTTCACAAAATGAATATACACATGGACATGAAAGGAAAAAAAAAGAATTAGAGCTTTCCAAAACTAGATTTTTAGGAGTCAATATTTTTTCTGCTCTCCAGGTTTTAGGATAGATAGAAAGATAGATAGATAGATAGATAGATAGATAGATAGATAGATAGATAGATAGATAGATAGATAGATTGATTGATATATGAGAGACAGAAACAAATAGACAGACAGGCAGAGAGACAGATAGGCAGACAGAGAGACAGACAGACAGACAGACAGATAGATAGATAGATAGATAGATAGATAGATAGATAGATAGATAGTAGAGGCAAAAATAGGAATTGGTCTCTTCAGGAATTCTTGAGGAGATTTTACAACTTTCTTCTCTAACCCATTTCAATGAAAAAATGAACAAAATATTTTTTCTGCTTAAGGACCTGCTAAATAAGTTGAATTCATATTTAAAGTAAATACTTTATGATATAATTTCATTATATTTCCTTTTGTGCTATAAAATTACAACTAATCTAATTATTTCTCATGCCTTATTTTCAAAACCTTTAG
Source organism: Monodelphis domestica (assembly GCF_027887165.1). Lineage (NCBI taxonomy): Eukaryota > Metazoa > Chordata > Mammalia > Didelphimorphia > Didelphidae > Monodelphis > Monodelphis domestica. The sequence continues at coordinate 144,574,291 of NC_077232.1, forward strand.
TAAATTCTTCTAATGCCAATTTTTCATAGCATTTGAAGGCAGATCATAAACTTTAAGATTGCATAATTTTGGATCTGGAAGGGACTTTTTAGAGGGTATCTCATTCATTCATCTAGCTTTAGAGTTGAGTAACAGTATTAGAGAAGTTGAGTTAAAGCTAAGATCTCAGAGATAGGATGTCAGAAATTTGGACTAGGGTGATGAGGTGAAAGCAATCATTTCCCATCTCGGTAACTATGACCATGCATGTTCCTGCACACTTCATTCACTGTGACTATCATTTCCATAGTGAAATGCTTAAGACTATAACTAGAAAGATGTGATTTTAAATCCAGTCACAGACATTCCTTGTAATGTGAACGTGGGCAAGTTATCTACTCTTTGTGTCAGTTGACTCAACAGTAAAATAGGCATAATACTTCTCTTACATGGTTGTTGTGAGAAGCAAGTGGGTTAATATTTATAAAGCATTTACCTGAGTGCCTGACACATAGTTAAGTTTAATAGTTGTGTGTTCTCATCCTTTCCATTTCCAAATAATACAAGTAAATTGCTCTTAGCAAACAAAGTTATCTGTGGTGTATGGGGCTGTTCAGAGAAGACTAATGTCTCTGATGTGAGTGAGGGCTTGCCAAGCCCCTTCAGACTGCTCATCCATATTTGGTGTTCACTTGTCACCAAGCTCTCACCTATGGCTCCAAGAAACTGTAGCATAGGCAGCAGCCATACCCCAGGTATGCCAACCATCTTGGCATATGGGCTAAGCTAGGTTTAGGGAAATCATTAGGTTTCAATCCCGTGGATGAGTTAGGGGCATGTCTACCCCATACATGTGGAGGCTTCCCACAGAGGAAAGGGTGGATGTTTACTTCATTTACTTCAATAGCTACGATTTACTTCAATAGCTACGATTTACTTCAATAGCTATGAAGGTAGCAGAAGTGGGAACTATGGAGCACTTAGAGCTTGGTTAGGCATCAAAGAAGCCAAGGTCTTCCACTGCTTCCCAGGTCATCAACAGACATATTCACTTTTGTCTTGCCACTAGACTTCAGTGACAAGAGAGAGAGCTTAGAACTTTGTGCAATTTAAAAATCCAATTTATAACCCAGTCAAAAGACATCACCACTGATGCCATTTTGTTCCTTTCAGAGTATAAAGAAAAACAACCAATAAATGATTAACACCAAGGCAACACTAGGAGGCTAGAAAATCTTTTAGATTCCATCAGGACTGTAAAGAAGGACAACCTCTTTCCTCAGAGACCTTAGCAAGGAGATAATAATATAGAATGATGTAAAGAGGTTTGAAATATGAAGTAGCAAAGAAGTGGGAGTCTCTATTTTCTAGAGGAAGTAGGGAGCAGGGTTCTCTCTTGGGGAGAAGTGTAAGGCTCTCAAGGCAACAAGAGCTTTGCTATGGAAAGTATCCTAGAAAATTAAGAGGAGAATAAAAGGGATGCCCCATGGGAATGAAAGCCCAACTGATATCAGAATTTGTAGTTGACTAGGTAAAACAGTTGCATGACTTTCTCTAATATAGAAGTAGGAATAGAGGCAGCAGAAGGTATAGTTAGTGTTGGGAAAGACATATTTGGTAAAAAGGTAAAGAGTCAAGAGATTAGATATATATATCTGACCTGGTTAAGAGTAAGGTCAAGACAGAAGAAAGAGAAATGAAATGATGAACCAAATTTGCTTTTTGTGGATTGAATGATAGATAAGATATTTATCTGTCCAAAGTGTTACAGGGTTTTAGTACATAATAGGTCATTTTTTTTCTTGAATCATTTTTATTTTTTTCACTTATTTTGTAGAACTTTGGTAAGCTTTGAAGGCTTGACAATTGAATAGTCTTATTTTTAGTCAGGTTACTCAAATAATGTAAAATTATCTGGAGTTTGCTCATCTGACTATAATTTATATAAAGAAGCCAAAGAAAAACAACAAAAAAGTCCCAGCCTTCAAAGCATTCAATCCTATTTGAATATGTTTCACTTTTTTCCTCTTCTGAGCATTATGTAACCTGTTGTCCCTTGTCAATTTGTGAAATACTCCTGTGAAAAAGATTCTGTAAGAGTACTGATGGGAAAACAGAAGCAGAGGCCAGGTTACTAGCTTGAGACAGTGGGGAGAGAATGACCTCAGTGACTAAAATCCAGACATTTATGACTTCAAATGCTGTCTCAGATGATGGGGATTTTAATCTCTTCTGTGAGAATAGCAAATAGAACCATAGATCAGTAGTTATGGATGGTGCAGGCTTGTGTCCAGGTTCCAAGAACTGCATAAGATGATTTCTGGCAAGCCCAGACTAAAACATAGATGCAGCTGTTATTATCATCATTTTTAATAAGGAACAGAGATCAAATGCATGGCTTCAGACAAGCTGGCAAAAAGCAGGATCGCATTCTCAGTAGAAATAATCAAGTGCCTTGATTTCCTGTGTGATTTCCTGCTTGATGTCTAGTGTAATAAAAAGAGGCAAGAGCCTAGCGTGATGGGGCATATCTGTAATTCTTGCTACCAGGAAGAGTGGGGCTGGGGGATCTGTTGAGCTCAAGGGTTCCTAGCTACAGCAGGCTATATTGATCCAGGATCCTCAATTAGTTCCATCTGACCATAGTGAGCCTCTGGGATACAAGGCTGCTTGAGGGGCTGGGGTAGGTGGTGAACCTGCCCAGGTAAGAAATAGTGCAGGTCAAAATTCCCATGTCCAACAGTAGTTGGTTTGGGTAAGTTAATGAATGCTACTTTGGATAGGGTGAGTTTGAGATGCATATGGAGCATCCAGTTTGAAATGAAGTGTGACTAGATCACAAGTGAGTCTTGGGGCATTGGGGAAACATTAGATCTGAGAGTTATCTGCATAGAATGATAATTGAATCTACTGGAACTGATGAATTTACTAAGTGAGACAGTTTAAAAGCTAAAAGAGAAGGGGCCAGGACAGAGTGAGTAGGTGGGACCTGGATGATGAGCCATCAAAGCAAATTAAAGAATGGTCAGAGAGATGAGAAGAGAAGCAGAAAAGAACAGGGTCACAAAAACCCAGAGAAGACTGAGTATCTAGGAAAATAGTGGGGGTTGTTCAATGTTGGCCCTGGGATTAGAAAGAGCAGAATTCAAATTCAGCTTCATTCTGGGCAAGTCACTTAGCTTCTGTTTGCCTCAATTTCCTCAATTGTGAAATGGGGCTAGTAATAGCACCTCCTCTCTGAGTTGTTCTGAGGATCAAATGAGGATATATTTATAAAGTACTTAACAGTGCTGGTAACACTGTAGGTTCTCTACAAATGCTCATTCCCTGCCCATCCCTTAAAGGCTCCATGAGTCAAGGATGAGAATTGAGGAGAAAGAGACTATTCCTTTTGGTAATGAAAGGATCATTTGGTCATTTTCAAGAGAGTAGATTCAGCTGTATGATGAAGTTGGAAGTCAGATTGCAAAGGGTTTTGAAGAGTGAGAGGAGAGCAAGCAGAAACACTGAGAATAACTTTCTCAAGTTCTGTTTCATTTTCTTTGGAAGAGACAAGGAAGTATTTGTGCAGCAGGGAAAAGAACCAGCAGGTAGTAAGACATTAAAAATCAGAAGGGAGAGAATAGGGATGATAGTGGGAGGAACCGGCTAAAGACAGAGGAGAAGAGAGGACCTGAAGAGTATCTGGTCTAAACCAAGGCAGATTCAGATCAAACTAAAAATCGCTAGCAGAGAAGCCAATGGTGCATAATCCCCAAAGGGGTCAGAAACAAGTGTATTCCTTTGGCTGGAGTTTGTAGGTGGTGATTAAGCACAGTATTTAAAGGTAAAGCACCAATTGACATTGCAGCTGTTGGTATTTTACCTGGCCCTTACAATACAACAATCCAGGAGAGCAAAAGAATGATATTTTCCTGAAATAGTGATGTGAGTCACCCCAGTCTCCTAACTTCTGTTCATCTCAGTTGCTAATAAAATCACTGGAAGATTTCTTTTATTTTTTTTAGAGCAGAAATATGAACCACTTAACCCATATAATGAACATTGTAATGATGAGTCTATGTACAAGGAACTGCTAGTGACATTCTTATTTCAACTTTAAAAAAATAGATTAATAGACAAGGCAGCATGGTACAGTAAATATAACTCTCCAGCTTGAAGTAAGAAAGTCTTGGGTTCAAATTTAGCTCTGTGACCCTGGGCAAGTCACTTAATCTCAGTGCATTCCAGAAAAAAGTCCATTGTGATTTATAAGGCTGCAAGAATTTCCTAATACTAATGAAATCATTTGCCAATTATTTATTGTGCTAGAAGTTTCTATGGATTTTCAAGTGCTTTTTTGAGGTATTTAAGGAGAGTCAGTATTGCATCATGGAAGACATTGGTTTTGGATTCAGAAATATTAGTTCAAATCTCAGCTTGTTGTTATCTACAGAGCACTGAAGGAGTTTACCTCTTTTAGGCCTTAGTTTCCTGACTCTAGGGCCAGTGTTTCATCTACTATATCACAGTTATTTCCCCCTTCATATTATAATTTATTCATAGACATAAATGCTCAGGATTTGGTGGGGGATTTGTGTACTTTGATCAACAAGTACCTCTCTAGACACATCTATGGACTGTGAAGCTACCAAATGAGAGGGATGGAATTATGGAAACTGTCATCACCAAATAAAAATTTGAAGGGTAGACTCTAGTAAGGCAACTGTTTAGAATGGTCTTAATGCATTTATTTCATTTTTAACACCACATTTATTTATTTGTTATATTAAAGTTCCCATGTATCTGTCTTTCTCCCTTCCCTTCTGTCCCATAGCAGAGAAGATGTCAACTAGCCAATATATACTTAAATATAATGAAATTATTCTTCAAATAAAATTGTTTTTATTGTACATAATGTTCTCTTGGTTCTTCTCAAATCACTTCATAATTTCATGTATATCTTTCCATTGTTTTCTTTAAAAAAAAAACACCCTTACCATCTGCCTTAGAAACAGGATATTGCTAAATATAAGTCAGGAGAGTGTAAGAGCTAAGGAATTGGGGTTAAGTGACTTGCCTAGGATCACACAGATAAGAAATATCTCAGGTCACATTTGAACACAGGACTTTCCATTTCCAGACCTGATTCTCTATGTTCTAAGGCATCTAACTGCCCCCAATATTTCCCTTTTTTTTTAATTATTATTATTAACCTGCCTGTCATTTCTTATGGCACAGCAGCATTTCATCAGCAATTTATGCCAGTTTGTTTAGTCATTCTCCAAATATTTCTGGGTCAAAAATAGTACACAGTTTTATAACTCTTTGGGTACAAATTCAAATTGTTCTTAAAACAATATATTAATTCAAAGTTCCCCCAACAGTGTTACAATATATTTATATTAAATAGAGTGGCCTCTCTATATGATGACCAGATACTTTAGTTTTCTTTGATATTCTCTTCAATCTTTCTGCATATTTCTTTCTTTATAATTTAAGTCTTTCTAACAACTCACCCATGAACCTAGGCTGAACGTTGCCTAGAATGACTTAATGTCTAATAAATTAGAATTCTTAGAGTTAGAGATTATTTAAACTATATTCTTTCTCAGGAAAACCTTTTCAATGTCCCTGCTCAACAGTTATTCAGCCCTATGGAGTCATTCTCCTCATCTTACCTGATATTACAGTTATAATTTGTTGTATTTTTCTTAACTGTGCAGCTGTTGCATTTCTCTGATAGAATATAAGCCATTTGAGGGCAGGAACTGTTATTTATTTTTGCCTTTGTATCCACAGATCCTGTCATGGAACCTGGCACATAGTAGGTGCTTAATGCACTCTTACTGAATCGAATGAATGGGTAGGATTTGAAGTTTAGGAATACATAAGTAACTGAGCCTTCATCCCTTTGTCTGTAGTTGGCTGCAACCAGTTTGAAAGCTGAGTTATGGCTCTTTCATGTAAATATCCCCAAACTCAGAAAGGAGAGATTTAAAGAAACTCTTTCTACATTGCTTCATGTGTTGATTTCTTATCTCTCCTGCCCTCCTACAGCTCTGTATTCAATTCAGCCTTAATACCACTGCCTCGATGCAGAGTCATTTCCTTAGCACCTCCATATCACCGCAATTTATTTCCTTATTGCTTGCTAACCATTTAAAGAGAACAACACTTGAGAGCTTTGTCAGGGACTGAAGCTGCTGGATTGTTCACCCATAATAAAGAAACGCCAAGCTAAGACTATCAAAAATGTTATTTAATAATGTATAGCAAGTAAGAGCTCTGTTTCCTTTTTCCTTTTTTCTCCTCTTAAAAAGGACAATGTATTTGATGATGGATCTAGTTTTCTTGAGTGTTCTTTTATCATAGTCTTCAAAGGAAGATTACTTTGAAGCACATCTTTTCTGTGACTTTTAAAAAATGGTTTGGGTAAAACTGACAAGCTTGATCAGTGTTGGGAAGGTACGACTGAAAAAAGGGAAGTCTTCACTAAGAGGCCACTAGTTTTTCACAGTGGAAAGTGTATCCAAATGGATATCTGGAAAGCCAGGTTCACGTTTCATCTCTGCTTTTTACTAGTTGTGTAATGATGAAGCAGGTCATCTAACTGCTCTCAGTCTCAGTTTTCTCATTTGCCATTTAGGGGATAATACCTGTGTGGCAACAGTCTTTGAGATGAATGTCTGCAGAAAAGGAGAGGTGTTCAGAGCCTGCCTAAATGAGTTGTCGGGAAATGTAGTTTGCAGGAAGCTGTCATGTCTCCTTTCCTTGAAAGAGACTAAAGGAGCCTCTCAGGAGTGGTACTCAGAGACAGGGTAGGAGTTTGGAAGCAAGTGCTACTATGGAGGCATAGAGAAAGGAGAGGTGTTGAGTACAGAGCAATTTGGGAAGGGGGATGAGTAAACTCAGGGTTTTCAGTGGGAACCAAATCTTTCATCCACTTGGGTACATGGGTGGCTTTGAGAAGAGCATAGAGTGTCTGATTATGAGGAAGAGCATGAGGAGTATCTGGTCATTGATATACTTTCCCTGGCTAAGAATTCAGGCAAGTGGTGAAGCATAATTCTTATTGACACCACTCCCCACCCCTCCAACTTCCCTTTCCCTTTTGTTGTTTATATGCTTTTCTAACGAATATCACAGACAAGAACAAAGTTTAAGCCCTGGTACAAAAATTTCAGACATTCACCCAGATAGGGGCTGAGCTAACCTAAAAGAAAATGTGATTTTGATTGTGAATCTCCTCCAAGTTTCTAGCTACGTCTGGGGAATTTTGCACAGGAGGACTCTCCTAATTGGTGAGAAAATGCTGACACGGTGCTATGTACCTGCAAGCTGTCATGAGAGTTTTGGAGAGAAGAGGCATGCTCCTTCAAAAGAAGATAAATATGGTTTCAAGTTCTCATTCTGACGGAATTCAGAGACCATCATATGGAGAGGGAAAGAGACAGACAGAAAGACAGACTTCAGAAGCTGTATAGATAAGTAGGAAAAACCATAATGGGGACTTTCTCCTAGAATGGAGACTGATCCTGTGTCTCTTGGATAAATTGAGAACTTGTCTGATTCCTGTTGGCTTTCTACTTGGATAAAATGATTTATTTGCTATTCACTATTTATTCTGGTCTTTTGTTCAACCAATATGCCGTGTGAGGGAACCAAGCCAGAAGGTGCACATTTGGAGGTATCCCACCTTCTTTAAGGGAAATCAGCAATGAAAGTGGTTTTGATTTAGAGCACTTTTATTTCTAAAGCAGAAATATTTAAGGGATTTTACTTTGCTTAAGTATAAGAAAGTTACTGATGCATTTTTCTGTTTGAATCAAGGCTGGGCTATATCATATTTTCTTCACTCATTGACTTCCTTACCTCCCAACCCCCATTCAGACAGAAGACTCTCTTCAGGAGTCAAGTACCTAAGGGTAGGAAGTATTGACAACCCAATGGGAGGAGAAGTGTAACTAGACCTTCTTGGTAACAGGCAGAGGGGTCCTTCACTTTCTAACTCTAAATCTATTCTCAAATGGTTTAGAAGACTACTACTGTAATACCTGCTTTATAAAGAGGCAGTCTGGACAAAGTGGCTAAGTAGTAGAATTTGTAATCAGAAAGGGGTGTCTGGGTCAAAGACCTTCCTCTTATATTATTTATGTAATAACCATGGACAGATCATATAATCATATTCTTATCAATCTCTAAGACTATAAATTATAGGTAATTACTGATTATTTGCTGATCTTCATATGCTGCCTAGATGAATGCACTATCTTGGGTTCTCTTCTTCATCTATACTGTTTCAGTTGATTTCATCAACTTCAATAGATTAAATTATTTTCTCTATACTGATGATTATTAGATTTACTTATCCTGCCATAACCTCTCTACTAATTTCCAGAATTGTATCTTTAGTTTGTCTATTAGACATGGCAAACTAGATGACCCATAAACATTTTAAACTCAATATGTGAAAAAAGGAATTTATTTCTCCTCCACACTAGTCAACTTCCCTATTGTTGTCGAGGGCACAACCACCATCCCCCAAGTTTCTTAGATTCATAATCTAAGTGTTATCTTCTACTCTTCACTGCCTCTCCCCCCACTTTCCATATCCAATATGTTGTCAAAGCCTGTTGTTTTTGCTTTAGTTGCATCTATTGTATACTTCCACTTCATTTCTCTGCTTAGTGTAGATCGTCTCTATCATCTGACATATAGACTATAGCAATAGGTTGGTCTGCTTCCTTAAGCCCCTCCACCTCTCTGTCTATTCTTCATTTACCTGTCAAATTAATCTTCCTAAAACATGAGTCTGATCATGTCACTTTCTCCTCATTCAATAAATTTTAATGACCTTATCTTTTGAATTCCATTCAAAACACTTGAAAACTTAGGCCTGTTCTAATCCCATTCTCCCCTACAAATACTATTAAATTCAATGACCCTGGAAAGCTTGCTCTTTCTTGAATACTGTCTCATATTTAGATTCTTCCCCCTCCTCATTTTGGCCTCTTGCTTCCTTGGCTTTCTCCAGTCCCAGTTAAAATACTACTTTCAATAATAATATTAATAATAATAATACTAGCATGCATGTAGCATTTTACAATTTGCAAAGTGTTTACAAATATCTCATTTTATCCTCATAACAATATTGTGAGCAGATGCCATTATTACCCTTATTTGAGAAGTGGAAAGTGAAACTAAGAGATGCTTAATGACTTTCTCAGAATCACATGGCTAGTAAATTAAGTGTCTCCTGATTCTCCTTAATGCTAGTGCCTTTTCTCTGTTGACGACTTCCATTTTGACCTGTATATATTTTGTTTATCCATACATATTGTCTCTTGTATTAGACTTTGAACTCCTTGAGAGGAGGGACTATCTCTTCCTTTTCATTAATTTTCTAGTATCTGACAAAGGTTAACCAATTCATAATCCTTATTGATTATTTTGAATTGGTTAGTCCTTGGCAAAGGTCCTTTCAATGGAATCAAAAGGACAGCCCAATCTTTCACTTTCACCCCAAAACCAGCAAAACTAAAAACAACTAGAAAATTCAAGTATACTTCACAAAATTATTTTGAGATTCTAATTTTGCAATGTATGTATATATATATGCATATATACATATAATTTTCAAAATACATTTTGTAAAATTATAAGATCCAAACCATCTCCTTTCCTCCCTTTTTCCCCCCACTGAGAGGTAGTAAGCAATTTGGTCTGGACCTTACATGTATTAATCTTGCAAAACACACTTCCATATTAGTCATTGTTTTAAGAGTACACTCATATAAAGCCAAGACCCTCTAATAAAATCATAACAAAATGATATGAAAGATAGTATCCTTTGATCCATATCCATCTGACTCCAAAAGTTCTTTCTCTGGAAGTGTATAGTATTTCCTGTCTTCAGTCCTTCAGAATTGTCCCAAATTAGCCAAATTTTCACAGCTGATCATCATACAAAATTGTTGTTATGGGGTATAATGTTCTCCTGGTTCTGCTGATTTTACTCCTATCAGTTCATGTAGATCTTTCCAGATTTTTCTGAAATCAGCTTACTTATCATTTCATATATTACAATAGTATCCCATCAGCAACATACAACACAATTTGTTCAACTATTCTCCAATTAATAGACAGTCTTTCAATTTCCAATTCCTTGCTATGACAGAAAGAGCAGCTATAAACATTTTTGTACAAGCAGGTCTTTTTTCCTTTTTTATGTTCTCTTTGGGATACAAACCCAGTGGTATTATAAGATGAAAGGATATGCTTAATTTGTGACACTTTTGGGCATACATAGCTCCAAATTATTCTCCAGAGTGGTAGCATCAGTTCACATCTCCACCAACAATGCATTAGTGTCTCAGTTTTACCACATCCCCTTTAACATTTATCACTTTCTTTTACTATCATATTGGCCAATCTGATAGGTATGAGGTGGTACAACAGTATTTTTGTTTTAATTTGTATTTCTTTAATCAAGAGTAATTTAGAACATTTTTTCATGTGATTATTGATAATTTAGATTTCTTCATATGAAAATTACTTGTTCATATCCTTTGACTATTTGTCAATTGGGGAATGGCTTGCATTCTTATAAATTTGACTTTGTTTTCTATAGATTTGAGAAATTGGATATTTATCAGAGAAAATTTGTTATAATTTTCCCAGATTGTTGATTCCCTTCTAGTCTTGGTTACATTGATTTTGTTTGTATAAAAACTTTTTAGTTTTTAAAATAATCAAAATTATTCATTTTACATCTTATATTGCTCTCTGTCTCTTGTTTGATCTTAAATTCTTAACTTCTCCATACATCTTCCAGGTAAACTTTCTCAATGTTATGTAATTTAGTAATGGTATCACTCTATCTAAATTATATACTCATATTTACCTTCTCTTGATATAGGGTGTGAGACATTGGTCTATAGTTAGTTTTTTGCCCCTGTTGTTTTCAAAATTGCCCAGCAGTTTTGTTAAATAGAGAATCCTTATCACAAAGTTGGAATCATACACTAGCTTGTTAAGTCATTTACCCCTTATTGATAGCTTTGATTTCTTCAAATATGTTGTGTCTCTAATCTAGCCCATTGATTTGCTATTCTATTTCTTAGTCAATACCAGACTATGTCAATGACTATTGTTTTATAAAACAGTTTGAGGTACTGCTAAGCCACCTTCCTTCAATGTATGTGTTTTTGAACTTTCAAATGCTATAGAAATCTTTTTTAAAAAATGAAAAATGTCTACATCCTATCTCCCCTTCTCTTACTCCCCCTTTGGATCCACATTGCTTTGACTGATGAGAGACTCTCATGGCTGACTATATTTAGAAAGGCTTCTGTTCTGCTTACCTCTTCACCACAACTTTCTTTTCAATATATCCTCTCCTACTATGGCCATGTACTTAAGCCTATTCCCCATACTTCTATTTACCTAAGGACCAATAAGCATGTTATAGATTATATATGGAATTGCAATTGTATCATTCCTATTAGAAGGAGTATGTTAGTTTACTCTATTATGCCTCTACTCACTATCCTGGTCATTCTGCAGATTAAATCATCCCTACCAGAGTACTAATTTCTCTTTGTATTGCCTACTCCGGTAGAATATAATATCCTTGAGGGCATCTCATGTTTCTGTGTATTTGAATATCCAATACTTCACATAAATGCTTAATAAATATTTTTTGTAATTCACTCTTTCATCCTTACTATTCTTCAACATTGAACAGTTATATTTCTCTTCTCAGATAACATTAATCTTAGATTTGAACTTATTCTTCAATTCAAAGAGAATACTTCTATGCTATTTATTTTAACTACCAAAGAAGATAAGGATTTTAAAAAATTAAACAAGTAAAAACAAGTTTAAGGTAGGTAGCACAGTCACTGGGAAAGTAAACATGTCCCAATCCCAGTCCCAGTCCAAGAACAATTGTCCAAAGGATTTTTTTGAGGGGTAGGATTTTGTTGAAAAAAAAATTCATTTGAAAAAACTTTGTTATTGCCACATTAAATTTTATGTAAATATAGGCATATACATACTTATTTGCATGTAATTATAAACAAATTATATAGAGATATATATGTACTATATAAATCCACATATACCCATATATATGTATATATATATATATATATATATATATATATATATATATATATATATATATATATATTTCATGCACAAGTGTCTTTGTGCACACTCATCTATCCTAACCCCGTCCACCCTCTTCAAGGCTTGCGGCGATGGGGAAGTGGCGATGCAACAGGTGGAGGTGACCACTGGCAGTTGTAGTCGCGATCTTGCACGTAGGTGGCCCACGGACCAGTGGTCGCTGGGCCCTGTAGGGCAGCAGGGACGTTCAGCAGCATCCTGGGCAACTGAGCAGCCCTCTCTAGGACAGCACTGCTCACCCCAATCAAGGGAGGGGACTAGAAAAGGTGTCCCAAACATTGCCTGCCCTACAAACACCCGGTCAGCACACCGCGGCTGGCGGGTCATCCCCTTTAAGAGGTCGAAATAAAAGAAAAAATATAAAGAAACTCCTACTAGGAGCATGGAACATCAGGACATTACTTGATAGAGAGAATACCCCAAGACCTGAGAGAAGAACAGCTCTAATCGGTAAAGAACTGGCGCGATATAACATCGACATCGCAGCCTTAAGTGAAACACACTTACCAGAAGAGGGATCACTCAGCGAACCCACCACTGGATACACCTTCTTCTGGAAACGTAGAGCCTCAAATGAAGACAGAATCCACGGTGTTGGCCTGGCCATCAAGACCAGTTTGCTCAAACAGCTGCCAGACTTGCCTGTGGGCATCAGCGAGAGGCTTATGAAGATCCATTTGCCTCTCAGCATAGACCGGTATGCCACAATCATCAGCGCATATGCCCCTACACTGACCAGCACAGAGGAGACCATCGAGCAGTTCTACGCTGACCTGAGTGCCGTCTTGCACTCAGTGCCCACAAATGACAAGCTGATACTACTGGGAGACTTCAATGCCCGCGTTGGCCAGGACCATGAAAGATGGAAAGGGGTGCTCGGCAAACACGGCGTGGGCAATATGAACAACGGCCTACTGCTACTCAGCAAATGCTCAGAGTTTGAACTCACCATCACGAACACTGTGTTCAGAATGGCGAAAAAATATAAAACAACATGGATGCACCCAAGATCAAAACAGTGGCATCTCATTGACTACATCATTGTACGCCGGCGAGACATCCAGGATGTAAAGATCACCAGAGCCATGAGAGGAGCCGAATGCTGGACAGACCACCAATTGGTTAGAGCGACTCTTCAAATGCACATTGTACCTCGCCGTCCAAAACGAGCCCAGACAGTTCGCGCATTTTACAACGTGAGTCATCTAAGAGATCCATCTTATTTGCAAACATTCCAGTCCTGCCTGGACGACAAGCTGTCTGCCAAGGGACCACTCACTGGAAGCTCAACCAAGAAATGGAACCAGTTCAGAAACGCAGTGAAGAAAACATCAAAGGCAGTCCTAGGACCCAAACAACACAACCACCAGGACTGGTTTGACAAGAACAACACTGCTATTGAAGACCTATTGAGCAAGAAGAACAAAGCCTTTAAGGAGTGGTAAAATAACCCAAACTCTGCTCCTCAAAAGGACAGATTCAAGTCTCTCCAAGCCACGGAGCAGTGTGAGATCAGGAAGATGCAAGACTGATGGTGGGAAAAAAAGGCAGAAGAAATCCAGTGGTTTGCTGATATGAAAAACTACAAACAATTTTTCAGTGCCCTCAAGACTGTCTATGGGCCATTAAAACCCACCACCACTCCCTTGCTATCCTCTGACAGTGACACTCTCATAAAAGATAAAAAAGGCATCACAACAGGTGGAAAGAACACTTTAGTCAGCTTCTCAACGGACCCTCTTCAGTCGATCAAAGCACCCTTGACCAGATCCCCCAAAACTGCACCATTGAACAACTTGACGTCCCTCCTTCAATAGAGGAAGTCCAAAAAACCATTAAACAAATGAGTGCAGGCAAGGCACCTGGTAAAGATGGGGATCCCAACTGAGGTGTACAAGGCCTTAAATGGAAAGGAGCTCCAGGCATTCCACATAGTGCTGACCAGCATATGGGAAGAGGAAGTCATGCCCCCAGAACTCAGAGATGCCTCTATCGTAGCCCTATACAAGAACAAAGGAGCACGAGCAGCCTGTGACAACTACAGAGGCATCTCACTACCCTCCACTGCCGGAAAGATCCTCACCCGTGTTATACTCAACAGACTCCTGTCATCTGTTTCAGAGCAGAACCTTCCTGAATCACAATGTGACTTCCGACCAGATCGCAGCACCATCGACATGGTCTTCATAGTGAGGCAAATGCAGGAAAAATTCCTTGAGTAGAACCTGAGTCTCTACATTGTCTTCATAGACCTGACAAAGGCATTCAACACAGTGAAGAGGGACGCATTGTGGGTGATCCTCAGCAAGCTCGGTTGCCCAGCAAAATTCGTCAAACTGATCCAGCTCTTTCATGTCGACATGACAGGGGAAGTTCTATCTGGTGGAAAGACTTCCGATCGCTTCAACATCTCCAATGGCGTGAAATAAGGCTGCGTCCTTGCTCCAGTGCTATTCAACCTATTTTTCACCCAAGTATTACGACATACTGTGATGGATCTAGACCTGGGTGTCTACATCAAATACTGACTGGATGGCTCACTATTCGTCCTTTGCCGCCTGACTGCAAAAACAAAGACAACAGAGAGACTCATCCTGGAAGCTCTCTTTGCAGATGACTGTGCTCTCAAGGCCCACCAAGAAAATCATCTCCAAACCATTGTGGACAGGTTCTCTACCGCAACAAAACTGTTTGGCCTGACTATCAGCCTCAGAAAAACAGAGGTGCTGTTCCAACCCGCACCAGGGAGGCCAACTAACGAGCCGTGCATAACTATTGACGGCACACAGATTTCTAAAGTCAACACTTTCAAGTACCTGGGCAGTACCATTGCCAACGACGGGTCCCTAGACCACGAGATTAATGCCAGGATCCAAAAGGCCAGCCAGGCACTCGGGTGGCTGCGCTCCAAAGTCCTCCAACACAGCAGTGTAAGCACTACGACGAAGCTCAAAGTGTACAACGCAGTGGTCCTCGGCTCGCTCCTGTACAGTTGTGAGACATGGACACTGTACCGGAAGCACATGAAACAGCTGGAGCAATTCCACCAACGCTCCCTCCAGTCAATCATGAGGATCCGATGGCAGGACCGAATCACCAATCAGGAAGTCCTCGACAGAGCCAACTCCACCAGCATCGAAGTCCTGGTCCTCAAAGCCCAGCTACGATGGTCTGGACACGTCATCCGCATGGACCCACAGCGAATACCAAGACAGGTATTCTACAGTGAACTGTCAGCTGGACTCAGGAAAGAAGGCCGACCAAAGAAAAGATTCCAGGATCAGCTCAAGTCCAACTTGAAGTGGGCTGGCATTACACCAAAGCAACTAGAACTCGCTGCCTCTGACAGAAGCAGCTGGCGAACCCACATTCACCATGCCGCCACCACCTTTGAAGATGAGCAACGTCGACGTCTTGCTGCTGCGCGTGAACGCCGACACCAGGACACAACCGCACCTCCTGTAACAACTGGCGTCCCAGGCCCCAAGTGCCACACACTGTGCGCCTCAGCCTTTGGACTCCAAAGCCACATGAGGGTACACCGTAGAAACTGCACAAAGGCAATAGTCATTCTCGGTCACCGAGAGACTACCACTATATATATATATATATATATATATATATATATATATATATATATATATATATATATATATATATACATACAACAACACAAACCCTCAAAATATAGACCTCTAACATGGGTCACACTCTATGTACCAAAACTACCAAGGAAACCATTGATTGCCTCAAAAGACTAAATTCTTGTAAGAGCTATATTAGAAGAAGTTCACTCTTCTTTAAAGAATCCTTTTTCTTGTTCTTTGTGTACTGAAGAGTTTCTGTTTGTTGATGATTATTAAGTTTCAAATAGAAAAGAAAAATAAAAAAGTAAGAAATAGCAAGTCAAAAACCTGTTTGAAATACTTTTGAAAACTTTAAAATTATACACTTTTCCACAAGAGTACTATTATGATGTCTCATGTGGTGAGTATGTATTTCTATGATCACAAAAGTTATACCAACAGAAAATAAGCTTTGTCACATAGAAAAGGATTTAAGAATAGATTAAGCCTGCAGATGGTGTCTGCTATCCTAGTATAAAATATAGAGTGTTAGCACCAGAACTGAATATATTCAGTACTAATATTTAAAAGTATCTTCCCTCTTGATGTTTGGACTGGTACCTACAACATACTTCTCTCTAGGCTATTCTCCTTTATTCTCTGGCCTTTAAGTGTCATTAACTTCAGCAACAAAAATAAGCTTTCCTCTTAATGACATCTGTTGAAAGTTTACTCACTTGCCATTTGTTTTTCACTCTCCTGGGATAATTTTCTATTTGTATATGCCACAGAAATGAACTATCAAACCACCAAAAGGTATTTGTCTATTGTTAGTTTAGCCAAAAGTTATCACTCTGTCTGGGATTAATTTATATTGATTACTGCTTATCATTAGATATTCTTATTAGCACCTTCTTCTCCCAGGATGTCTAAAGAATTGATTATTTTAAAACTTTATCAGCATTATTATCAAGAAAATAATTCATAAAGTATGAAAAATTTTGATCAAAGCTCATTATAAAGCTGCGAGAAGAAGTATGTTGGGAAGAGGTAGCATGCAACATACCAAAAAGAGGACTAGAATGAAAATTAAGAGGCTCGGTTTTAAGCTTGGTCTTTGACACATATAGTAAACATTAGACCTTAGACAATCCTTATCACAGGAACATATGATTATAGATTTAAAAGTAGAATCATGGAATCACAATCTTCCTTTTGCCTTACAGGTGTGAAAAACAAAATTTGAACTCAGTTCTCTCTAGATCCAAGTGGATACTCTGTCAACTATACCGTGGTGCCATTAAGAAATAGAGTTTCCTCATCAGTAGTACGAGAATTGCAATATTTACATTAGTCACCTCACAGAAGGTTTTGTAGTGGGTAAAAGATGAAATGACTGAGAAAACAAAGGTTCATGCTTCTGAGTGTTATGATTTGTTAATGAATGCAAGCAATTGCCTAACAAATTGGGACTAGGCCCCTTCTTCATCTTGGGGCTGGACCCCCAGTACAGGGAAATAGATTTTTATGCCTTAAAAACAATTAATCACATAAGAATAATTAATTAAAAGGAAATAATTAACCAAGATGCAAAATTAGGTAATCCGATTTCTAATTGTAGGAGAGGTTAGGGACTTTACAAGTTGGGATGGGGAGGGTAAACAGGTGCAATTCCCTTAAATCAGAAAAAGAGATGTCTCTTTGACACTCAAATGTCTAAGATCAAAGAGACATAGTTTAATAAAATAGATGATCTGTGAGGAACTATTTCTTGTTGTAATAACTGGAATATACTCTGGCTTGACTGGAGAGTTGCTACTAGGGGACACCTGAGGCTGCCTCGTTATAATGGAAACAGAAGAGAGATAATGAGATATAGAGAGGGATGGATCGATGCTGCTTGTGGGATGCTCTGGGGTTTGCCTATAGATCACTAATGGCTTATAAGTCAAGATATTTCCTACCCTTCTCCTCCCTTCACCTCTCAGTTTCCACTCACACTCTTCTGCCTTCCTTTCCCCTCCCCTGGTCTTAGGCAGTCACCTTCTAAGTATTCCTGGGGAACTATGAAATTTCAGAAAAAATATTCTTTCTTCTTCTTTTCTGAAGTAAAGGGGTTTATTGGTAACAAGCAGAATGGGGATTTAGGTGAGAGGGATGAAGGTGTCCCTAAACTCTAAGGAGAATTAGGAGGGTGTGAGAAATGTCAGTCCAGCCACAGCTGTCTCAGAGGCAGCCAGAGATGGAGGACAACTGTTACATCTTCTTCCTTCTTCAGTCAGATAATCTCTGCTTGAGTAATTCAAGTCCAGACTCTGTCAAAACCCGGAAGGTCTCTCTCTGCCTAGGTCAGGAAAAGTCAGTCTCTTTTATCAGAACCCCAGAGAAGAGGTTTCTCCCTTGGTAAGTAACCCTAGAGAAAAATCTCAGTTCATCTCCTCTGGTCAGGTCCAACTTCCTCTCCTGTGAACATTGTGTTTGGAATCTTTGCCTTGATTGACAGACAGGTCCTTCACCTTGATCTGCATGCCTGGCTCATCCTGCAAATCCTCTCTGTCTTCATGCCTCTTCCACAATCCCCCCTTTTATTCTAAAAAAATGCACCTTACATTTTTTTTAAATGATACTTACCTTTATTATAATTCTATCTATCTATTCTTCACCCTGTGCTATCTTAAAGATTCTCTGACTGCCGCCCCCCCCAAAAAAATCCTAACATCTTAGTTATTCTATCTACCTAGATCCCAAGCTAAGAATGGGTTATAGGAAAATGGTTTAGGTAAAGGAATTACATGAACATAGTTTTACAAAACAAATCATGTAACAATTTTCAAATGATCTCAACAATTCCACTAACATTAAAAATATGCAAATGTCCTATTTTCTAATGTCTATACAGTCACAATGAAAAATTTCCTATCACTAACAAATGCTAACCTACAATCATAATGCAATCTAACTTCTATATGAAATAGAAGTAATAAACTGAGAGAAACTATTACTTGGTGAAATAGGAAGATAAACTGAGGGGAAACTGTTTCTTTTTACAATGACTGCTGTTCTCTAGCTTTTGACTAGAGAGATGCTAAGGGAACCTGAAACTGCTTATTTGTAACTGAGGTAGGAATGAGAAATGCTGAGGGATGCTGTCACACAGGGATACTGGTACACAAGGGAAATGCTACTCAAGGGGATTGCTCTGGGGTTTACTCTGGGGTTTGCCTACTGATCCCTACTGATGGCTGGTGGATCAGTATATCTTTCTAATCTCCTCCTCCCTTTCACTCTCTCCCCTCTCCAACCCTCTTCCTCCTGCCACCCTCTCCTCCCAATTCTTCCCCCCGCCCCAGTGAACTATAAAGATACTCTTTTCTTTTCCTCTTTCAAGTCAAGGACTTTTTTTGGGATAACAGGATGGGAAACTGAGGTGAGAGGGACGAAGATGTCCCTAATCTAAACTGAGGGAGAATTGAGAGTTTGAGAAAGTAGTCCAGCTACAAGCTGTGATTCCAAGACATTAGGGAGATGGAGGACAACAGCTTTTAAATCTTCTTTCTTCTTCCTCACAAAATCAGCAAGGTCTCTCAGCTTAACCCCAGAGAGAAAACAAAGTCCAAAATCTCTCCGTCTCTCCTGGTCAGCTCAACTCTTTCCAAGAGACAACCAACTCAAAAGCTTCTCCCCTGGTCAGCTTCAACTGCTCAGAGCCAGAGACAAAGCCTTTTAGATTATGCTACTTCTCCTCAGTGTTGCCAGAAACCCACAACAGCCATTCCTGGGAATATTCTGTTGGAACCTTCGCCTTTTGATTGACAGCTAGTTATGTCCCCAGCCTTGGTTCTTGCATCTTGGCTTACAAGCTCTCTCTGCCTCTACCATATATACTTCAGTCTCTACTTTCCTAAGACTTGAACAAATTTGCTAAACTGTCACTAATGTTAGTAGTTAGAATATTAATACACTACTCTAATGTAGTTAGCATGTTAGTCAATTAGTATTTACACGTCTACATAGGTTGTACTTAGTATAGATTTACATATGTACCTCATCCTAAATTTCTGTGCAAACTCATGCCAAAAAGAAATATCTATACCTGTTTGAATTTCCCACAGAAATGTTTATCCGTGTCTTTTGTTATGCAGTTATGCATGTTGTATACTTACCCATTCCATAAGATATCACTCTAAAGTGTTATCCTATGTAGGATGTGCATGAATATATGTGATATAACATGTATGACGCACTCTTACATATCCTAACGATCAAAAGTTCCAAAATTTTCAAAGTTCCAAAGTCCTTCCATGTCCCTTCATGTTTCTTTCTTCCTCTCTGGTCCTTCGTCTGGTTAGCATGCCAGTCTTCTCTTCCAGTCTTTATTGAAGATGTATTCTTCAAATCAGGATCCACTGGAATAATCAATCAGGAACTGGGAACACATGAACAAACCACCAACATGTATGCATGTGAGATTTTAACATGTGTGTGCTAGTAAGAGTGAAAAGTACATTTGCATGGAAGTATGTTGAAATCTTTGTGAATGTCAGAATTTATCAATCATTCTTTGTGTCTACAAGTAAGAATTACATGTGTTTTCTTCATGCATGGGGTTAAGAATTGCATATGTACATCTTTGTGCCTGGAAGTAAGGGGCACATGTGTTTTTCACGGGTGGGTGTGAGCATTATGCATAGCTTCTCAGGATTTTGTTAAGAATAGAGATTTCAAATTTGCTAATTATTGTTGTTTCACCTTTCTCTAGAATATTTATTGAATGTTTACTGTACTTAGTTCTTGGAGATAGAATATAGAAAAATTATTAATTAATTTATAAAAACATTGTTCCTTTCTGTTTCGTTACTGTGTGACAGGCAGAGGCTATGTATAAAAATCAAATAGAGGCTTCTATATGGCTGGTAAGCTTTCAAATGCATTTTTCCTTTTGTTTTACTGGCTGTATTTCTTCAGGGTTGCTATCCTTGTATTATTATAACATGTGCAGTGCTCTCTTATTTTATCCTGGTGGCAAGTACTCTCATGTTCTTTTCAATATTGTCACTAGGCTTTCATTCACAAGGCTTTTGTTTTGATTTCTTTCTGGGTTATCCATGTTGCTTTTCATGACTAGGACTTTTTTTCATATGTCATCTGTATGTATCTTCATTGATGACATGTGAGGTATCTGAACCTATGAAGTAGTATCTTCATGGTATACCCTCTCTCTCTTCCTTCCCCCGGTAGAAACTATTTTAGGATAAAGGTTGAGAGACATGTGTAAACTTCTTCTGTTCTCATCTATAACTTGCTGTTAAAGTCTTTGATAACAAATTCAACCAATGTGAATCTATGTTACCATAACCATTCTAGATGTTTGTGTCTGTCTTAGTTATGAAGACGAAGTCTTATGCTACGAGGATAGGAGTGTTCAAGATGTTGAATTACTTGTTCTTCTTTTGCTGGAATAACTTATTTTCTAGGCTACCTAAGACTATTATTCATTCTCATAAGGTTTTGTGTAGTATGTTACTCTATGGAACTCCAACAAATCTTGGTTTCACTGTTACAGAATGAATGGTATTTGTCACATTTGTGAAATTAGAGAATAGAAGTGAAATTGTGCATCTATATCTCCTCCTCTAGTTCTCAATATGTTTCTTGATATTCTCCTTCCCATTGAACATCTGTATCTGAACAAGCCATGTAATTCAACTTATCTATAAAATCATCTTCATTATCAACCCCTAAGCTTTCATAAATTTCTTCCAATGGTATGCAACTTGTTCTGTGCCCAAAGAATAATTCTTCCTCATAGTCTTGGTAAGAGTTTGTCCCTTCTTTGTCTACTTCTTCATAAAGCTTATAAAACTGATAAGGCATTTGTTCTAAATCATCTTCATTCATTATTATCACACCTTCTGGCATTCCTTCTGATTCAGTATCTGTATCTGATTCACTGAATCCAATCCCTATGTTCTTTGGATTTTGTTCAATGCCATGTAAGCTTTTTTCAGCTGTTGGTAACTCTGGCTTTGCATTTTGATCTAAGCCTAAGTCACCAGCTTCTGTTTCTCAAATCAGTTTCTGGATGTGTCTCACTACTAAGCTTTAGATTTTCATTTAGAACTGGTAAACTTGATGGTATGGTTAGCTTCTTCTTGCAGATCTGCTATACTATACTATTAATAATCATAGATCCTACTCTACCACTAATCTGAGGTTTATGTTCATCTACATTATCATTTGACTGTGTAAAGATAGGAATCTTTCCTTCTATTTCAGTATTTTCTTCTGGGAATAAGTTGGTATGTCCCCCTGCATTATCATTAGGGTGTGTGCTTTCATGTTGTCCCCCACTGCAACATATATATGTTTCTGGCTTCATAGCTAAGGTGTTCACAACCACTGACTCAATGTCCATTACTTTGCTACTCTCTGCTTTATTATGTTATTACAATGGAAATAATAATTGCTTTATTAGTATGGAGCCAAATTTCAGATAAGATTTATGGGTTGCTTGAGATTTATAATTTGAGAAAACTTTTCATCTGTCTAAGGGTTTGACTGGGTTTCAGGATAGCATATCCTGGGTCCTTAGTTAAGGGTCTCTACATAGCAGGTAGAAGTGGTTCAGTTTCCCAACCCTGCAGAACTAGGTTCAAACAGTGTAATAAGGTTTTCTACCAATCCCCACAATTGAATAAAGTTTTCTTACAAGACATATGATGAACTACACTCTTAATTGAAAGAAAGGGAACTAAGTTAGCTCAGGAACTGAGTCATAAGATGGAGTCAATGTGGTTCGCACTTTTCCCATAATAAGCAACTTGCTGTTCTAATCCCTTCAATTCCTTCAGTTTTTATGAAATTCAAATAACTTTAATTTCAATTATTAAGGACCTAGAGATTTCTTTGGGCTCTTGAAATAAAACCTACTGACTTTGAAAGGTATTATCAAGCTAGAAAAAGTTTTAATACCAATATTGATTGTGCTTGTTGCCCAAAGAACAGCTTAGCTAAGTCAATAGAGGTTGGTCACCTGAAGGTTGGAGAAGAGATGATGGACTCCTTGGCATGTTAAGCTATGAAGTAGATTTAAAAAATAATCAAGGTATGGTTCTAGGCATTGTGAATATAAAGGGGAAAGCAACTTGGCCCTTCTGCTCAAAGAGTTTATAGGCCAATAATATGGTAAGTAAAATACTTTTACATTTTGATTATGTCGTAAGACCGTATGGACAATCTATAGGTTAAAATGAAACTTAGAGCTCAATTCAAGACTTCTCTCCAATGATAGTGACTGTCATTTTTCCACATCTGCTAGTCTTGTGCTAATCTTATACATATCCAGTGGAAAATTCACTACAATTCATCACATAATGTCTTTAGAGGATTTTCTTACTTTCCCATCAATATTTCAAAGCTAATAGTGGATTACAGGCCATTTAAATCAAGTCAAACAACATATATTAAGCATATATTATAGTTTAGATACTATGTTAAGTGCTAGGAATACAAAAAAAATAAAAAAGATTTTCCCTTCCCTCAAGGAGATTACATTTCAAAGGATGTAGACAACACATAAAAGGAAGCTAAAGGGCTTCCGGGTAAACATGGTGGCAGACTAGACGTAGGACTCTTCCTCTCCTCAGCACCCACCAATATAGACTACTTCAAAAGACAAAAAAAATTCATAAGAATGAAGGGACTCTACAGGAGAGCGCAGTATTGAAGGTACATGGGATTTGGGCATTTCCACACTATAAAGGGGTGAAAAAGCTCCCACCAAAATGTCAACTGGTCTACCTTCTCCCACCCCACCCACCAAACCAGAGTCAGAGCCAGCATGCCCTAGAATCAGTGAGTGAGTGAGGGGCACCACTAGAATGAGTAAGGGGCACCTCTAAGTCCTTGGGAGCTGACTAAGACCAACAAAGACATAACCCTGAGAGCATCTACACCTGAAACCCCAACAGGCTGAAGAGCGTAGGCTGTGGGTACTGGCAGGAAGATAAAAGAGTGAAGGGCAGCAAACAGCAGAAGCTGTGGAGATTCAAGAGCTGGCCTCAGGCAACACCATTGCTCCTTAACTCCATACACAGAGAGCCTGCAAATCTCATTCACATTTCTGACTAAAAAGAGAAGGAAAAATCTCCACAGGGATGGCAAATAGTGCCCAGGAACAACAACCTCCCTCCAAGAAAAAAAGAAGAAGGGATTGACCCTAGAAAATTTTTATGGAGGAAAAACCCAGGCTACAGAGGAAATAGAAGAGGAAATTCAAATAAATGCACCAAAACCTTCCAAAAAATGGAAATTGTCCACAAGCTCTTGAAGAATTTAAATTGGAGTTTATCAAAAAGATGGAAGCCTTCTGTCAAGGAAAGTGGGAAATAGTTCAAAGAGAAAATAACAGTTTAAAGGACAAGAACTCTCAATTGGAGAAACAGCTAGAAGCCACAAAAAGCAGGATAGAACAAACTGAAAAGGAAAACCATCTTTAAAGACCAGAATTAGGCAACTGGAAAATAATGATCTTGCAAAACAGCAAGAATTAATAAAGCAAAGTCAAAAGACTGACAAAATAGAAGAAAACATAAAATATCTCACTGAGACAATGACAAATCAGGAAAACAGATCATGGAGAGACAATTTGAGAATCTGACAATTGACAATTTGAGGTCTACCTAAAAATTCAGAAATAAACAGAAATCTTGACATCATACTACAAGAAATCATCCAAGTAAACTGCCCTGATGTTCTTGAACAAGGGGAAAAATAGACATTGAAAGAGTTCTCCCTGCCAGCCATGGACCCGGACTGTGACTGCCTGAGTGGTGGCTCTTGCACCTGTGCAAACTCCTGCAAATGTAAATCTTGTCGATGCACCTCCTGCAAGAAAAGCTGCTGCTCATGTTGCCCAGCAGGATGTGTCAAGTGTGCTCAGGGCTGTGTATGCAAACCCTCTACACTAAATCCTCAAAAGACAACTCCCAGGAATGTAATTACCAAATTCAAGAGCTTTGAAACTAAGGAGAAAATTCTACAAGCAGCCAAAAAGAGACAATTCAGATACCAAAGAGCACCAATCAGGATCACAAAAGACCTGGAAGATTCCACACTAAAGGACCACAAGTCTTGGAACACGATAGTCAGAAAGGCAAGAGAATTGGGTCTTCAACCAAGGATCACCTATCCAGAAGTATTTGTAAAGAAAAGACCAGAACTAAGTGGAAAGTTTGATATCCAAACACAAAGATCAAGAGAAACATGAAAAGGTAAATAAGAAAGAAAGGGAAAAGGGGAAAATGTTTTTTTTTTAATTTAAACTTTCTTCTATAAGGGCTACAATATGGGGAAAATGTTATTTGTAACTCTCAAAAATTATATTCACTATTTTAGTAATTAGAAGAAGCATTCACAGGAAGAGATTGGGATAATATGTGCTGTAATATGATATGCAAAAAAAGAAAAGGGGAGGGGGGATTGAAGATGGCACCAAGAGATACTTGACGAAATAAAACAAATAGTATAATCTTTATCACATAATGATACACCTGGGAAGGGGAGGGGGAAAATACTCTTATAAGAATGAGAGGAAGAGAGTGCTAAAAGGTAATTCTTAAACCTTACTCTCAGTGAAATCAATTCTGAGAAGGAATATCATCTAGATCCATTGGGGTCTTGAATTCTATCTTATCCTACAGGGAAAGTGAGAAGGGAAAACTGAGGAGGTGGTCCTCAGCTCGCTCCTGTATGGTTGTGAGACATGGACACTGTACTGGAAGCACATGAAACAGCTGGAGCAATTCCACCAACGCTCTCTCCAGTCAATCATGAGGATTTGATGGCAGGACCGAATCACCAACCAGGAAGTCCTTGACAGAGCCAACTCCACCAGCATCGAAGTAATGGTTCTCAAAACCCAGCTACGATGGTCTGGACACGTCATCCGCGTGGACCCACAGAGAATACCAAGACAGGTATTCTATGGTGAACTGTCAGCTGGACTCAGGAAACAAGGATGACCAAAGAAAAGATTCAAGGATCAGCTAAAGTCCAACTTAAAGTGGGCTAGCATTACACCAAAGCAACTAGAACTCGCTGCCTCTGACAGAAGCAGCTGGCGAACCCACATTCACCATGCCGCCGCCACCTTTGAAGATGAACGATGTCCATGTCTTGCCGCTGCGCGTGAACGCAGACACCAGGCCACAACCGCACCTCCCGTAACAACTGGCGTCCCATGCCCCATGTGCCACAAACTCTGCGCCTCAGCCTTTGGACTCCAAAGCCACATGAGGGTACACTGTAGATGAAACTGCACAAAGACAATAGTCATTCTTGATCACAGAGAGACTACTACTACTTATTCAATAATTGTCCATTCATATGCATCTTAAACCTAGGAAATAGATATTCTTTTTCTATTTCATTTTTCTTGTGAGAATAGTCAAGCCAAACTCTTCATTAGGGATTTCTCTTTTTTCTTTAACATTTGGTTTTTTAAAAAATTGAGTTCCAAATTCGCTCCATTTCTCTCATCCTCCCTCCTTTAGTCCTTCCCAACTCTTTCTTTCTCCCCTGGAGATTATAAGCAATCTGTTGTATATTTTATTAGTAATTTTATTGAAAAGATCTCAAACAAAAAGAAAAAAGAGGAAGAAGAAGAAAAAGGAAGTTAAATATAGTGTGTTTTCATCTGCAATCAGATTCTATCACTTCTTTTTCTTCTTTTTCTGGAGGCATATGGCATTTTTCAATATGAGCAGTTGGGGATTATCCTAAAACACGGCATTACTAGGAATAACTACAGGTGTCCATCAAAAAAAAATATTGCTGTTACTTTTTACAATGTTCTCCTGGTTCTACTCACTTCACTTTACATCAGTTTATGTAAGTCTTTCCAGGTTTTCCCAAAATATCCTGCTCATCATTCATTGTAGCACAATTATATTTTCTTATAGTCATATACCACAACGTTCCCCAAATGATGGACAACCCCTCAGTTTCCAATTATTTACTACTGCAAAGAAAGCTATAAGGAATACTTTTGTACAGATAGGTCCTTTCACAATTTGGGGGGGTATTAGGAATTATTTAGTCCATCTCATTCACTTTACAGATTAAAAAAAAAGGAAAACAAGGAAGGTGAAAACCTTTCCTAGAGCAGTTATATGAACATATATTTAAAGGATGCATCTGAATGGAAAATTACCCTCAATAACCTATTAAAATAAAAATGCCTCATAGACCAACCTATGCTTAAATAATTGTGTTCTGAATGTTTGTTTGTAATTTTTTGAAATCTTTTGTTTTTCTATGCGCCATGCTTCCCCCCCTCCCCCAGAGAGTCATACCTGTCAAGAGAAAAGAGGAAGAAAAAATCATTTCAGTAAAACTGATCAACACATCAGCTAATTCTAAAACAGATGAATTTTTTATGCTTTGGCAAGGAAGAGAGGGAAGATTATAAATAAATAAGAGATGATGGGCTTTTTGAGGTATAAAACATATAATTTTGAGTATATTAAAGTGAAAAAAATTGTACAAATAAGACAAATGTTGCCAAAATTAGAAAAGGAGACTATTGGGGGAAAATGTTCAGATCTCAGAAGTCTCATATCTAAAATATAAAGAGAATTTTTTCAAATGTATGGGAATAAGAGTCATTCCCTAATTGGTAAATGGGCAAAAGATATGAATAGACAGTTTTTGGATGGATAAATCAAAGCCACAAGCATATGACTAAGTAGTAGTGATTTAGAACTTTATTTCACACATGTACACACACATCTAAACACTAAGTCAATCTAAACACTTCTGAGGTATTATCTCACATCTGACAAAAGGGTAGAATGACAAATGTTGGAAAGAATATAGAAAAATGGATTTTGGTTGGACCATTTGAGAAAACAATTTGGAATTATACCCACAAAGCTATAAATACCATTTTTGGTATAAATATCATAAATAACAGCAATACCATTGAGCAATGATGCCTTCTGAAGTATAAGGAGGGGAGGAAGAGGATGAGATACCTGGAAATAAATTCTATTAATAAAAAAGAAGAGAGTGAGAAACATTTTTCATCTCTTCTTTGGGGATATTTGGCCATTATAATTTAATAGTGTTATTTCTATTTGTTTATATTCTTTCCATTTACATTCTGTTGTCATTATGAATACTGTTTCATTACTTTGCTTATTCCACTCAGTGTGGTAAAGTATCTAAAGAGTTAGTTTTAGGATCAGAGAAAATTGGAAAATTTGGTTTAGTTCTGGTTTAGATACTGGACAAGACACTTGAACTCTCAGCACCCCAGATAGCCATTTAAGTCTACAAGTGGCAAAGAGGATCAACCTAGATTAGTGGAAATTCTTCACTCATGTTTCAATCCACCAATGTAATTACCAGTTCAGTCAAAACTAAAAATAAATCCTTTACCTTGCATTTGCACATCTGAATTTCTCTGAATTGTTCATCTTTTCTTATAGCGAAATATTACATTGTTAAATGTACACGTTGAAACTATACTTTATTTCCATTTTTTTCAATCTACAGAAAGAAAGGTGTTGACATAGATTTTATGTCATCTTTTGACTTACTTCAGATTAAATTGCCACCTCTTCTGAATTTCTATCCAGAAGCAAGATAATTGTTTTTCTTTTTTTCTTTTTTCCCAGTGAAAAAAGTTCTTGATTAAGTATATAAGGCTATATGATCCAATGTAAAGACTTTGGCTACTTATGAGCTAGGGAGTCAGATTTCCCCTAAAGTCTAAGTCATTCCTTTGTGTGAAACATATAGGGAGATTTACTAACTCTTTCCAGTCACATAAAACTCAAGCCATCACTATGTTGCTAAAAACAAATGGTGATTTTTATTTCTTTTAAAACATTGAAATAGAAAACTCTTCAATGGTCATTGCTAAAACTAAAGTATTTGCTCTTTGGTACAACTTTCATGTTTCTTGTAGAAACTTGGCACCACTGGCTATACTTCAAAGAGAAATAGGAGGTCAAAAGTACCTCAATTCCCCTCTTACTTATCTCTCTTCTACACACTGATTTTTCTCTGAATACAGAATAATGATGCATGACCAGAAAACAGAGATGACAATACTTTGTAATTTTCTAACTCTTAATTTTGCTATTTCCTAACGTAAATTCCAAATTGCTTTCAAAAACCTTTTCTACTCATGGATTATAGAATACCTCATTTGAGCCAGATTTTAGAGGAATAATGTGAGAGAACTTAGTAAAAATAGGGGTACCAAAATGCAAAAATTTCCTGGGCCATTGTTTCATGAAGTTGAGGCATAGAGGGAAGATGAGCTAGATACCATTGCTAATGGACGCATTTTTTTTTTCTGTAAATGACCTTGTTAGGCTTTGGGACCATTTCATTACTACTAATTATAGTAATTAAAAGTGAGTATTCATTAAATACTTATTTCCAGTGATCTAGGGGGCTAATAAAGACAAGATTTACCTTGGAGTGGTATTTGCCATGCATGACTGTAATAATATGTTAATAATACTCAACTTGGTAAATTACCCTTTCTTTGGCATGGAAAAGGAGGCTAGCCTTAACCGATATAGAATTAGTTTTGGTGTTGCAAATGGAATAAAAACTTTAATATTTCCATATTGTATCTTTAATTCTTTTAACTCCATGAAAAAACAGCTTTTTCTTTTGACCTCAGCAAAATACTGTACAAGAAAGATGGTTGTATTTTAATTTGATGATGAGAAGTTACTTTGAAAATTCAAAATTCTATATAAAAACATATCATTTTAATTAATATAAGCTAACTAGTTTCTCTAGAAAATACTTAGCAGCAAATGTTATCATTATTTATTTCCTTTGGAGTAGGGAAAAGGAATGACCAGGATGTGCTTAACAAATGAAGCCATATGACTGGCATAGTGTTTTGTGTTTCCTGTGATGGTAATTTGCTACCATAAACTTAGTCCATGTGAATGTGTAATTACTATACCAATGACTTTTCTGAAGGAATAAAAGAAGAGATATTTTGACACTCAAATGGATCAATGATATCATTTCCATGGGTACTCTTTCCATTGGTGGCAGGTATCATTTCATTAATGCCTTTTCATCCTTTGTAATTATTGGCTTTTTTTCCCCACAAATCTCTAATAGAGTAACATCTAGGCTACCTAAAGCTTTCATCTATGTTTTTAAACATTTTGTGGGCATTAGTGAAATACTCAGACTATCTATTGGTTCTGCTTTACTGTCATTACAAGATCATCTTGCTCACATAATTTATTTTATATGTCCCTTGATGATAACATCTATAATTTCTTGTGAACCAGTTTTCAGTGATAATATTGTACCTACTATATATCTTTTTAATGCCTTTAGCGTCTTCTAGAGTTTTAATTCTCTGGACAATCAACAATCATATATCATCATTGGAAGAAAAGAAAGGGAAATGAGTAAGACAAAAGCAAGTATTCTATAATGTTAAAATATACTTATAAAGTATAAGTATTTAAATAAATAAGTATTCCATAAAAATATTTAAAAATTGAAAGGGCTCATTTCCTTGTTCTGTTTGTTTCAGAATCTAAAACCTACATTCTCTATATTCTTATTTCTATATCATCATCTTTTTTTCATCTTCAGATAATACTAAAAGTGTCACCTCCTTATTTCATCATTCATACTTAACCAAAATTCTAATCTCAAAGAAACAAATCAATCTAAAATTATATAAAATGAACATGTTAA
Organism: Monodelphis domestica; assembly: GCF_027887165.1. Lineage (NCBI taxonomy): Eukaryota > Metazoa > Chordata > Mammalia > Didelphimorphia > Didelphidae > Monodelphis > Monodelphis domestica. The sequence goes on from NC_077232.1 coordinate 144,604,764, forward strand.
TAGGATTTGCCAAAATTATTTGAGGGAGAATTAGAAGAATAAAAATCATTTTAACTTCCAGAATAACTAATAGACACAGACTTATCTGTATAGATAGCAAAGAATTTACTAGTTTAAAGGTATCATTTTTTGAAGATTGGAGATTTATTGAAAAGACCCAAAATGGTCCGTTGATATGATTACAGTAATGTAAGGGAAAAAAGTTTGTAAATGGTATTGTGTTAATAATATTTTGAAGTTGAAAGGTAATGCATAGGAATCACCTGGCCCAATGCTGCCCATTTTTCAGATGAGAGAACACACTCTCAAATGATAAGTCAATTACCCACACTTTAGGCTAACTAGCAGGAGACTCAGTTTGAAACCAGATCTTATATCTACCTTTGTGATATATCACTGTGGCATATGCATTCTAGTTCAGTTTAAGCTTTACACAAAGGAATAAGAAAAAAGATTAATTTTAATGGAAGAAAAATGATTAAAAATAAGAATTGTAGAGGAAATTATGTAAGCATGCTCTAGGTCTGAGAATTAGAGCTGGATTAATTCAAGTGAAAAAAAAAAACACATGCAAACAACTGTGACCTGCAATGATAAAAGCCTAATTAAGCAGACAACATGATTAGCACTTTCCCAGCTTGAGGGTTTTGCCACTTTACCCTTATTTTTTTTTCCAGTTTATATTTGGGCTACTTTAGTCTATCCCATTAAAAGAAATTTCAACTGGACATAATTTTTAAAGTAAAGTGAGCTAAATTAATTTGGAAAATCTTTGAAGTCATGAGAGTGTCATAAAAGCAGAAGTGAAAAGTCAATTATTGACAAATGAGGGATAAATAAATGGAAAGTGGCTGTTAGAAATGCCTGTGGAAGGGAATAAAAAGGAACTGTGATACAAAAGTGTAGGGAAATAATTTGAAGAAAGTATTAAGTGAGGTTTATAAAAGGGATCTAATTAACTGAATTAGATTTTGAATAACCATAAGGAATAGATTGTCAGCTAAGCAAGAAAATGTTTGTGGAAAATTTCCATAATAGAGAAGGTGAAAGGCAAAAGGTAGGAAAGAGCATAAAAGGGGAGTTTGAAATGGAGAGGGCAGACAAGAGGAAAATATTCTGATGAAGCAAGTAACTCAATTAAATAACTGTTAGTGGAGAGGGGAGAATTATAAAGGAGTAAGCACCCAATCAAGCATGATTGAAAAGAAATTGTTCTTGTGATTGTGGCTGACACTAAAGAAAAAGTGCCAGGCTGGAGAGGGTGTGAAACTGATCACCTTGATGGGGGAGGGGCCTCAGGAGAGTGGAATCTAAAGGAGGAGAAGACTCTGACTGGTAGAGGATGCCATCTGTATTAGATGGGGAGGTTAATTTGTAACGAGGGGTTCAGACATTCAGTACTGATGGGGGGAAGAGAGGAGAATCTCCCTTTTAAAAGTGGGGTTCAGGGGAGACAGCTGATGTTTAGGATTGACTCAGAAAGAGGAGAGGGGGTTTGAAGATTTCCCTCCTTCTGCCTTCCCTCCTTAGGTAAATCTGCTCTCCCAGATTCACTCTTGTACCTCTTGTCCCCCCTCCACTACTTGAGATCAAATGGTATCCCCTTGACCTGTTCACTCACACTCAGCTTGGGGAACAGATAACTTTTAATGTCAACTCAATCAGGTAATACAAAAGGAATAACTAGCATGGAAAGAATGGGAAAGGCAAGTGGGGAAAAGGGGTACCTGTCTCTATCTAAACCCTTTCCTCTCCCTTCTCAAGTTTGGGGGGAACTCAGGCCTTGTCAGCCTGAGCCCCCTGAGATAAAGTCAGGTTGACTCACCCCTGGGCAATAGGAGCCGAGGTAAAGTCTGCTCAAGTTTCTCTTCAGAAAGTCCCTTCAATTGGGAGGTGTTGGGGGGGAAAGATTCCCAGTCACCAGCAGGAAAAGTGGATAACCCTCAGGAGAAAATCTTTTTTCCCACCTTCCATCTTCAGCTTCTCAAGACAGAGAAAGCAACTCCTCTACCAGCCAGAGTTTTTGCCTCTTCCAGATTACACTCTCCTGGGACCCCTCCCCCATTGACGTGATCAGTTTCACACCCTCTTCAGCCTGGCACTTTTTCTTTAGTGCCAGCCTCTGTCACATTCTTCCCTTAGGATGTAGGTAAAGGTATACTCAAACTGAGGCCATAAAAAGCTAAGAGTTGGAGGGACCAAAGAAAGGATGGAAGAGAGATGGCAGTAGGGTCAGTAAGAAATATGACAGAGGAAAGTAGAGTAAAAGAGTATGTTAGAGGTCCTGAAACAAACAGAACAAGTTTGGAGAAGAGCCTTTTAAAGATATGAAAATACATATGTAACAGTGATTCTCTAGTTTCTTCTTCCTGAAAGTCCATTATGTTAAATTTCACCCCTCTCCCAGTATTCTGAAGGGATGAGTGGGGTGTCATCTCTATCTCAAGTCTGACATTAGCCCAAGTCCCCACTGATTTTGTTCCTCCAATTTAGGATATCTAAGCACCCCAGTTCTATTCAACTGATTATTTATAAAGGAATATATATTTCAGTTGTATAACAAAAGTAAGCATATCAACATTTCCACCCCTATTCTTCAGGGAATGGTCCCTCTATCCCACTTTGGTTTTGGGGGAGTGAAGAGGGATTATATTCCCAGTTTACCTGTATTCTTACATGTCATTAATCCAACCAAAGGTTTAAGAACAAAGCCCTCCTTGGGCTTTAGATTCATGGCTTTGCTTCTAGCATGGTTGTAACATTCAGGCTGTGATTCTGGGTGCCAAGAGTGCCAAAGCCTGCACTCCTAGGTGGGTGACTCTACTTACTCTCCATACTTAGAACTTTTCAGTTCCTTTTCAGGACAAATGAAATAGACCAAAGTTCCAGGTCCCTTTCTTGGGGCCATTGGGGTCTGGGGTAAGGAGAGTTTAGCCCTTAGGTCATTCCCCTTTTCTGCAAGGTGACCCATCTATGACTGAGTGAGTCCTTTAACCCTGGCAGCCACAGGAAATAAAATGATCATGTTTCTTTTTAGATTTAAGGATGCATAATAAAGTTATATTTTTAAAAGATATATACATAAAATGAAAGGAAGATAAACTAAAAATTATTACTTTTTAGTCATTCTTTCCTCTTTTCATTGGTAAAATGAGGAGAATACTTATATTATCAAGTATATATAATAGCTAACATTTTATAGCATTTATTAAAAACCAGGCACTATGTTAACCATTTTACAATTAATTTTTTCATTTAATTTTTACAACAATACTGGGATATAGGTGTTTCTATCATTTCCATTTTACAGATGAGGAAATAGAAGCCATGAGAGATTTTGACTTGCCTAAGGTTAGGCAGCTAGAAGAAATCAGAGGTCAGTTTTGAACCCTGAAGTAAGTTTACAGAGCATCTAGTCCATGTTTATAGGTAAAATAGGATTCACGTCTATAATACACTTTATAGTGATTAAACCTTTGATATTGTACTTCTAGTGTCAAGGAACTGATTGCCTCTTTAGACAGCCCATTCAATTTTGGGGGACAATTCTATTTTTATGAAGCTCTTCCTTATATTGAACTAAAAAATTATCTCTTATAATTTTCAACTATTGATTTGATACTCCAGTAGCCATGTAGTATAGTAGTATAGCAGAGAAACACTGAATTTTAGAGGCAAAGGACCTGGGTTCTAATCCCATTCCCCCTAATTGTATGACCAGAGATAAACTACATTATGTTTCGGTCTTCGTTTGTTCATCAGTAGAGGAAGTTGTGCTAACAAATTTTTGATATTTTTCCAATTTGAAATCTTATAATTTTTGCTCAATTTCTAGAGCTATTTAGTAAACTTGATTTTAGGCTTCATTGATATGAATTTTATCTTAGTATCCTTTGTGTCATTTTTGAGACTGAGCAGGAGTAAGGCCCAAAGCTTTTTCCTAAAGTGGAAACTCACAGTAACACTTGTCTCAATCAACAGAAAGGAACAGAGAGTACCATATACCTAATTAGTTCTGGCTCAGTAGTCAATTAAAAGATTTTTGTCACCATGCAATAATAAGCCAACAGGAAATAGTCAGAATGTGTCTATAGTGCTCCAAAGTAGGAGAGGGAAATGTTTCTTCCTTCATTCATTTTTACCACATGAATCAGCATCAAAAGTCTGCTGCCAATATCCTAAAGCTTTGCCCAGATCTTAATTACTTTGTCCTCATTGGCCAGTTCTCTCATTATATAAGAAACTCCACAAAATCTGGAAAGGAAATAATTAAATGGAATATTAAATGGACAAAACCGAGGGGGACAAGTGAAGATGGCAGAGTATAACAGAGAAGCCCTGATCCATCACGAGAATCCTCTACAAGTAATATTAAAATATGGCATCAAAATGAATACTGGAGTAAAAGAACCAACAAGGAGATATAGTGAAACAACTCTCAAGAAAAGAAAAACCCAAAGGGTACTCAGAGAACATCTAGGACATTGGGATGAGAAGGAAGCAGAGTCAGCAAGACTGTGGCAAGGAGTGAAGAGCAAGCTACATATATCCACTCTACATCTGCTGCCACAGACTCTGAACCTAAATCTAAGCCAACATTCAGATCGGATATCCTGCTTGAGCAAATCATGATTTAAGCCAACAAATATCCCTTAATATTTCAAAACTATGGAGAAGTTCGGAGTCGTAGCCCAGGACAGTCTGGGCTGAAGAGTGCTTATCTATGTGAATTCAGAGCGAAGTCAGGAGTCCCAGTCTGGGCTTGGGATAAGGACATAGATCAGAATTTGGGGTGACTGATAGTACTAAGGGGAGCTCAGATCTTTTTACCTAAAGCTCAGGACAGAGCTCTAGGACAGAACAATCAAGAATGTGTCCAATTAGAACAAGTACACAGTAAGTCCAGAAACTTACACCTAAGCCTAAGGCAACAATTTAAGTAGTTCTTGATCTGATCAAGATCAAAGTAAGATCAAAAGTTTACAACCAATCCTAAAGCAAGTCTTTGAGATATAAGTATTTCAAGGGTTAATTGAATCAGCAGTGGGAGGGGACTCTTAAAGTTCCCCCCTCAGGCCATCACACCATCTTTGAAGAAGTGAAACCAGTAGAAACCCAGAAAATAAGCTGAAACCGAGTATATTCTTTCAGGGAAAAAAAGGACATTTAATAAGATAGAAGATTTCCAGGCATTCCTGAAGAATAAGTCAGACCTAAACAAAAGAATTGAAGTCAAAAAATGGGAAACAAGACAAACTCAAAAAAGTAAATAAGAAAGAGAAAATTTAAGGAACTAATTAAGGTCAAAATATTTATATGTCTTCATGGAAAGAGGATATCTGTAATTCTCAAAAATTATTCCTGGAAGCAGAGAATATAGAAGGAATATATTTATAAAGAGTATGGGACATAAGGTGTTTATGATGATATGATGTATATGATGATATATAATGATATGTACAAGTAAATGTGATGATATGAAAAATATGTATATATATGAATGATACTTAAAAAATCAAGGGGTGAAAGAGAATTGCACTGAGAGAAAAGGGAAGGGAGAGATAAAATGGGGAAAATTATATAATATAAAGAGGCTTGAAAAATCATAGAGAGATGAGAATAAGAGTAGTGATGGACAATTCTTAAATTTTATTCTCATCATAACTGGCTCAGAGAGGGGAAAACAAATATAATCAGTGGGGTATAGAATTCTATCTTATCCTACAGAGAAGTAAAAAGGGAATAAGAAAAGGGGGAAGTAATTGAAAGAAGAAGGAAATGGGGAGGTGACTAAAAGCAAAATAGTGGTGAGGAGGAATAGAGAGAAAGGGACTAGAGCAGGGTCTAAAGGGAATAATATGATAGCAGGCACAGTAATCAGAGCACTGAATATGAATGAAACCCACAGATTAGATTAAAAATCAAAATTGTACTATGTGTTGTTTACAAGAAACACATCTGAGGCAGGGTGACACACACAGATTCAAGGTAAAAGGCTGTAGCAGAATTTATTATGTGGCATCTAAAGTAAAAATAAAAGCAGGAATAGCAACCATGATACCAGCAAAAGCTAATGTAGAAACTGATCTGATTAAAAGAGATAAGGAAGGAAATTACATTTTGCTAAAAGGTACTATAAATAATGAAGTAGTATCATTACTAAACATTTATATACCAAACAGTATAGCATCTAGATTTATAAAGGAGAAATTAAAGAAACTTAAAGGGGAAATAAATAATAGGACCATACAAGTGGGAGACCTCAACCTTCTCCTTTCAGAACTAGATAAATTGAACAAAAAAAAATAAATAAGAAAGAAGGGAAATTAATGAATTATTAGAAAAATTAGAGTTTGTAGATATTTGGAGAAAACTGAACAGGAATAAAAAGGAATATAGTTTCTTCGTAGTAGTACATGGTACATATACAATGATCAACTATGTATTAGGGCATAGAAATGTTGCAAACATGAAGAAAAACAGAAATAATAAATGCAACTTTTTTCGGATCAAAATGAGATAAAAATTATAATTAATAAGGATCCATGGAAAGGCAAATCTGAAATTAATTGGAAATCAAATAATCTACTTCTTCAAAACTGGTGGGTCAAAAAAAAAAATCATAGAAACAATTATTGGGGGCAGGTAAGTGATTCAGTCGATTGAGAGGTCTAGAGATGGGAGGTCCTAGTTTCAAATCTGGCCTCAAATACTCCCTACCTATGTGACCCTGGGCAAGTCACTTAACCTCCATTGCTTAGCCCTTAACACTATTCTGCCTTTGAACCAATACATAGTATTGATTCCAAGAAGGAAGGTTAAGAGTTTAAAAAAAAAGAAAGAAAAGAAACAATTACTGAATTCATTGAAGAGAATGACAATGAGGAGTCAGCATTTTAAAATCTATGGAATATAGCCAAAGCAGTGCTTGGGGAAATTTATATCTGAGTGTCTATATCAACAAAATAGAGAGGGAAGTGATCAATGAGTTGGTCTTGCAACTTAAAACATTAGAAAGAGGCCAATTAAAAAGATAAATTTCATTAATTTCTTGTAAATTGCAAATAACTGAGAGGTAAACAAAAGAGGGAAGATACAAAGAAGAGTTAAGTGGCAAAGAAAGTAGAGAGATGGATATTTTTTGAAAAGTGAAATTATTGCGATGCTCATTGACATTCTTGCTTTTGACATCTTTCTGTCCCATCATTATTTTTTCCAAGTATGTCACTATACATAGAAAAGCACCCTTGGATAGCATCATTTTTGTAGATGGGTTGATCCATGAATAAACTGTGCCCTAATGTACTTTGAATTGTTATCTTTGTCCTGTTCTTACCTATTATCTTCACTTGGCCTTATTTCCAATATACTTCTTGTTCCTATTTTTCCACAATAGCTTATATACCTATATTCCCAGTTATGTTTTAAATTCATCCTTTGCCATATTCCAGGCCACATCTATCACCACCTCACATTGCCTTTTCATTTATTTTTCTACTTAATCTCTTCCTCTCCCCAACTATTCCTTGCTGAAGAGACCTACTGCTGAATCTCCACCATTTTGTGTCATCTAAAACTATGGAGCTACTTCCCACTTTGGATCCTAGTGAGCTACTTGCACCAGGAACATAAATAAGGTTATGACTCTGAGAGATTGTAGAGTAATAGTTATTGGTTCCTTCTGAAAGCTCTCTACCTCTCCCTTTACCTTGTTTCAAATCATTACTTTACTCATCTGACCTACTTGCTTTTCTGGACCTTATTGGGTCCTAAATTTTGCCTAAAATTTCCACAAGTCAGGAAGATGATATAGAAGCAGATACAGATATACAAACTAAAAGGACTATCATGGTGAATAGCTACAAAGAAGGCAGTCATGGAGAACTCAGAGAAAGTTCCTCTTTGGAAGGCTGACATAGGTTGATGATTGATACACTAATATGGAGAGACAGAAATGAAGAAACCTAGAAACAAAAAAAAACAACAAAAAAATCTATGTGAAACTATAATTACAAAAAATACATAGTATTAATGAGTATAACTCTTTGTCTTTCCAATATGTATAACAGGCATTAAAGTTGATGTGATTTCAGCATAGATCAACAAGTGTACCAGGAAGAAAATGATGATCTAAGATGTATAATAGTAAAAGAGAATTTAAAAGAAAATATAGGTGGGGAATATTAAAACCTGTATCCTAGCAACATACGAAGGAAAATGACACATCCAGCAAATAATTGGCAAAATTGGTGGGCTGTAGAAAGACCCTAGAGTTTAGAATCCTACAAGAAAGATATCAAAAAATGCCTTTTTATTTGGTAGCATAGATGTTAACAGTTTTAGGCTTTGAAATGGATGTATCTTTGAAATAGGTTAACTGCTGCAGCCTCTGGCTTTTCTGTACTAGTGTGCTTCTGGGGACAGTCTCTGCATGCTAATTTCTAACTGGAAAACTAAATTTTAAAGACTATTTTATCCAGATCATGGTGGCAGTAAGTTGAAATACTTAGCAACAAATCTCAGATTAGAAAGTATTCTGCTGTATTCATTCTTTAATTTGGGGGACCTTGAGTGGTACAGGTAGGGATATGAGAAAGGGGAATAGGGAGAATGAGAAGCCGTTTTATTCCATCACTTTATTTGTTCTTAGAGATGAGCTTATGCTTGATTCTGGAAGAGTAGCAATCTCTCCCAGCTGGCAGTCTTATGCAATTGTCAGCCTTAAATCTGTGTGTGTGGTGCTCAGAGAAAGGCACCAAAAGAGCTGAAAAGAATGGGGAATGTCCGTTGCTGTGCTTCTGGGAGAAATAAACATAGCATGAGCTTGTGGAATAAGGGAGCAGAGCAACCACAATAAGATGCTACAAAGGGGAAATCTACAGATATTTCTTTCCACTGTATACATGAGTCCAAGTATTTATTCATTCAGTAGAGCACAATGTGAGAGAGGGTTTACAGGAAGTAAAAGTGCCAGACTGAAGAGTTTTGTGTATCTGCTCACCTTTATGAGGGAGGGGTCCCAGGAGGTCTGGAATGTTGAGAAGACAGAAGTTCCTGGCTAGGATTTCAGTTGAATAGCTCATAGCTCAACCTTGAGAAGCCTAGGAGGAGCGGTCTGACCAAACCTTTCTCCTGGGATATATCCATTTCTTTCCTCTCTTGGTGACTGGACTAACCCTAACTCCTCCCCCCCCCCATTCCCAAATGAAGGTATCTGAAGAAGACCTTTGAACCTTTGTCAAACTTTTACCTCACAGCTCCTGGTGCCCTGGGTCTGAATTGTGGACAGGGGGCCAAACCCAGGGTCAGTCAACCTGATTATCTCTCAGGGGGCTCAGGCTGCCAAAGTCTGAGTTCCCCAAATTTGAGGAGGGAGGTAAAAGGGGTAGTTCGAGAAAGGACACCTTTCCCCATTTTCCTTTCCCATTCGTTTCCTGCCAGCCATTTTCATTGTGTTGCCCTATTTGTCTTAATTTATATTAAAGGCGTTATCCTTTCCCAAGTGACTCAAGTGTGAGTGAGATAACTTGAGGGGAAAGGTGGTAGAGTAATCTTCCTGAGAAGAAATCTTTAGGCTCTAGTAGTGGAGGAGGACAAGAGCCCATCTGTGAGAGCAGCCATTGTTGAGGAGGGAAGGCTGAAGGGGGAAATTAATCAAAACCCCTTCTCTCTCTCAGCCAACCTTAAACCATCAGCTGTCTCTCCTGAATCCTGTTTTCTCTTTACCACCAATAAACCTCTCCATTACAACATGTTCTTAACTTTTCTGGTATTGAGGATCCCTTTGACAGGCTGGTAAAGCTTCCAGATCTCTTCTTAGAATAATATTTTTAAATGAATAAATTAAAATAAGTAAGATTACAAAGGAGACCAATTATATTGAAATAAAGATTTTCCCAACCTCATTCAAAGTCACAGATCCCCTGAAATCTGTCCACAGACTTCAGGTTAAAAACCCTGGCTTTTAATCACTCCCCCTCCCCCATTGCCTGCTTAAATATCTAGGTGAAGCTATGTCTTTCTTGATTATGGATGAAGTTCTTTCTGTGATTTTTATAGACCCTACCATGGAAAAATTTTTTTTCCTCTTTTGGTAGGCATACATGTGGACCTGTGATTTCATTATCATAGGGAACTATCAGATAAGGAAATTTCTAACAGTGTAAATCCATACCTTCTCTAAAAGTGGCCTGCCCAGGATCACACTGATAGCACTTGTCAGTGGTGGGACTTGAACCCATGTCTTCATGAATTTTGAGGCCAGCTTCTGATTCACTAAACTCTGCTGCCTTTTATCTATGAGAAAGATAAATCCACACTACAAAGCTTTATTTTAGTAGTTTTTTCTTTAGATATGCTAATGATGTTAATGGCCTGAATTATCCTATATTTCTGTTGGTTTAGCCATCTCCCATCTCTTTCCCTTCTCACTTCCTTAGGAACTTTGATATTTCCCATTACTACTTTAAAAATCATAGATTTAGAACCAGAAGGTGTTTTAGAGACCATAAAATACAACCCATTTTTATAGATGAGGAATGGAGGTCCAAAAGGTTAAATTACTCACCCAAGATCACACATATAGTGCATAGATGAGTTGCTTTGTACTGTGTCAACTTTATAGACTAAGTGTATCCTTGCTCTTAGGAATCCTCAAAGGTATTGAAAGAGTTCATATGGAACTGGGTTCCATTATGTGGAAGGACCTCAGAGACAGGTTTCAATTTAATTTTCAATATCTCTATCTATATATAGCTGGGAGTTTAAAAAAATATATATGTACATATATATTTATAGATATATATGCAATAGTATCTCTTTGTCTCAGTCTGTTTGTCTTTCTGGATCTCTCTCTCTTTATGTCTCTCTGCTTCTCTCTGTCTCTGTTTCTCTCTCTGCCTCTGTATTTCTCTCTCTGTCTCTCTTTTTGCCTCTCTCCAGTTTGGATCAATTTCTTGACTCCTTTTTGGCCATGATGATGTGCTAATTACAGAAAAAAAGAAAAAAAATTAAAATGAGCTGCTATTCCATCCCATGATTCCCTTCTTAATTCAGACCTGACCTTATCCCTGGTACCTTATCCCTGGGATTTTGAAACTCACAAATTTCTCTACTTCTCCTTTGTAAACCTTATCCCTATTCCCCCCCCCCCAATCCAATACTCTAATCCAGGAACACTAATCTTCTTGTTCCATGAACAAGATGCTTTATCTTTCATATCTGACATTTTATCTGGCTATACTTATGATCTGGAATGCTCTCTCCTCATCACTATTTCTGTGTTTCTCTGACTTCCTTCTGAGCATCAGTGATCTGATTTAATGATGTTTCTGTACAATGGTCCTAATATGGTAACCCTCTGAAGAGGGGGGGAGTGAGGTAGGGGAGGAGCACCTAAGGAGGGGCCAAATTGACCCAAGTCCATCAAATCTCTCACACTGATCAGTAGTAAGATTAGGTCAGTGACTAATCACTATTGCACTTTTAGCCTAAGCTAAATAGGGAGACCCAGTCTAAAAAAACTGCATTTTAAACTATTCATCCATTTACGAATCCATTTACAAATAGGAAGGAGGAATATGATATACCTCAAAGGGGCTTATGCCTTTGATTTTTATCTGTCATACAGAAAGATACTCTCTTCCATATCACAAACAAAATTTATGGGATAAATCTTCTCTGTGATAATATAGCAGGTGAAGTTTTATCAAATAAACAACTTCAGCTGTAGCAGCATAGCAGTACTAGAATACATTTGAGTATTTAGGTTTTAGTCACTTCTTTATTCAGCCAGATATAAAAGGAATGATGTCTGCAGACAACAGGCAGATCTGATAATGAGGATTGGTTTTTGTTTTTGTTTTTGTTTTTTGGCCTTATAGCTGAATTAAACATTTTGGGACTGTTTTCTTTTTCTCTTTCTCTTTTTGAATGTTCAACAGTAAGCCAGCTTTCTGTCAGGGCTCTGTGAACACATAATTCATTTGTCCACAATACTAAGAATGATAATGCTTCCAGCAAAATGCCTTCATGTGGTGCCATGTGTTTCTGTTTCTAATGAGAGAGAAGGGAGGAGTGATGAAAAAAAGGGAAGGATGGATGGAGAGAGAGAGAGACAGACAGACAGACAGAGAGATAGACATAGAGAGAGATAGACAGAGAGACACAGAGAGAGACATAGAGAGAGATAGACAAAGACAGAGAGACACAGAGAGAGAGACAGAGAGAAAGGATGTGGAGAGGATAGGGAAAAGAAGGAAGAGAGGAAAGGAGCATGAGAAAGAAGACAGGGGAGGGAGAGAGTGAGAGAGAGGAAAGTGGAGAGTAAGGGAAGAAGAGAGAGAGAAAAAAGATGAAGAGGCAGAAAAGAGAGACAGAGACAGACCCAGAGAGATAGGCAGACAGAGAGAAGCAGAGAGGGAGAAAGCGACAGAGAGACAGAGAGACAGAGAGAGACAGAAACAGAGAGAGAGAGAGAGACAGAGACAGAGACAGAGAGAAACAGACAGAGAGACAGAGAGCTACACAGAGAGAAACACAGAGAGAGACAGAGAGATAGAGACAGAGAGAGAGACAGAGAGAAACAGAGAGAGAGAGAGACAGAGAAAAAGGATGTGGAGAGGAGAGGGAAAAGAAGGAAGAGAGGAAAGGAGCATGAGAAAGAGGGCAGGGGAGTGAGAGAGTGAGTGAGAGAGAGAGAGGAAAGTGGAGAGTAAGGGAGGGAGAGAGAGAAAACAGAGGGAGAGACAGAGAAGAGAGAGACAGAGACAGACAGAGACAGACCCAGAGAGACAGACAGACAGACAGACAGAGAGAAGCAGAGAGCACTTGAATAGCAGGAGATGTTAAGGTCAATCATATTAGACGATAGTTTAGCATCAAGGTCAGTTAAATGTTATTGAAGAATCCCACCTCTCAGTTAGAGGACATAAACCCATTAGTGCTACACAATTTGGTGGAAAGCTCACGCAGCCATAAAGGAATAGTGATTAGTATAAAACATAAGCTGAGCATTTGCATTCAGCATAATTCCAAATCTGCATACCCAGAGCTTGCGCACTCCCATGCCTCTTTAAGCCTGGAACCTTAATGCCATCTTATGCACAGAGCTCTCTGGAAAAGCCTGTGGTTGGCGCAGTTCTCACACATTAGTCCTTGGAGGGGCTCAAGCTTCTGTTCACTTGCAGACATATGCCATAGATCACTTTCATCACCTGCCCATTTATGACAGGAGTCTGTTCTGGCTACTCACTGTGTAGGGAGGAGAGAGTCAGCTCCCGACAAAGCTGAGCTGTCACCCAAATGTAATGGTTGGGCACGTGGCCAAATGTCTAACACAGACTTGGCTCATCACGAGCCTAATAAAGCAAAGCCATTCTAGCAACAACGAAAGGCACCCGTGTTATTTCCAACATGTGCTCTGGGTCTCAGGATGGTTTACAAGAGACCATATCCACCCCTGTTTGCACACTCTTCTGTTCTCCACGTTAATGCTTAGGAGGTCTTAGCCACAGGCTCCTGAACTTTAGACCAGGGCCTGAAAGCTCTGATTTCACACTCTAAATAGGAGATTTGAAACACTCATGGGGCTTGTGAAACTTTCCTTGAATGAAATTATAAAGAAAGATTTCCTAGCTCAGCTGGAGATACTTGGATCTTTTCATGAAAATACCAACCCTGACTTTTCTTTCTGCCTTTTTTTCTCTCTTGCCTCCTCTATAGACTACTCCATTATCTAAGCCCATCTGGATTACTCACTCCTCACAAAGATGCCCCAGGCTTTGCTACCTCTGAGCCATCTTTCTCCTCTCCCACCTTCCCCACTCTCTTTAGGACTATGGAAATTTGAATTATATTTTAAGATACAATTTAAATTCCAACTCCTCCTGGATGCCTTCCTTGAGAAGAACACTTTCAGTTTTTATTTGACCCTATGAATGGAAGATATTGGGGCAGTTTTTCTTGACAATTTCTTAAAACAGGATGTCAGCTCTTTTTCTTTTCTTTTTTAAAATTTAATTAATTTATTTAAAAAAATATTTCCCGTAGTTAAATGATTCATGTTATCTTCTTAAACCCTCCTGAAGCTGACTAAGCTCTTTTTGGATCATGAATTTCAGATACTCCAATAATTCTTATTTATCTCTGTATGATCTCTTTACTAGTTCAGTTGTTTTTCTAAAGACATATTTCACATTTTATTATGTATTTTTCATTCTTTTTTATTTCATGTTTCTTGATGTTTTAAGTAGTCATTACCTCCATCTATACGATTCTATTTTAATTTTGCTTTTAAAAAAACCTTATCTTCTATTTTAGATTCATTACTTTGTATTGGCTCTAAGGCAGAAGAGTGGTTAGGGCTAGGCAATGGGGGTTAAGTGACTTGCCCAGGATCACGCAGCTAGGAAGTGTCTGAGGCCAAATTTGAACCCAGGACTTCCCATCTCTGGACTTGGCTTTCAATCCATTGAGCCACCCAGCAGCTTCCTCTCCTATTCTAATTTTTAAGGAATAATTTTCTGCTGTGAATACTTCAGAATTAGACAAATTGTGTTTTTATAGTGTTATATCCTTCAGTATTTTGGGGGACCTCTTTTACTAAAATATTAATTCTCTATTCATAATTTTCTAATATCAATTTTATTGTTTCCCAGTTTTTTCCTCTGCCACTCATATCTTTCTTTAATTCTTCTAGGAATTCTTGTTGGACTTGTGTCCAATTAGAATTTTTAAAAGACTTTGGTTATAGCTATTTTATGTTGTTTTCCTTCTTCTGATTTTATGTGGTCTTCCCTGCTCCCACAATAACTTTTTATGATCAAGTTATTTATTATTGGCTATTCGTACATTTTTTCAGCTGATTATTTGACTTTAAACTTTATGTTGAAGTTGGGCTTTTACTTCCTGGAGTGAGCTTCAGTCTTTTTCACTATTTTCAGAGCTAGTTTTGGGAGTCTATACTGTGCTTCCTAGGTGGTGTGATTTGGAGAGAGGTGAGGTCACTAATCTTCTGGTCTTTATACCCAGGAAGGATCTCTGCTCTCCTGCAGGTGCAATGCTAATGCTCCTCTTGCCCCTGGAACTGTGTCCAGGTCCCTTGACCTCTTGTAGCCAGAAGTGTTTTGGAAATTTGACCCACAAATGATTATTGGATAAAGTTGTCAATCAGCTCCAGATACAACTAATGTCATCAAAGGGTCCTCTTTAATCTCTTTTTGACTAGTTGTCTCACTTTTTCCCCCCATCTATCAGCTGAGAACTAAAGATGCATCTCCTGCTACTTCCATACCTGCCAAGTCCTGATGCTAGCGCTGCCACAGCCTGCTTGTGCTCCAGATAGCCACCATCCTAATGTCACAGACCTCTCCTTCCAGTCTACTAAGTTGTTTAGGGGTGGGAAAATGGTTTACCCAGATCTTTTTTTGGTGCTGCTGCTCATTCGTAGTTTTATTTTAAAGTTGCTTCATTGAGAATGTTGGGAAGATTAATAAAGGTTGTTCTCTGTTCTCTTTCATTGAGGCCTCTAATTCTTGGACCTCTTGAATTTAAATATTTTCAGGACATTCAATTTGAGATTTAAATAGTCTTTTAGAGATGTGATCCTTGATGTCATTAAGCTCTTTCTGGGTTTTTGGCTTTCTTATCTAGTAAAAGTATTTTGGCTGATTGTCCTCTTAGGGTTCCACCTTCAGCTTCTAAAGCTCTGTCTCAGTAGATACTTTTGAAGAAAATAAATGCATGTGGATATTATTCTTTGGATAATGCAGGCATTCGGACATTGAGAGAGAAAGGCTCCTGTTGGGTGAAGACACCAAACTTGGAGAGAATTTAGGACAACTTTATTATGAAGTTCAATAATTAGCAATTACCCAAAGCATGTCCCAAGGACTATGAAAGGGATTAGGGGAGACAGACTTTCATATACAGAGCAAAAAAGGAAAGATTTTCCAGATCTTTAGGTCATCTTATAGTTATCAGAAGGATATACAATTAAAACATTCCACTGTTTAGGGGAGAAGTTGTGACATAGTAAGTGTTGGGTATTGCAACAAAGCCACAAAATAGGGTAGAACCCTGAGCTAGATAAGGAGCTGGGGCAACATAGAGGGGCTTTACAAAGTGGATTACCTTTGATTACATAGTTACCTACACTCTTAAGCCCTTTGCTAGATAATTCTTTGGGCTCAGGACTACTGTCATAGAATATCAGGCTTTTTTTTTTCTCCCTTGGAGAAAACCAAAGGAATTATGCCAGAGGAGTCTGAACTTTTTGAAGCCTTCCAAAAATTATTTTAGCTTGAACAGGCTCTAGCTGAGACAAAATTCTAGCCATGGGAAAAGATATCTCATGGGTTCTTTATGTTGTTTTGTATGGATTGGTTTTTGTGTCTTTTTTTAATCTTTGGCTCCAATGAACTATACAGGGACATGGTATATAAAACAGGCAGAGCAGTGGTAAGGACAATAGAGTGGAATGGGTTAATGAATCAGGTTTAAAATATTTTTTCTCTCCCCTGTGTTTAACTAATGACCATAGTAAACAAACACCAGGGGAGGGGAAAGTTTTGAAAATAGTAACTACCTTTCCATTTACTATTGTTAATTTACAGGAAAGGGGAAGAAAGAAGGAGGAATACAAGAATCCCAGCAGGAAGGAAGGAGGAAAAAAAAGAGAACAATGAGCATGTTACCTAGCACTTATTCCATTGACTTGCAGCTATAGTTATGGATAATGTTAGGAGAGACACACAAAATTAATTATTCCATGCTAAGTGTCATTTTAATAGTTAGCTCCTCTGGTAAAATGGACTTTAAGTCATTTATCCTACTTGAAGCTCAGAGCTCACATTTTAAAATATGGGATAAAAAGATTTTGACTTTTAGATAAAAGTCTCTCAGACAATAAAAAAAAAAAAGCAAAATTGGGTCTTTTAAAAGCCCCTTGTTTCAAAATATTGCTCATTGACTTACTTAGAAAGGTATTTGTAACATGTAGATGTTCAAAGGTTTTGTACATAGTTTTTAAAATAATGGCAAGACAAATTAAATTAAATTAAAATGAATTGAACTTCATACTTTACACCGACTCTTGGCTTTCGATTTCTTTGCCATCCCTTATAATTCAATCAGTGAGCTCTTCTCTTTCATTTAAATGTACATTTTGTTTGTCAAAAATATTTTGCAATAAGGTGCTTTCTCTAGCCCTTCCCTCTGAATAAGTATTTTGTGTGTTGGCTATAATAGGATGTGGGTCTCAGGACCATATAATGAGCTTCCTTTGAAGATAGGAGAAATGCTGCCTTACTTGAGCTAGAGGAAATTGTACTGTTTCTTGGCTGATGCAATATGAATGAGGCTGCAGAGCTGTCAGGTTTTATTTTGTGGGCCCAATGCTTTGGATTCTATGCCTGTCAATAGGTTACTTTTCACCTTTTCTCAATATACACCATAAATATGAAAGAAAACTAAATACCTCCTGGGTTTTTATTATTTCCCAGAATCCCAGAATTATAGTATGATGGGGATAGAGGTGACTCCAGCAGCCATCTAGTTCAATATAAGTACTCCTAAATATTGCCCAACTTCTATGATCTAACCACCCCAGAGGAAGTTCATTTCACTTTTAGGTAGCTCTAATTGTTAGGAAGTTTTTCCTGACATGAAATTAAAATGTTCTTTGCAAATGCCACCCTTTGCTTCTGTTACAAGCAGAATCCCTCATCCACAGATTGTTGTCATTGTTGAGTTGATTTTCAGTCATTTATGTCTCCATAATCCCATTTGGGGTTTTCTTGGCATAGATGCTGAAGTAGTTTGCCATTTCCTTTTCTGGATCATTATAAATATAGGGAAACTGAGGCAAACAGGACAAAGGGGCTTGCCCAGTGTCACAGAGCTTAATAAGTATCTCAGGCCAGATTTTAACTGGGGAAAATCTTCCTCCATTCAGGTCAAGCACTTTATTCACTGTGTTGCCCAGGAAATATTTTAGATACATGAAGACAGCTATCATAGACTTCTCACTTGTGCCCCCTTCTTCCAATATTCTCTTCTCCAGGGTCTCTATCCCAATTTCTTACAAGTGATCCTAATGGGAGATGGTCCATCCATTATAACATCTTTGGAAGATAGATTGAGCAGGAATTTTAATTCCCTTTGACCATGTTCTCAGACTTAATCTGGGAAATGAAGTGACTTTCTCTCAAGTTAAGGAGAGTACTTTGAATGCTGACATTTAATGTGCTTCTCCAGCAGAGACATTTTCATAGTGAAGCTCTTTAACTGAATTAAACTTCAGGATTTTCCTTCACTACTGTGAGAAAAATGGTGGTAAGACCTTGTTGAATGCCTGTGTGTAATTTATTTGTTTTTGCCCAAACTATAGGGATGCTGTACTTAGTACTTACTATTAAAAATATTGATTTAAAGTAGAAATCAATGAAAATCTTAAAACTCATCATACATTACCAAACAGAATAAAGATAACTTTGAGTCTATAAGAAATGGACCATTTTTACCAAATTGAAATTCCCTTTTTATAATGCGTATTTGTAATTTGGAAGTATAATGAGTCTGTGGTAGTAGACATTCAAAAAGTACAGTCAGTAATTAGAATTCAGTCAAACTCAATGCAACCATTAAACATACATAATAAATGCAATTACCTTATTCTCCAATAGTAGAGATTATAACTGAATTGATTTTTTCTACACAAGCGTAAGTACTAGATCTCACACCCTCAAATAGTTTTTTTGCCTGGAGATTTCCATCTATAATAACAAATCTTAATCTGAGATGCACAAATGTTTTTTAAAAAGCATTTTGATAAATTGACTATACTAGAATCAGTTTGTTTCATGCATTAAAATAACTATTCTTCAGCCTGCCAAAGGGGACCACAAAAAGGGTTAAAAATACCTGGTCTATAAGAAGGGATAGTTTCAAATGGATCATTTTAAAAGTTGCTTTTAAGGATAAGACACAGAGTTATATAGTGGAATATACAACCTTTTCTCTGATGCAGTGAGTTCACTGGAGTTCAATGTTGCCTTTGAGGTTGTTTCCTCCACGGGTTATATCAGCATCTTGACTGTAATTTAGGAGATGCTTAGGACATGGAGTTAAGTAATTCTTACAGAGTTAGAAGGACTTTAACCCAGGTCTTGTTGAGTCCTTGGGTTTTTTCTACTTATTGTTATGTCACCTTCCTTCTTCCAATCTATTTCCTTTATTCCCATAGCTTGTAAAAATGTAAAAAAGGAAAAAAAAAGGATATAGGAGAGGCACATTTAGAAGGAAGTAGTAAGTTAAAGAGTTTTGTATCAAATTATAAGATAGAAGAGTATTGTATAGAATTGTGGCAATAGAATAAAAACAGAATAATAATGATAAAACAACAAAAAGCACATATAAAATATTCCATCTTACAAGAAGTTTTACATGAAATTTTATAAAATATACTATTATAGAAAACTAAGAAATTCTAAAAAGATCACTCAATAGTTAGAATAGAAGAGGATGTTAGAAGAAGCATTTTTTCTTTTAATCCATAATAACACACAATATATCAAGGCAAGGAAGGGATATATAAACTCTGTCTTGTGTTAGAGCTTCTGCAATGAATATTCACTGTTATGTGATTTCTTTTAGCTCTTCATGGAATACTTTAGGATTTCTAGTTCTCACATCTGCCAGTTCTGACTCCAGTGCTTTAAATATTTGGGTTCCCCTGCTTAAACCAAGACATGGTTCAGATCCTTTGCATTTTGCTAGATATTTTTTCCTTGAAGTAGTGAATGCATGGGACAACATGGGTAAGAATTACATAGGATTAAGAGGTCAGAGATCCATCCAGGTATTTTTCTGTATGCAAGTATTAAGTAATTTACTAAATTGTAGTGAATGTCCTAGGAATTTCTGAAAAGCCTCTGCTTCTAAGATGAAAGGGCACTAACACAAGTTTTCCAGAAAATTACAATTCTACCCAAAATGTCTTCTTTTCAATGTGTAAAACAATGAAGTAAATGATATATTCTTTCATCCAACAAATATTAAGAAACTCTTGGATGCTATATACTATTCTTGATGCCAGGAATAGAAAAAAAGCAGAAATGATGGTTTCTGTAAGGCACAAATCACCATAGTACTGAACCTTTAAATAGTGCTTTGCAGCTTTTAAAGCATTTTCTGTGTATTATCTCATTTATCACAAGCTCATTATCGCAAGCACCATGTAAAGCAGATGCTGTTTTAATTTCTTTTATAGTGGTGAGACCTGAAGTTCAGAGACCAGTTAAGTGACTTGCTCAAGGTCACACACCTAATAAGTTTCTCAAAAAGGATTCAAACTCATTTTTTAAGCTTGAAATCCAAGTGTTCTCTAGACTTTATCACAAAAGTATTCATTAAATATCTACTCTGTATGAAGCAAATGTGCTAGATGCTAGGTATACATATGTAAAGAATACAATCTTGACACACCAGGGTATGCTATGACTTTCACATATATCTTTTCCTAAGGTTAGGGTGAGCAAAAATAAAGTTATTATTTAAAAAATATTAGAACCTCTGATAGGCCAAAGAGTATGTACAATGAATTTCATAGGCAATTAAGGGCCACTCTTATTAGACCCAAGAAAAGGGCCCAGACTAGGGCTGAGACCACCTTCACTCATTTATGGAGCCTGACCTCTCAAATGAGGAGCTAGGGTCTTTTTTCTTACACTTCAGCTTATATTTTTACTTATATGAATTTATTTATTATAAATATATAATAGCCACCAACAGAAAACTTTTAACTAAACAAGTACATAAAAGTGATGTGCAAAAGCATGTGAATCTTAAAATTTCTCAGATTGTGAATGTTAAAAATTCTCAGACTCTACCTTAGAACATTTGGTTAAGACCATTCCCCATTTTAAACAATGAAGGTACTTGATCAGAAATGTGAGAACTCTAAAATTACTCCACCCATACTTAGGCATACTTTAGGGGAAGATAAAGTTGTAAACTCCTTACTGAACAATGAAAAAGTACTTAACTCATACTTATAGTGAGGCAAAAGCCCCTAATCTAGGTCTATTTTCAGATAGAATACAAAAAGTGTGCTAAGAACTTATGAAGGTCAAATTAATCACTAAAATGTCAGGAAACTTGCAAACTTGCAAGGGACAAGCTTAACAAAAGAGGTGTGCAGTTTCAGTATACTCAAGTGTAAGCTTACTCAGAAGTTTTAGTTTACCTAGAGAAGTTGAGAACTAAAGAAGATGTGAATTAAGGATGGTCAGTCCTATGAAAATGTCTACTGTGATTGGTAGATGTGAGAACTTAGGAGAGGTGACATAGAAGAAAATTCTCTTTAAAAGGAGGTCAGAAAGGCCTCTGAAAGGGAGTCAGCTTGCCAAAGCTGAATTGGAGGGTTCGGTGGCTGAATTTAGTGGAGCTGAGGAGCTTAACTGGAGGGTCTCTCTGAACACTAGAATCTTGCTTGAGACAAATCTTGTGGTGAGTGGATTAAAGACTGACTGATCTCTCTCTTAAGGCTTAAGCCTAGGCTGGCCTAGCCTTTTTCTCATTATTTCCTCTTACTCTCTCTCTCCCTTTCATTAATTCCTTAATTTGTATTAATTAAAATCTCCACAAAACCCAGCTGACTTGGGAATATTTAATATTTGGGAATTTTCCCATGGCAACCACTATATTTTTTTATTTGAAACCACAATTTTGTGGTCACAATTTAAGGCAACCACTCTTTTATCTGTAACAAGCATAAACTCCACATTGTTTGCAATTTGTTTAATATATGTAAATTGCATATGGATGCTAATATAAATATAATCTGTTTTTTAGTTCCCTTTAGATTTGTTTTACTTGGATACTTTTTTCTCTTGATTTTGTGATTGCCTTTTTATGTAATCATCATATTTATTATTCTTATTTTCTTTTCATCTCTTCATATGTTTTTTTCATATTTCCAATATTTGTCATTTCAAATAACATAATTCATTATAGTCAAATATCACAATCTATTCAGCCATTTCTGCCATTCATTGCATTTGTATTATTTCCAGTTATTCCAGTCATCACAAAGATTTCATGAGTATTTTCAAACATACACAGTCTTTTACCCTCTCAATAATGCCTTTAGGGCCTAATTCTAGTAAGGGGATCCCTAGATCAATGAGTTTAAAGAACTTTGCAGCTTTTAATGTGTATTTCCATTGTTTTCTTAAAAAAAATTCGCAGTAGATCTAGCAATGTAATGTTGAACTTTTTTCTCCACGTTTTAGCCCCAATTCTGTGCCAGATCATAACTGCTACCCTTGCTTTCTCTGAAGTAGCTGAGGCAAAGTATGTTCTGCTCTAGTTCATTAACTTCACTCATTTTCAGTTGTTTTTGCAAACACAACATTTCTAGGTACTGGTTTTTATCCTTTCTGCTAATCATTTTCTTCCCATGGGTGAATTCATCCCATTGCACTCATTGTAACTACCTGTGCTTTTCCATCTACTCATGTCCTCCTCACTTTTGTCCCCCTCTTCCTTTATTTTTACTGTATAACTCTTCAGATGTCCAATTATTTTGACCAATACCTCTCCAATTCATACCTCTTTCCAAAAATCCTCCCTTATTCTCCCTTCTCCCTCCCAGTTCTAAATTGGCCTACATTTCCAAAGGTCCCTCCCTTATCTCTTCCACTTTTATTCTTGTTTTATCTACCTTTCCAAAAATCCATTTTTTATCCCCATAACCATGCCCTTCTACTTCTTGATATGAGTTTGATTCTATAAATCCCTTCCCTATATTGTCCTAAGAGTACTTCCCTACCCCCTCACCTTACCCTTCTACTTCTTGATGTGTACTCTCTTCCAAAGGCCCTCCCTTATCTCATACCCCTTCCCTACTGTTTCTCTGTACATTAAGAAACATTTTACCTTTCTAATTATGCATATTGTTCGCTCTTTATCCCAGTTCTGATAAAAGTAGGATTCTAGTGCTACCAACCTTCTATCCACTCCTCTTCTCTGTGGAAGTTCTTCCACTCATTCTCCCTCCATATGAGATAACTATTCCATACTACCTCCTTTTGGTCTGTTCCCCTTTCATTTTGACTCTTTTCATTCCATTCTCCTCAACCTTGAATACATACACACCTCTTCAAAATATCTAGGCAATTATGTAAGTCCCAGGGGATATAGATGACATTTTTCAATAAAAGAATAAAACACTTAAACCTTTTGGGTTGTTTATGATTAGTCTTTCATTACCTTTGTATATTTCTTGTAGATATAATTTGCGGTAGGGTTTTGTTTTTTTCCTTAGGAAAGGTTAAAATTCCTTTGTTCATTGAATATCCTCTTTTTTTTTTTACCTTTTATAATTGTGCCCATTTTTGCTAATGTTATTCTTGGTTGTAAGCCCATTCTTTTGCACTACAAATTCTTGTGTTACTTGTTCTAAGTTCTTTTATGCTGTGCCTGCTAAGTCTTGTGTTTTTCTGACTGTAGCTCCATATTAATTAAATTGTTTTTTCCTTATTATTAATAGTATTTTCTCCTAAATCTGGGAAAGACAGAATTTGGTAATAATGCTTCTGTGCATTTTTATCTTTAGATATCTTTAAGATGGTGATCAGTGGATTCTTTTAATTTCTATGTTACCCTCTGAGTCTAGAATTTCTGGGCAATTTTCCTTGATGATTTCTTGGAATAGGGTACCAACACAAGTCACTTCACTCTTCACTGATAGCCCCATGTTGGTGAACCTATGACATTTGTGCTGGAGCATGCCTGAGGGGAATACTCCCTTCCCCTTTTCCACCATGCTTGAGGCTATTTCTTACATGACCTGACCTTCTGCCCAGCAGCCCAATCAGAGTGCTTCCTCCCTCCTCTGTCTGGGGTAAAGGGGCAGCTCATATGCAGCATGAGAGTTGCTGTTTGGGTACTTGGTCTCTAAAAGGTTCACCATCATTGCAAAGTTTTTACCATTCTTCTGCCTTGTAACAAATACATAGTATTGATTCTAAAATGGAAGATAACCAGTCTTAATTCATCTTTTATTCTTTTTTTGGAGATGATATTAAAGAAAGAGTAAGAAAAATGAAAAAAGCACACAATAGGTTGGTTTATGTAATTTATAATTTCTAGCAACTAATAGATACATTAATGTGGAATAAGTAAATAGGAATGTTATCTATATGTCATTTTATTTTGCTTCAATCATGTTACTTGCACTACCACCCTTTTGTATGTTTTATAGCATAAAGATTTAGCTTGGAATCTTCTACATTTATATAGTTATTACTTTTCTTATCTATAAAGCTTTTATAGTCCATCAAATGGAATGACTATTGTATCTGGCATGCTAAGATATTTTATTTTTGAATTAGAGATAATTTTATATGATAGCCTAACATCTTACTGTGTAAACTTTGCTTGAAGGCAGGCTATTCTGATTGAATAGATTCACTATGTAGCATTCTGACACCAAGGGAGTAAATAATGTTTCTTCTTATGTGAAACAAAAGTCTTCACTAGCATCTGAACCACATTTTAAGATCTTGTTGTTCTAGCAAAGGACTTCAGATATTGAAGTTTTCTAGCTCTTATGGATCTTGGGAAACAAGACAAAATGAATTCATCTAATGATGTCTTATCAGTTTGTCTCTCCTTTCCTCTAACCTTCAATTATTTCTCTCTGCTCTCTAGGTAACTATTCACTTTGTTCCCACAGTGGGAATTAAAGCAAGCACTGTTTTTTCTTTTTTTTTTGCTTTTGCTTTACATCACCAGGGTTTAGTACAGTCCATGGCACATAATAACTGCTTAATAAGATGAGTGGTTGGCTTTGGAGAACAGGCTCAACTTATTTAGTAGAGAGAAACAGAATAATGTAAACACATAGGAGACAAACACAACAGAAGAATTCTAGTTATCTCATGAGATCTACCACTTTGATTCACTGTCATATAACCTTTAAAAATAACTCCAGGAAATAGGGTAGACCATATTATCTTTATTAACATACAGATAAACTACAAAATAAATGAGTGAGTCAATTTTGAAAAGCATTTGTTAAAAAGCCATAGTAAGCATGGGCCATACAAAAGCTTTCATGTAGTTCATATTCTAATTGGGAAAGATAATTCTTAAAGAAAGTTTGGTTACAGGACAGATAGAAATGTTCAAAAGTCTTCAGGGGTTAATGGCAGTGTAGTTTCAGTGAACATTAGTTCATATCAGCAGATCAAATGAAAATGCTGAGGGACTAGCAGGCATAAAGAGAAGGCACTTGTAAGTCCTTGTGGTCTTCCATCTCCTGGAAGGAATAAAGTTGGTGACTCTATTGGAAGTTGGTGACTTCCACCTCACTCAAGTCTTGTGAGTACTCAGTTGGCTTGGGTTGGTATGTGTTCTATGTGGCCTAGATTCAGGAGAACTCAGAAAAAAGAGGAAGGGATCTAGGGAAAGCAACATTGCACAGTAAATCATAGAGTATTTTGAACTAGGCATCACCACTTTTCATTTCTACTACAGCGAATAACCCACTATACTATGGTACTTTCCATCAGAAATGATGCACATTTTAGGTATTAACACATTATTTTCCACTGATGAGGGCCTCTGCCTTTGTGTATTACTTGTCTCAATACTCCACAAAGGGAAACTACTGCAAATTAATTGATGATTGTAAGGTTTTATCTCAGACATATAGACTCATCAGACATGAGAATTGGAAGGGACTATAGAGATCATTTGATAAGAATCTCTTATTTTATAGATGAGTTAATCAAGGTATAGTGAGGAAAAGTATCTCCTTTCCTACATAAAGTCTAATATGTCTAGAATAATTCAAATATGCAAATATATAATGTTCTCATAATGATCCTGTAAAATTATTGGATCAATGATCATAATGATCAATAAAATTATTATCCTTATTTTGTAACCCCATTCCCCTGAGTTTCAGAGATACTAAGTGACCTGTCCAGTTAGACAGCTGTAGTAGTAGTAGTAGTAGTCTCTCGGTAACCAAGGATGACGATTGTCTTTGTGCGTTTTTGTGCACAAAGACACTTGTGCATGAAGATTTAAGTGGAAAAGTCAATGCACAGAGATAGTCCCACTCTCTCGGCGTTGGAAGCCTGGTTCCAGTGGCACGAAAAGTCGTTACACCTGGAGACTTCCTCAGCTGCATTGGATGGCTGTGTTGTCTTTTGTGCTCCAACACGCCCTAAGCACTCCACAGTGCCTTGCTGTATCGCCATCTCAGCCATTGAACCTTCTTGTTGGTTTCTTCCGCCTGTTCCGCTGAAACAGTCTTCACATGCTGGGTGAGCAAAGCCCTGATTCACCAGGGGTCGACGACCCGATGGCTACCCTCACAAGGTTTAGCCGGCCTGTCGAAGCCGTTGCCCGGGGTGTGGCCGCTGCCGCATGCTAGCAGCTACTGGGAGCCACAAGTGAGAGCTGGGTGTCAGGTGGGGGTCAGAGGCTGGAGAGCTGCCCTAGAAGGGCACAACAAGCCCTCCATACCAAAGATATTACTCCTCTCTGAGCACCCCATACACCCCTAGACAGCAAGTAAAGTCAGAACAATCATTCATCCTCAGTTTGATTCCAAATCAAATATTCTTCCCATTTCCCCATGCTATTCCTCCTGTGATAATATATATCATCTAAAATATTAAAATGCTATGATTTCTTCTAGATCTGAATTTGCCTTGTAATAGAGAAACAAGAAGATGATCTATGTACGAATAATATTACTGTACCTTATTACAGGAACCTGAAAATGACTGAAAAAGAGAAAGAGAATAAGATTTACTGCCTGTCTGTCTTTCAAAAATATTTTGAAAATTGTTGATCTCATCTCTATTAAATTCTTAATTCTTTGAAGGAAATGTAAAGAAAGATCATTATTACACATACTAATATCATAGATATCGATCACTGTGAGGCAAGTTAATTTTCTGCAAAGGTCTAGAGACATTATTTGAGATACTTGAACCATTTCATTGCATTATGAGGGACCATAAAACAATTGGATGCACTTAAATGAAGAACCAGGAGCAATTTGTCAAACATGTCAATGTCAAAGACAGACTGCTTTGGTTGGGATCAGCCAAATGGCATTTATGTCTTACACACATGTTCCCAAATATTTGAAATATTTGAAATGCACTCATAGCCTCCCACTGATAATGACATAGATGATAAACATTTATCTAATTGATATAAAACAATCTATCAAAATATTCTTAACTTACAAAGAGGTATAAAGCATTTTATTTGTAGGTGTTCTTGTCCCATATACTTCTTATTTTCTTTCCTGAAAAGATGTGGCTACAGAAAGAATTCTATCTATTCTGAGTCTTGGAATCTTTGATCTTTTTTGTTATCAATACTCAACAAGCATTTATTAATTGCCAACTATGGGCAGAGTATCTACACTGAAGATAAGATAATATTTAAGTTGTTTCTGCCTTCAAGAAGCTGACAGTCTACTGGGAGATACTATATGTACATAAGACAATATATACAGGGTATATAATTTCAACAGGGAAAGAGATGTTAGAGTATTAGGAAAGGTCTTATAGGAAAGATGGTTTCTGAATTGTACTTTAAAGGAAGCTAGGGATTTCATTAGGCATGGCTGAGAAAATTATTTGGGCGTAAATCACAGAATCTCCCTCCCCCTTGTTCAACAATTAATCAGTTATGAAGTGCGTATTAAGTATTTTTTATGTGTCAGTCACTGTGCCTAAGTATTTGGGGATACAAAGAAAAAACCAAAAATAGTCCCTGTCCTGAATGAGTTTACATTCTAATGGTTCATATAGAGTAGATAGAAAATGAAAGGTTACCTTTGAAGGGAAGGTACTGAAAGCTAGGATGAGTAGGTAGGACAAGAATCAAGAAAGCCTCTTGCAGTGATTCTTGAAGAAAGTTAAGGATTCTAAGAGATGACAGGGAGGAGGGAAAAGTATTCTAGGCATGTGGTATATCCCATGAAAAAGCCTGAAAGAGAGAAATGTATTAAGGGAACAAACTAGAGAGATAAGAAGGAGTCAGATTATGGAGAGCTATAAATGTTAAACAGAGGAGCATATTGACCCTATATATAATGGGGAGCCTTAGAATCTATTGTTTAGAGATGATATGATATTCTCCTACCCCCAATTTTGTAATCTAATTACACATTTAAAGTATCTGTTTAAAAGTAACTTCATGGAAGTATTTGTGATTCCAAAAAAAAAAAGTTTTAGTGAATTGGTCTTCTGAACTAAAATACAGTAGCATGTTATTTTTCTATGGTTCCTATGCTGTGATAACTGTATAGTATTGAAATGATTTTTTAAAAGAATACTGACAAAATTTTATGTTGGATTAATGCAAGGATAAGTGAGAGATTAGGGTGATTTTTAAGCCTTCAATCATTCAAACTATAAAAGCATTAATCTTATATGACTCAGTTTCCATACTAATGAAAGGAATGTTAGAGTACTATAAAATTTTGGCAAGCAAAGTAAGACATATAACATTATAATATTACAAGGAGTTTTAAAAGGTAACTCAAAGCCATAATTTAAAATTGTAATATAGTATTGTACTGTTCCTTATGGTTTTAATGGATCTTTACCTGATCATGACTGAACCTGGATATTTAGAAAGATCCAAGAATGTTCACATCTTATTTTGTCAAATATACCTTTCTTTAACTACATCTTAAATTTATTTATTTGTTTACATGTTATATGTCTCAGTGGAATAGAAATTCCTTGAGGGTAGAAATATTTTAATTTTTTTTACATGCCCAGTACATATTACTCTTTATGTCCCCAGTAACCTGCTCCAATACTCTGCACATGCTCCAATACTTTGATGGTTATTGAACCATCAAATTTCACTGATCTGGGCACTTTTTTCCAGTGGTCAAGCTGCAACTCATCCATGTCCTCCCTTCCTATGTGTCTTTTGTAGAGGTCTTCCCTTAATCTTTCGCATGGGGTCTGTGTTCTGAAGGCCTTTCATTAGGCTTTTTTGATGTTATATTGGCACAGGAGCTGTTCATTTGTTAACTCTTTCTTTTTCTACATTAATGACCTTCATTTTCTAGTAATATGCATTCTAGATTATGTTTTAATGTGTTTTTGGTTCACCTTCCTCCACTGAAAATATGTTTTAGGTTTTCCTCATATATTTCTACATTACCATTTGGGTCACCTATTTCTTTAATAATCCTAAGAATATGGTATTCCATACCTAGTCACAAAGTTTTCAATGAATAACAATACTAAAATAATATACTAAAAAAGAAAAGTCTGGTAGGTACATAAAATTGATTATGTCCAAAACAGTACTTATTAACTTTTCTCCTGAAGTGACTCTTCTCCTTTGTTTCCTTAAAGGATTTCATATTCCCATTCTTTCAATTCCTCAGGCAAACAAACTCAGACTAATCTTCAACTTCTCACTCATTTGCTCCCCACATAGAAAAGCCATTGCCAAATTCTTATTAATTCAAACTTCCCAATATATGTCCTTTTCTCTCCACTCACACTGCCATCAGTCCTCATGACTTCTGTAGTATTATTGTGATAATCTCTTAATTGATATTCTTTTCTGGTGTGTCATCTCTCTAATCCATTGCCCCATAGCTGCCCCTTTGATATTTCTAAAGCAAAAGCTCACCACATCACATCACTCTCCTACTAAGCACACATCAGTGTACAATGTCTTTCATTAAATATAGACTCCTCTACCAAAAGCTTCTACACTCTGACTCTAATTTACCATTTCAGTTTTATTATTTACTTGTTTTAATAATTATTATTTAATATTATTTTATTATCTTTATTATGATTATAATATTATTTTATCTATCATTTATTATGTTATGTTTACTTTTATATTATAAAAATAGGTCTTCTTAATATTCCTCACATAGCTCCTATCTTCATGTTTTGGCATAAGTTGTCTCTAATGCTAAATATGTACATTTAAAATTCATAGTTTCTGATGATGGAGTAGGGTATCTACTTCAAAAACAGTAAAGAAATATAATAAGTTGCCCCAGGATCAAAAAGAGTTTTTGGCAGAGCTTTAAAAAGTTCTCAAAAACAAATGAGAGAGGTGAAGAAAAAATTAGAAAAACATTAAGAGCAATGCAAGAAAATCAAGAAAATTATGAAAGCAGTATCATTCAAATGGAAAAAGAGATCCAGAAACTCACAAAAGAAAGTGATATTTTAAGAAATAGATTTGGACAAGAGCAAGCTAACAATTTCCTAATATAACAAGAAACAATAAAGCAAAATCAAAAGAATGAAATAATAGAAGAAAATATGGAATATTTTATCACAAAAACAACTGATCTAGAAAAAAAGGACAAGAAAAGATAATATAAGATTAGTTGGACTCCTGGAAAGTTATGATTCAGCAAATATGATCATAATTATAAAAGGTAAGAGTATCAAATATTCCAGGGGGAATCCAAAACTCAACAGAAAATTATATCTATAAGAAAAATATATGGGTAATGAAAGACTAATTATAACCAATCCAAAAGGTCAAAGTGTTTGATTTTTTTTCATAAGAAATGTCACCTATGTCTCCTGGGAATGGCATCATTAATTTGCTTGATGACTTGCTGTAGTTGGCCATTGTGATAGATGCTAGCACTAAACAAAATGTGCCAGACTGAAGAGTATGTGAAATTGATCACCTCGATGGGGGAGGGGCCCCAGGAGTGAATTTCCAGAGGAGAGAAGACTCTGGCTGTAGAGAAGTGAGGGTCTCTCCGTCTTGAGACATTGAAGAGAGAAGGTGGATAAAGACTTTCTCCTGAGGGTTACCCACTATTCCTGCTGGTGACTGGAAATCTTTCCCCCCAACACTTCCCAATTGAAGAGACTTTCTCAAGAGAAACTTGAACAGACTTTACCTCAGCTCCTGTTGCCCAGGGCTGAGTCAACCTGACTTTCTTTCAGGGGGCTCAGGCTGCCAAGGCCCAAGTTTCCCCCAGACTTGAGGAGGGAGGAAAAGGGTTTAGATAGAGACAGGGACCCCCTTTTCCCAATTTCCTTTTCCCATTCTTCCCTACCTGTTATTTCTTTTTGTAGTACCTGATTGGGTTAACATTAAAAAGTAATCTTTTTTCCAAGCTGAGTGTGAGTGAATGGATGGGGGGGGGGGCAAGAGGGACAAGAGCGAATTGGGGAGAGCAGCTTTAGCTAAGGAGAGAAGGCAGAAGGGAGAAAATCTTCAAATGAGGCTTTTTTGTTTGGTTAACCTTTTTTGGTTAACCTTGTTGAAGGATTCATAGGCTTTTAGCCAGACTGTAGTGATATTCTTCTTTTAACAAATATGATTCTCTGAAAGCATATACAATTTGTCTCTGAGATCTTATACAATGTCTGTCTAGTATTCTAGAACCTGCCAGAGCTTATACTTGTGGTATGACCTTTAAGAGTATTAGCTTACCTCTACATGAAGGTGAATCTTTTACTGAAGAAATTTGAGGTAAGTTCTACACATAGTAACATTAAATTGTTAATTAATTGAATTAGTGTCAATAAACTTGCATGAATACCCTCAACCCAAATATTAAACAATTGTATTGAGGACAAAGGACCTGATTATATTGATATTTCTATATATATAATATTTATCTTTTTCATAGAGACTTAGTAAATCATGTCTAATTCATATTTCAAGAGCTTTCTTTTAATCATATGATATGAAATAGCTCCATGATGGTCTTACCAAATTAGTAAAGATGTACATACCAGTCCATCAACAAATGAGTCTGAACACCAGCATAAATATCCACATTAATGAAGACAGTCTGAAGTTTCACTTGGGCCTGAAATCTAACTTGAAATCCAAATCTAAAGAATCACATAGCTTGATTTAACTCAATCTGATAGACAGTAAGAATCTACTATATGTAAGATACATTCAATAATATCCTATTCCACTGCTTTCTCATGGTGTTGAGGTGACTATGGGCTCTTTAAAGAATGGAATATTGAAAGATGTATTCTTATCACTGAAGGATCAGCCTACCTCTATTTACAGAAGTCTATTGTCAGGTGATTTTTTTCGGGGGGGGGGTGGACAAGGCAGTTTCTCATAAAACTCAACTACTAAGACAATGGATGAATACACATCAGTGAAGGGAGTGTGCTCGTGGATTAAATAATGCATTTAAAAAAATTACCATGTTGAAATATACATAGAACCTGGCATTGGGGGGTGGGGGTGGATAAGAGACATTTTAAAAGATATGGTATGATCTTCATGGAGCTTTTAGTTTAGGTTTTTTATTCAGTCCTTATCTTCTGGGAATTTTCATTTACTGAGTACTAAAATATTCAGAGATAAAAAAATACAAAACACAAATAAAATTATAAAAAATAATTGAAGTAATGAGGAAAAGCCTCCTATAGAAGGTAATAAATAAGCCAAGCCTGGAAAGGAGGTCAAGATTTCAAAAGGTAAATTTAAGAAGAGATAATATTCTAGGCATAGGGGACCACCTGTACAAAGGCACTAAAGAGGGAGGTAGAATGTTGTGTATTGAGGCCAGTAAATATTGTAGTTCAGCTAGAATATGGGAATAATCAGCTTGTAGGCATAGTCTGAAGGCAAATTTCAAAGTCCTTAAAATGCTGAACAGAGAAGTTTGTCGTTTATCCTACTGGGGAAAAAAGAGAGCTACTGAAGCTTCTTGAGCATTGAAGTGGTCAGACCTATCCTTTTTATCATATCAATTTCTTGGTTTGAAGAGGATTGGTTAGAAAGGGCAGAGGTTCGATGAAAATGGACTAATCATAAGGGTATTGTAATAATATTGTAGAGAAGTGATGAGGATCTAGATTAGGGTGATGGAAATGTGAAAGGAATGAAGAGGAAAGATAAAAGAAATGTTGTAGAAGTTGAATCAATAAGACTAGTACCTCACTGAATATTGGGTGTGACTTAAATTAAGGATCAAACATGACTCCTAGGCAGAGAATCTAGGTAGCTGGCAGAAATAGTGATGCTTTGAATAGAAACTGATAAAGGAAGAAGAGGGTTGAGTCTAAGGGAAAAAATAATAAATTTAATTTGGGACATTTTGAATCTGAGATATCTATTTGGGCATCCAGTTGAATATTTCTAGCAGTTGGAGATGTGGGATGAGGGTTTAGAAGAGAGATAGGATCTAAGAGATGATAGGTAAATCTGGTAGAAAAGAGATCACAAAGAGGGATTATATAGAGAGAATAAAAGAGGATCTAGTCTCACATAGGGAGAGACAATTAGTTGGTAAATTCACAAAAAAAAAAGTCAGAAAAAAATATGTGTCAAGTAGGAGATGAATAAACAAATCTTAGTTGCCTATCCCATTCACCCATTTTCATTTATGCTTCATTTTTCTCTTTGAAGAATTATTTTACTTTTAATCATGAAGGCAAAATGCATATTTCTAACATGTATGACATTTCTGATCAAAACAAGACCTGATTTATTTAAATTTAGTGGAGTAATTTTTTTTTCCCTTAGAGCAGAAGAACACAAATGTAGTGTTATATTTCAGTACTAATATTCCTCTCAGTTTATAATGGCCTGACTCATATCCCCTCAGTTGATGGTGTCTTAGCTGTCTAAGGAACCAGATGGTTATATCAAATAGTTCTTGTGTCAGGAGACAAAGAGACCATCTCTAACAGATTATTGTGATTTCTGGTGAGGAGAAGGTTTATGGAACTCTTATGTCTGCTTATCTTTGGCCTTCAAATAGCTTTTGATTTTTCTAGCTAAGCAATTAAATAATTATGAAAAATAAGACTTCTAAATACGATAAGGCCTAACAGATTTTGTAAGGAAAGTTGTTATGTATTAAAGATATAGATCCTTTTGTTCTATAACCTTAAATTCCATATTTGAACTTCCATATTCTGCCTTTAGGATTGTGGGTTTTGAAAAAAGACTATATGCTGGGGAACTACATCTCCCAGCATCCTTTGCACCTTTAAACTATATTGTATCCTGGGGAACTACATCCCTCAGCATGCCCTGTGCCTC
Organism: Monodelphis domestica; assembly: GCF_027887165.1. Taxonomy (NCBI): domain Eukaryota; kingdom Metazoa; phylum Chordata; class Mammalia; order Didelphimorphia; family Didelphidae; genus Monodelphis; species Monodelphis domestica. The sequence goes on from NC_077232.1 coordinate 144,638,844, forward strand.
CCAGAGTTCCCTTCCCCCTACTTCCTGGTGTGGGATTGGTCTATAAATGGACCAATCCCATGCTAGGGAGGGAACTGTGAATCTGGACTGGGATCTAGTTGAGCTGTGGAGTGGGGGGTGGGGGTGGGTTGGCGGGGAGAAGAGCAGAAGCTTGCTGGAGCAAAGGTATTTTGTTTTTCTTAGTAAAGACCCCTTTTCCCTACACCTTTCCCTGTGCCTTCTTGCTTTTTTTTTCATTACAGGGTTCAATTTCACTTATCTTGAGTGGAAAGATATGTATTCTCATCAGTATCAACTGTAATGGCATCCATATAGCACGGAAAAGACATGGGCAAATCAGTCAACCAGGAGACACAAGTTTGCCTAAATAAAAGTTTCATTTGCTTTGGAGCTTGCCTCTTAATATTGTGAATAGTTTGAAAAAATAGATAGACAGACAGACAGACAGACAGACAGACAGACAGATAGATAGATAGATTGCCAGATAATGCCCACCTTGACCACCTACCAGTAAAAATTCATGGGCGAGAAATTAAAACTCTAGTAACATGCTTTCATTCTCTTCTTCCCATTTCTCACATAGTATAATTAAAAAATATTTCTCTAATTATAGTTTTTGGTCCTCAGAATCATTCCTTAGTAGCTAAAAACTATTCAGCATGATGATAGCAATGTCCAAAGTTATTGTTGAAAAATTTAGAATATAAAAATGTCAAATTACTGAAGGACTTTCTCATGTAAATGGCAGAATGTGGAGTGCTAAGTGAATAGTTATGAGAGACAAAGAATATTAGAGCTTGGAATGCCTTTAAAATTAGGCCTTTCATGTAACAAATGAGAACCCTAAGCCATACAGCTACATAATGGCAGAATCAAGTCATCTTCATTGCAGTCCAACGAATTAGCAAATACACATGCCAAACTTAATATGCTAATTAAATTAACTATAGCATTTCACTAACTAGTTAAATCTAGGAGGAAGTGAATAAAATTAATAAGGTTGATCACTTTATTGTCAGCATTATTTTTTTACTTTTTTTCCCCCTTTATACTTTTCAGGATTAAGTTTGATAGGCAGTGTGATAGTTGAATGAAGAACGAATTTAGAATTCAAGCATTTGGGATAAACTTGAGCTTTGTTGTTGTGTGATTGCGGATAAGTCACTTTACCCCTTGAAACTTTGTTTTCTATGTGAGAGAATTAAAAATAAACTCCAATGTCCCTTCTTGTGCTATAGCTTTGATCTGATATTCTTCCTTTGTTTGAAACTATCTAAATAGGCTTTCTTTTATGGAGTCCTCACATATACCACTTGTTACCTGAAATTTCCAAAGCACAATTAAATATCAAGTGTTTGTGGCACTGCCCTTGTATTTCTTCCCCTTTAGTCATGGTTAATTTTCTATATTTTTAACTCTATTATGAATGAATCAAAGAATGAACAAACCTTTATCATCCTGGCAAGTTTGTCAACTTATAATCAGTCCTTTAGCACTTTAATTTGTATCTGATAGAAAAGAGGTGCCATTTCTGACAAGGTATCATTTTCTTTTAAATCCTTTTATTCCTCCTCAGTTCTTTTATTTCATAATAGTATTTTCTCTAGCTTTTTTGTTTTTCTACCAGCTTATTTTTTTCTTACAATTTTTTTCCCACCATATGCTTTCTATGTTTTGTAATGTCAAGATACAGTTTCTTATTCCTTCCTATTTCCTTCTTTAATCCTGCTGTCTATCCCTTGGAATCTACACCATCTCTCTTACTTTGCTCTTGCTGTGAAAATTACATTAACATTCTCAAATGTCTTGGTTTTCTGTCATTTCTATTTATTTCTTCCTCCCTCTTTGTCCTTAGGTTTTTATTTTTTTCTCTCTAAAAATTTTGTATTCCTAAAAATCATATGTAGTATCTATTAATAGAGTCTTTGGTTCATAAGATTCAGAACTTAAAGAATCTTTAGAGAACATTTTGTCCCATCCTCTCATTGTCCAGTTGAGGAAATGGTGATGCAGAGAGTTTATATTATATGCCCATTGTCATGTAGCTGATAAGTATCAAAGCTCGATATTAAAATAAAATCCTCTGACTCCTTATATAATGCTCTTTCCACTCTACTATGCCACCATTCATTTATTAATTAAATTAAAAATATTTATTGAGAAACTACCATGTCCAAGCAAAATACTAGTGAGAGTATACAAAAAAATATACACTTCCCTTGCCCTCTAGTAGTTAAGGGAAACAAGACATTATAGACATGAAAAGTTAAATAAACATACAAGAGCACATTAACAATTCAGCAAAGCATGTGGCAGTATATGATGAATAGGTAATAGCTATAGGAGTACTTATCAAGGGTGGAACAATGTTAATCCATAACAAAGAGAAGGCAGAGTTCCTCAATTTTTATTTTGCCTTTTTTCCTCTGCTAAGGAGATTTACACTAGAAATGAAAACAACAACAACAACAACCACCACCACCACCACCACCACCAACAGTGGCTATCAGGATATTTCTAACCAGAGAAGTAAGAGATAAGTAGTAGGTCAAGTTAAGGTGGGGAGAGTAGGATAGGCCAAATAAGACCAGTACATAATAACTATTTTTAAGTAATTAAAATTTTGAAGGATTATCACATGGAAAAGGGATTGGGTAAGTGTATTATTAGTCTCAAGAGGGAAGAACTGAATACTTATATTGAAGAGAAGCATTTAGGTTTCTTGTGAAGTAAAATAAAAAATGCCTTCCTCACAATTGGATAGAGCCATCCAAGAGTGGAATGAATTGCTTTAGTGCTTTAGGACACGGAGTGATATCCCTATTTCCCTTATTGGAGAACTTTAAGCAAATGATGAATGACCACTTATTAGAGATCATATACTAGAAGTATGAATTGAAGTATATGTTTCCTAATGCTCATTCATTTGTATTTTTCTTACTTATGTCCAAGTTTTTTGGAGCAGGGTGGCAACTGGTTTCATTTGTAGTCTCATTTGTACTCATTTGTAGAGTAGTCAACCACCTGCCCGCATTTGACCTGTTACTATATATGTTCTTATTACCTTGTTTCTAGATAATTTTAGGAAATGTTAGATTTTTTATATTCTCATTAAAATTATAACATGTCTCATTAATTTACCAAAGTAGCTTAGAAACTCCCACCCCAATTTACTAAATACTATTTACTAAACTAGGAGGAAACATATAAGTAGTTGCTTATATCATTCTACTTATGAAAACTCTTAATTTTCTAGATATTAAAGTTATTAAATATGAAATTAACAATATAATCAATAATAACAACAGATAGTAATGATTTTTGTGAGACAAATCACAACCAGAGTTATTGCAAGTTATCACTTACTGCAGGAGACTTATGGAAAAATGGTCCCACCATTCTCTTCACTCAGGAAATCAAGGAAAGTCTCTTCTTTAGAATTCTTTTCTTCCTCTTAAGAAGATAAAGATTAAATTACTTCCATGAAGCCTGAAAATTTCTCTATCTTCTTTTTCTTTGCCTTCTTCAGTGTCTTTCAAACTATTTCTATTTTTCTCCTGAATCTTTCAAAATTCCCATGACATGACTCTCTTATAGAACCTTAATTGACTGTTATTCTTCAACTTCCCCTTCCTTTTAAAGAGAAGCATAATAATAACCACAGCTTATATGGAAAAAGCTTTTGGAAAAATTTCCCCACTTGTTATGACTCAAACAATCATCAGTAACATAATCCTTCTTTTTAAAAAGAAAACAAAATGAAAATTGTATGAACTTTTGTACACTTTAAAAATGATAAATTTTATCATAGTTGTAACAAAATTAACCTATTTGTATCCTCTTCTGAATTTATTTTTTAATTTTCTTTTCTGATTTAATTATTGGAAGCTCATGATGCTCTCTCCTTCAGTCACTAGTTCCTTTCTATTATTCAATTTTCTTTTACCTTTTTCCTTGTTGTTTTTCTTTACTATAATCCATTAACTCAGCTCTCCATACAGTCAAAATGAAGCCTTCTTTTCTAACAAATGAACATAGTCAACCAAAACAAATAAATATCTTGGCCTATTTCACTCATGCTTAAAATTTTAAATAAGTTTTTTTTTTTTAAGAATACTGTTTATAATAGTCTTTTCTTTATATAACCTGCTTAAGGTTGGCTGCCTCTATAGTTCTACCGTCTTGTTAGGTATCTCAAATTTCCAAAGCCAATTCAGTTTCTTATCTAGATATTAATCATGCAAAATTAATCACTTTTAAGCACAAATGAAATAAGCCCAATAACATTTACTGTACTGTATTGTATTCAACCATTTGCCCTTTCTTCATCAATCTTGTAATGCTTCCTGAATAACAATTGCAAGTTCACTAATAATTTAAGATGCTGAAAGTTTGAAGCAATCCCCATTAATGATTTAACTTTTAGGTTATTATTAGAGTGGCCAAAGAACAAGTTGGGAGATAACAAACTCCTCTGGTGCATTAGAGAGACCAGAGATGGAATCATGCTGTTGTAGTAGTCTATATAGTTAAGTTTACAGAGAACATCAACCTGAGATTAATCAGTAATCAGGAATCAGTATCAAGGAAAACTGGTCTTAATATCATTTTGTCTGAAATTAGTAGGAGAACATAGTAAATAGAGAGAAAAAAGAGTTGACCATTTTCTCATTCAGTTTCTATGCTTAGAATTGTTAATGAGCTGTTACTGATGACATCCAGCATGCTATTATTGTCCACTTTAAAGTCTCTAACAGTAAAAAACTTTTAAAGAGTGCTAATTAAGCCAGGAATTCTCTTTACTCATATGTATCTTTCTCCTCATATCTCTTTCCTATATTCTCCCTAATAAAAGGTGATTTGCCTTGGGGAATAAAATATTCAACTCAAAAAATTTAAATTCTAGGACCCTTGGAAGTAAAGGACATTGCCTCTAGTTTTCCTCCTAAGCTATACTTTTAGCCCCTAATTTTCTGACTAGGGCTAATAGCCTTATCTAGTTTTATAAGAACTTTACTTGTTCTCTATATCCCATCCTTCTCCTGAAAAACAAGAACCATTAATTTTGTCTTGAAATCTTCAGCAACAAGTATAATAGTTCTTAGCCTCAAATAGGTGCTTCATAAATATTTATTGAATAAAGGTATATCATTGTTGGCTCATATTGAGTTTATAATTCCTTGAAATTCTCAATTAAAAAAAAAACATGTAGCTATATAGTGCTTAAATGGAATTGTGACATTAATGTTTTTGAACCTAAATGGAGGGTTGGATGCCTCTGTAGTTCTACCATCTTGTCAGATGCCCTACATTTCCAAGGCCAATTCAGTTTCTTATCTAGATATTAACTATGAAAGATCACTTTTAAACCCACAAATTAAATTTGTGGACAATTATCCCCATTAAATTTCATTTTGTTAAATTTGTTCCTGTCGTGAAAAAAAAATAACCCTACTCCTTTCCAAATCAATTCATAAAAAGAGAAGTGCCCCAAGACTTCATCCCCTAATCCATGCCTAAACATAACATTCAGTGAAATCAGAGCATAATGTATTTCAGAGTACCCACAGAAAAGTTTGTATTTTAGAAGCCACAGATATAAAGCTAGAAGCAGAAAAAAAGAGGTGATGAAATTCAATCAGTTTTTCCCTAGAAAACTGTACTTAATGAATAAAGGGAGAGGAAAATTAATTCCTATGGGAAGAAAGTCTTGTGTTTGTTTCATGCATGAAGACCCATGGCAATAAAAACTAGATATTTTATGTGCGACATTAAGCAGAAATATATCCAATAGTTGGTCCACTCAAGTATTTCAGAAGGGAGAAAAAAAAGCTTTTCAAATAATTTTCATGTTTTATTGTAGCTTTTACATTTCTCTGGAATATTGATCCATACATGGTGGTAGCAGATTTACCTTCTGTTGAAGACAGAAAAGACAAAGCAAATGAGGTCTAAAGGAATAAATTTGGTTGTTGGACAATTTTTCCAAATAGGCAGTGCTGTTTGGTGAATAGGTTGAGGTTAAGAACTCCTGTGTTCAATTCCTGTCTGAGCACTGTGGTGATCCAGGCTTTATAATTGGCAAACTGTCAGTAGAAGTTATGTCACCCAGCTCAGAGAAATATTGGGAGAAATAAAATGAAACATGCTATCAAGGATTCAAGAGGTAAATTGATAACTTAGATATTCACATATTCTTACATGTCACAAAAAATTTTGTTTCAGTGACTTCACTGGGAATTGCTTTTGCATTTGACTTGTAGAGGAATTGAACTCCAGTATTTTATGGCAGAAATGGGTCTAGAAACAAAAACTGTACTACCTAAATTAATGGGTAAGGGGAAAGTTAAAATCAAGACACCTCTGAGTAATTTTCCATACTCTTTTGTTAATGGATCAGAATTGTTTTATGGGAAAGCTTTAGCTAATGGAGTAGTGGTTAATTTCCAGATGTCTTTGCAAACAAAAATATCCACCATTTTCTTTTTGATTGTCATCCTTTTAGACAGAGATATTTAGTTAACCTGAAGCTCAGGCTCTAGATGCTCTTTTTTTTAAAGCAGACAAGAAGACTGCTATCTGAGCATAATCTTTAAGCTCCATTTTTTTTTTTTATGAAGTGAGGTAAGCCAGAGTTTACTTTCAAGGCCAAATCCATTCTCTCAGAGACTAGGGATGGCATTCTCAGTCTGGGCAATTTTCTGGATGTGGTTGATATAAAATGAAGCAGAAATACCTTTTACACAGCATAGTCAATACACTGAATAAAATCAATATTTTACAGTGACTATTAGATAAAGATTTATTTTCACAGTTGATATTGATTCAAGATCTTTTTATAGATATTTGGGGCATTTCATTCTTAAAATATTCAGTTCCTAATGAATATAATCATTTCAAAATCAAGAGAAGTACTTTGAAACACATCTGTTCCATGTATAGTTTAAATATTTTGAGAAACTAAATGATATTGATGGAAAAAAGAGCTGAGGGGATTCCATCAACTCTGAAATCTGCAGGAACAGTGATATAGTTTTAGAACCAAGGAATTTTTCTAAAAGCCTATATAGATGGGGTAGTTTAAAAAAAGAATCACCCTGTATAAAACAAAACAGTATAACTTGACTTATGAAGATTTTATGCAGGTGTTAAAGAGCAGATTTTAACAGAGACTTTTTGGTGGGACTTTCTGATTACACAGAAATAGGACTAAAAGGTAATTGAGGCTTAAACAGAAATTCTCATAAGATCATCTACTATTTATCAGTCAGTATGAATCATGTTATGTTAACAAGGGGATGAAGGAGAGGTAGCATGTATGAACACACCAAGAATTACAGTTTTGTCTTCCACAGAGAAAAGTAGCTAATGGTCTTCTATTGCTAGATAGAAATATGAAAAATTTGTGGTAGAAGTGAATATTTCTCTCTCTTAAAATGGTATTTCCATCTGGTTTAAGAGGCCACCTACTAAGAAAAAAGAGATTATGCAAATCCATGAACAAATAAACAGCCAGATCAAAGCCCCTATTTCTTTCTCTCCTCTTCTGCTATCATAGACCAGTTTTTTTAATGTAAGCCAATTAGTTTTCAGATAGTAGATGGTAAGATAGTAAGGAAAAAGAAATAAGCTTTTTACAAAGTTAACTTTGCTGTAAATCCTAGTAGACATCAAAGAAAACAAATATTTGCCTGCATTAATACATATGAATGTACTTCTACGAATGCACATGGGGGGCATGAGACAGAAAAAAAAATTGACAATGTATTTTTACTGCATACAGCTTTAAAAATAATTTTATGCATCCTAAAAGACAATAAAGAATAAAATCCCTATGGGTATAATTCATGCTATCAGGGCTTTTCTACCAGAACAAAACCTTTAATAAATAATCTTTTTCATTGATTAGTGAAAAACCTACCTACCTGCTCTGTAAAATTTAAAAAAATCTAGGCACAAATACTTCCAAATTCAATTCAATTCAAGAACCTTTATTAGGTGCCTACTATGTACCATTCCCTAAATTGCATTAGTGTCATAAATTGGAAGAGTGCCTTTCTACTATGAGGATTTATTTTTAAAATTTGGAAAACAACCTAAACTTATTTTGTGTAATAAACCCCTTTTGGCCACTAACTTTGTGTCTTTATTTCATTTGGCTCCCAAAGAAAAGGGAGATTTTGAGTATGGAAGTTAGAGGGAGGCAGACTTTTGTCCCAATATTGGGAAGAATTTCCTCACTCACAAATCGAACTTCTCAAAGATGAAATTGGTTGCCCCCTAAAGGAGTCCTTGGAGCATACCAGACATTAAACATATACTTATTGAATTGATTGGATGAAGGCATGTTTATATTTTTCATTACTCTTGTTCTTAAATGAGGCTATGTGTCTACTACTAGATTGATTTATCAACCAAGCTATCAAAATAATGGAGCAAAATCTCTAAGGATTTTTATGCAACATAACAAGATAAGATTAGCTTTTATTTCCCTGCTTGACAATGAAACTGGATTTAGTCTTGCCAGTTTCCTGGGCTAAACAAAACAAAACAAAACAAAACAAAACAAAACAAAACAAAACAAAACAAAACAAAACTCTCTTAAAAAAAGATTTACTTAGGTTGCATTTTTCCTTTGAGGCTGTACTTCAATAGGCTAGGGTAACAGGAAGGCCACAGATCTAATGATCTGGAAAGCTAAGTTCCTGGTTGTTGATGCTTTTCATTTATATCAACACCTGTTTTAAGGGATGTTAACCTTCAAGGGTAGAAATATTGGTGCTGATGTAGAGAGACTGAAAACTTCATTCCAGTGGAACAATTATTTTAAGTTCCCCTATAAAGTGTATCTCCCCATTTGTTTACATGTAATATGACTACTTATCTCATTTAATATTGTATTGGGTTGTTGTTTATCCTAGAGATCTTACCCTAGGCTAGTGCTACACTTGCTTAAGATTTGAGCCTTCAAGAGAGCAGACAGAAATCTGTTCTCCTTGCTTGACTAATGTTTAACATAGCAGAAGGTGGAAATAGAGACTACATATGTAATGATGATCAATAATATGCACTTCAGCTTTTATCATATCAAAGGATGAGCTGATGGCATCTGGGACAATCTTTAATCTCTGTTTAGCTCTCTTTAGGACCCTAAATGATAGAATAGGCAATTCAAACCCTTAGAGGGCTTTTGCTCGAAAATCCCAAAGAAGTATATGTCTCTGTGATGCATTTCGTTGTTATATTTTGGACTATTTATTTTTGTTTGTTAGTGCATTCTTGTTCAGACTGGCTTAAAAAAAGGTATATCTTCTTTTATTTTGGAATCAGAGTACCTTGAAATTAACAACTGTTTCTTCACATAGATGAAATTGCTGATAACTTCTCATCTGGGTATTTTCTGCCTCCAATTAGGCAACATGGCATTTTTTTCATGTATTATTTGATTTGGTCAGAGATAATGAAGATAAAATATCTAAAAATAATTTATTTTTGAAATGAAAAAGATAATTATCTTGAACATATGTATACTCACATAACACCCTTATTTTGTTTTTATTGTTGGTTTGATGAATTTTGATGTCAGAACATTAAGGTCTCTGAGAAAGAATGGATGGATAGTTTTATCCCTAAAATTTCTGACAGAAAATTTACATATTTAACTTTAAAAATACATTTCTCATTAGCTTTGATATTTTTCTCCTTCTGTCTTGAACACCAAACAACCCTTCTATCCCTCTGTGTCTAGATAACTAGCAAGGAAGGAAACTAAAGTGTTCTCTCAAAATCTCAAAATGATTAACACTATATCTGCCTGATACTTCATAGCAAAGATTTTTTTAAAATCATCCAATTGAAATAAAGTATGTTAATGACTTCATGACACAGAGCCTGTCTACTTTGTTTTTTACTAAAGAACAAGGTATTAGAGAATAACTTAGAGGGAGACCTTAAAAATGATAGAGATAGAAGAGGAGGGACAAGAATGAGTCTATTTTAAAGAGGAGAAGGTAAGACAAAGAAAGAATAGGCAAGCTTATGTTTGAGTATTTGGAAGTCAAAGGATAAGAAGACAATGGATGGGGCAATTTTGTCATTATAGTAAGAAGATTGGAAAATCCAGCAAAAGTAGGGGGAAAAACAAAAGCATGGTTTAGATCTTATTCTACTGTTACAGTTTTCAATACACAGTCCCATTTTGAATAAGGAGTTTCAAACTTATATCCTATCTATAGTGGTTACAAAAGTAAGTAGTAAACCACCCATTTGGAGCGATGGAAATAGGTGCACTAAAGAGAAATCAATTCAGAGGAATGTGGAGGTTATGGCCCAGCTAAATAAGGTTAGACTGTAAAATAAGCTTACATTCACTGAATCCTTTGTGAGATATATCAGAATATTCTTTTTCTAATTCAATGCTTTATCATTCATCCAATACCAAGACTTTGATCTCTGAAATTCCAAATTCATTTCCCACTTGTCCTAGACTAGATGGTATTCCTGGTTTTGACTTAGTCTTCTTTTTAGACCTAGATATTGCCTGAGTTATCTCAGCTCCACTTCTAGCAGTCCTCTCTACCAACTTTGGTCTTTGCTTCAAATCTTTCCAAAGTTCAGTTCTTTCAAATCCTGTGACAAAAGCCCTCCCCTTCCTCTATCCCTATTGAATCATATCCCAGCCTCACTGAATTAAATTCAAATCACTTTGTAATTTTTAAGTACATTATATGAGCCATTCACTAGGAAAAATGTTGGTGATTCAAAGACTAAAATTAAAATTATTTTTGCCCCCAAGTTGCTATTTTAATGGAAGTTGGAGAAAGACGAATTTTGTATACAGAAAGATAAAAATCAGATAGTTATACTATGAATACAAAGTAGTTTTGCACATGGCAACCAATTGGGAAATCAGAAAAGACATTTTGCCAGAGGTGGCACTTGAGCTGGGTATTAGAAGGAGCTTAGGTTTAAGAGGTAGAAGTGAGGATGGAGAATACTCCCAGGATGGGAGACAGCTTGTGCACATGGATGGAAAGTATAGATGACAAGCTGAGTATTGGGAAAAATGAGTAGGTTGTATTGACTAAATATAAAGTCACTAAGGGAGAATAATATGGAATCATCTAAGAGAAGTAAGGTAGCACAGTGGATAGTGAAGGAATTAAATTTTAATGGTTTGACTAAAACATATGAAAATTATAAATAATATGGTAGTTGCCAATTTAAAGTATTATTGCTCAAAATCAAAGACTTTTAATAGCTTTTATTTACAAAAGAGATGGAAAGAGTGAAAGTAGAGAAATAGAGAAAGGTAAAGAAAACATTTAGCCTATCTAGCTAAATATTGTTTTGGTCCTCAACTCAGCCAGGAGTTGTTGACCTTCAACCAGAATTAAATTCTTTCCAGAACAAAGGAAGGGAAAGCCAACTATCCACTCACCCAAGTTCCCTCCAAGAGGCAGGTCAAGACAATGACTGGAGCTGAAGGTGACCCCTGAGGCAGACCTTCTTCCTTAAGCTAACTTCCTTCTTGGAGTCAAGCTCACTAGCCCCAGAAATTGAGAGCCTTTTATAGTGGTTTCTTGTCCCTTCCCCTTTTCACAAGGACCAATCACAGCTGCCAAATTGCCAGCACTGCACAGGAGGCAATGTTTGTGGGAACCACTCCTCACTTTCTGGAAAGGTGAAAATTCATCAGAAGAGTTCACAGATTCCTGGCTGACAGAGGTATGAATTCTCTAAGTACCTTGCTAGCTTCTGGTGGTTAATCTTTAGTTGATTCAATTTTAAAGTAGACAAAGGAGAGTTAATCTTCAGTCCAGTGAAGTACTAAGTTATAGTTAACTCAGAATAGACAATAGAGTAAAGAATCCCCTTTTTACAATAGAACACTAAACCTGGAGTCAGGAATATCTGAATTCAAATCTGGCCAAAATTTCTTACTAGCTGTGTGACTGGTTAAGTCACTTAACCTTGTTGGCTTTAGTTTCCTCATCTGTAAAAAGAGCTGGAGCAGAAAATGGAAAACCACTCCAGTATCTTTGCCAAGAAAAGTCCAAAAGGGGTCATGAAAAGTCAGACATGAATGAAAAGACTGAACAACATTAATAAAGGAGAAGAGACTAGATCCAAAAGACCTTTAAATGTCAAACAGAGTAGTTTGTATTTAATCATAGAGGGAATTAGAAGCCAGTAAAGTTTCATGAGCAGGGAAATAACATGATCTCAGGATCCTTGAATCATAGAACAAGAACTAGAAAAGTCTTTCAAGGCTATTGAGACCATTTTGTTTTACAGACCTCTTTGAATTTGGCAATTATATTAGGAAAGGGAAAGGCAGGATCGAGGAGGATCAATGAGGAGGCTTTTGAAATAGTACAGCAGAGAAGTGACATGAGCCTGCGCTAGAACAGTGACCATGTGGCTGAAGAAAAGTGGACATACATGAATTATAGCATGCAGATAGAATTCTTAAAGCTTGGCATCTCATCAGAGAGGAGTTGTGAGGTTGTAAGAGATAAGAGTCAAAGATGATTCCAAAGTTGTGAATTTGGATTAATGAAAAGATGATGACGCTCAGGAAAGAAACAGGGAAGTTATGAATAGGAATAGCTTTAAGTATAAAGATTAATTTTAGTGTAGGACGTTTTAAATTTGGTAGTAGATATATCTAGCAGGCAAGTAGAGATATACGACTGAAGAGAGACCACAGGAGAGAGATGAGAGCTGAATATGTAAGTCTTAGAGTCATCTATAATGAGACAAGTCTTTGTTGGGGCTGAGACTAGGGGGTAATATTCCTAATTACAAAGAGGTAATACTCATGGGTCCTGAACATTAATATTATAATAAAGCTTCAGTGTATCTCATAATAATAGAGTAGCAGATTTTAAGGGTAGCCAAATCAAGCAAGTTAGCTGTGACTTAGAAATACTGAAATGTGTGTGTACATGAACACAATATATGCTCAAATTCATGACTGATTTGTGTTTGCCCTCTTGTGTGTCCTTATTAAGATACTGTCCAAGAAAGATACAGATAAATTCCACCAGAGAAATTAATAGTAAGCATAAATATAGAAGACCTATCAGCAAAAGTCCCTGATTTTCTTTTCAGATAGGGATAAACATTTAAATATCAACCAAACTAGAAAAAACCCACAACAATTGAAGTAATGGAGGGATGAAGGAAGAAAACAGAGTGAAGTATCTGAGGCATCTGTTAGTCTATCACTTTTCAAACTAAGGCTATAACAGCTTTAAAAATAATGTTTTTTTATGAGATCAGAAAAGGGGAAGCAGCAGGAATAAAGACTGATGCTGCCTCTACATATTGAAGTAATTAAAAGAAATTCCAAGTAAGTTTTGACTTTGGCAGAAGATTCAGAGTCTTCCACCAACTGGCTTTCTTCTTCTTATAGGCTGCTTTAACATCAAGGAGGCAGTGCTATTTGCTGGGTAAATATTTGATATTCCTTTGTTTGTCTAACTCTAATTTTCAAATCATTGCTCTAAATCTTGGCTAATATTAATATCTTCCTCCATTCCTACTATAAACTTAAGTAAAAGGTTATTGACCATAAATAGGTGATAAGAATGTGATATTCTGGATGAATTATTGCGGATATGGCTATAATTTGGATTAAAAAAGAGAAAATTCTAGCTGGAAACTGAGGTTGCATAAATTAGGTCACGACTCATGCTGACTTTTGAAAGTTTTTGATATTTACAAATACTGAATTTTTTTTTAAATAATGGCTTATGGAATTGACTTTATATTTAAGAGAAATGAGGGACTGATTTTTTCAAGTGTAAACTATGTCTCATGAAGGTGTATCTTGCTTCCTACAAGTTGAATTACTGAAAAAATGTAGATTCAGATAAAAGATATATATGGAGGAGGTAATAATCCATCTAACCTAGAAGGTTTCAATGAAAAAAAAAATCAGACACTTCTGACAATCTAATGAAACCTATGACCCCCTTTCTCAGACTCATTAAAAGTTTTCATAATTGAAGGAAATGGTAAATTTTAGCTAGAATCTAGTGGAAATACAGATGCAATTTTTTCCCAACTTAATTGGGAAAATCTATTCAAAGATTGGCCTGTGAAACCTAGGTTAAGAATACCTATCCTAACTAAAAGATTCATTATTAATTGGTTAAATTACATTACCTTACATTAAATTAATTAGATTACATTAAAAACACTAATCAAAGTAGAAAGGCAATACTTTGATAAATTATAGTTAGATTAGATGATAAGAATTTTAAGAGCAGAGACTACCCTTTATCTCTTTTTTTATCCCCAGCACTTAGCACAGTGCCTGAAAAATAGTAGGGATGGTTCATTAATGCTTATTGATTGATCTAGAGGTCCCTTCACAATAGTCTTGTCTTATCCACTCAGGTCAGTGATCATAAAAATATTTTATTTTTATTTAATTTTGAATTTTATTAATTGAATTTATTTTCATGTATCTCAGCCCCCCCCATCCCCTTCCCATACCATAGAAGGCATCATCCAGCAAAGAGATATGTATGTGTGTGTGTATATATATATATATATATATATATATATATATATATATATATAATGTCTTTTATATTTCCATTTTTTAGTTCATTCTCTGGAGGTGAGTGCTCACAAGTTATTCTTCAAATATTAAATCTGTAGCTGTAAATAATGTTATCTTGATTCTACTAATTTTTAATTTTCTTATGTAGTTCTTTCCAAGCTTTTTAAAAATAATATGTTTATTGTTTCTTATGGTGTATTCCATCATAATCATATTCCAAAATTTGTTTAGCCAGTCTCCAATTGATGGTCATCCCTTTGATTTCCATTTTTTCTTTTACTGTCTCATAGAGCTACAATAAATATCTTGGAACATATAGTATCTTTTCCTTTTTTCTGATCTCCTTGGGAAACCGATGCAGCAACAGTATTGCTGGGGCTAAGGGTTTACACAATTTTAGAAATCTTTGGGTGTAATTGTTCTCCAAAATGGTTGAATTAGTTCACAGATGCACCAATAGTGTACTAGTATCCCCATTTTTCCATATCCCCTCTAACATTTATTGTCTTCCCATGTTAATATTTTAGCTAATATGATGGGTATGAGATGATATATCAGGTTTGTTTTGGTTTGCATTTCTCTAATCAGTGGAGATTTAGGGAATTTTTTCATATACTTATATATGACTTTGATTTCTTCATCCAAAGACTGTTTATATCTTTTTCCCATTTATCAATTAGGGAATCCCTCTTATTCTTATGATTTTGACAACATTCTCTAAATATTTTAGATATGAGACCTTTAACTATCTATGAAATCCCCCCCCCCCGAAATTTTCTGCTCTCCTTCTAATCTTGGCAACATTTATTTTATATGTGCAAAACTTTTCAATTTTATGTGCTCAAAATTATCCATTTTACATCTCACAATGCTCTCCATCTCTTGTTAACTCATAAGTTCCTCTCCTCTCCATAGATCTGATAGGTAATATGTCCCCTGTTCTTCTAATTTATTGATGATAATTCCTTTTATGTCTAGATCAAGTGTCCATTTTGATCTTACCTTAGCTAGTTTCTGCCAAAGTACTTTCCAACATTCCCAGCAATTTTCACCAAAATTTTTGGTGTGAGATTTCTTCTCTCGATAGCTTGTACCTACATTTTATGTCAAATGCCAAATGTCAAATACAAGGTTATTATAAGCTTTTACTAGTTTGTTGTATATCTGTCTGCTTCACTGGTCTCCTTTTCTATTTCTTAGTCAGTACCAGAAAGTTTTGATAATGACTACCCAGTGAAGTTATTCTATAAGTACTTAAGTTCGTTTCAGATGAATTGTCTGGTGTTATGTACATGATAGATTTAAGCCACGATTTACCATCATGGAAACAGTGAAGAAAGTATTTCTCCTCTCATTCTCGAGAAAGATATTATCTATTTGTGCAATAAGGCAAACCATTTCAACTAAGGAGTCCAGGAAGAGAGAGGAGAAAAAAAAAATAGCACCAGAAGTAGCCAGTGACTCCAAAACTGTGAATTCAGTTTGGGTGTCTTCACTTGAGTAAAAAAGTATTCAGTTTGCTTCTTTCAAACTGCTGTTCTCCATTGCCCTAACCCCCACCCCCCACCCCCTGCCCACCATTAACCTAACCAGCAACAAATGGGCATCTCTGTGAAGCACAAGTGGCCAAGTGAGTTTGATGATAGCACTTCCTTACAAAGAAGCTCTAAGATCAAACTGTTAGAATGCAAAAGAAAAGAAATGGTGACAACATATAGATAGGCTTTGCTTGAATGGATTTCCTTCTCTCTCCTGAAGTCCTTTTGTCACATTCAATGCTGTTGCCTCCTGTAATACAACTCCCGGAATGGAAATGACATGATGTCAGAGGTAATTCCTGTAAAACCAGGTACCTTTTAAAATGTATTGGAACTTTAAAAGTAATCAGCCACCAACTAACAGTGGGTAAAATGTTTGTAGATTCCAGTCTTATGCAGAATTCCAATTAAGGTGGATCTTTCTCTTCACTGTGGGAATTGTACCATATAACTGATTACAAAGCACATCATGGAAAGAGCTTTTAGAAACTGCAAACAGCCTATTATGGAGAATGTGCCTTATTAACAGAGGTCATATTAGAAACTGACCCCAGTAACTAATCTTATCTCATGTACAGTCCGTCAATAGGCACTGAAACTAGTAAGCAGTGTTTTCCAATTAAGTGAATCTGTTTGACTTTCTGAACTATAAATACACTGCAGCAGAAGCTTCTGATTAGGCTTAAGGAGACAGACTTCGACTACACTGAACGCCACTGACAAACTAAAGCATACTTAGAAAGTTAATCCTTAAAGGAGTCAATGGCAGATTGAAAAGTGAAGCATCAAGGCTCTGGGCTTAATTCTCTTCAAATTTCTGCAGCACAGGCAGAAGAGGGAGGTGCTACTCAGAATAACTAAACGGAATTCATATACCCAGTCTTTCCCACAGGAGAACCAGGTCCACCTGAAATAAAACACTATTTTGAAGCAGCCCAAAGCTTTTCCTTCCCTACATGAACATGTGCAATTATGGAACTCTTCATACTTGTTAAACAGCAACACTTGACCTTTGTTTAGTGTTCTTTGAAGTCTCCTGAAGAACTCCCTGCAAATCCATTCACCCGATGTTGATAAGAAGGCAAAAGCCAAACTGGTTCTTTAAATAATTATGTTATATTTCAGGCACAGAGAGGATGCTAATAATCACCTAGCCATCTAGAGCACAGACTTTAAATCATTTTTTTTTTTGCCAATAGCTTTGGATGATAGATCTTTGTAAATACCACTCCCCTTTATCTAGAAACAAAGAATTGCACTGATCCCGTAAATTACTTTTCTGTGCCCTGTGTGAACAGAAGCATAAAAGTTCAAGATAACCAACTTTAGAGATTTCAATGTGGCCACAAATGGAGCAGGCAATGAAACTAACATGCCCATATGGGGAGTGAAACCATGGCTATTGCCTTTTCCTTTCACTAAAGCAGAAGTCTAGGAAATTAGGCATATTGATTAATTGAATGATTCATTCACTAATTTATCATGGATTTATTAAGACCTATCAAGTACTAGGTATTCTGCTAAATGCCATGATTACAAAGACAAGAAATTGTCAGTGCCCTCAAGGAATTTTTATTATATTTCATGATTATTTCATACATTAAATATGGAGTAGAATAATAAGACGAGCCTGGCTAGAATGTCGAATACATGAAGGAGTCAGATTGGTAATGAGTCTAGAGAAGGTTCATGGATCCTGCTCTAATGGGTTCACCTAGGAGTCATTTAATAGAACTTATACCTGAAAAAGAGTTTACTTTATTCTATATCCCACAAGTTTTCTGTTTTGTTTTGTTTTTATCAAGACTTCCAAAGACATATCCATTACAATTGATTATTTGAGCAGTAACCAAGAAGTAAGAACATTTCAAAGCTAAAGGAAGATACTAGAACACCAAGAGTCGAGAAAACTTGAGCTCAAATTCAGCCTTAGACACTCATTAGCTGTGTGACCCCAGACAAGATGCTTAGTGTTTTTCAGCTCTAGTGTCCTTATCTTTAAATGGGGGCAATAAATTAGCTCCCTCACAGGAGTGTTGTGAGGATTAAATGAGTTCAAACACATAAAATGCTTTGTAAACCTTTAGGTAATATTTAATGCTATTATAATCATTGTAAATATTTTTTTTTATGAAAGAGGGTCTATAGGCTTTATCAGACCGAACAAAAGGGACTATGACACAAAAATAGTTCAGAACTCCTGGACTAAAGTTTATTCAGGTATGTTGTCCCATCATGGTTTGGAAAGGAATCCATGTTCCCAAAGGATATGTCAGTAGAGTACAATCTCTGGCAGAATCTACCACAATGTAAAGGCACCAAGTATGGTCATAATCATCAATTGATCAACAGAAATTTATTAAGCATATACTCTGTCTCTCACCTCCATATCCTTTTTGCTGAGGCTTATCGATTTTATCTTTGCCACATCTCTTTGATGTTTCTTCCTTTCTACTGGTACTGCAAGTACTCTTGTAAAAGTCTACTGATAGAGCTGTCTTTCTCAAAACTGTCTACATTGCAATCTGTACTCCATTTAACCACTAAAATAATTATCCTAAAGTATAATTTGATCATGTAACCCAACCCTTGCAATCAGTAAACTCCAGTGGTTCCCTGTTGCCACCAGGACCAAATAAAAAACAAAACAAAAACGTTTTGTTTGACATTCTAAGACCTTCATAGCCTAGCCCCCTTCCTCCCTAGCCAGACTTTTAAAACCTTATTCTTTAAAACATATTCTTCAATCCAGGAATACTGAACTGGTGGCTCTTCCTTAAACAAGACACAGTATGTCTCAGCTTCAGATATATTTCCTGACTGTCTCATATGACTATAATGTTCTGCCTCTTCTACTCCATCTAATGACTTTCTTACTTTCCTTTAAATTACAGCTAAAATCCCATATTTTACTGAAAGCTTTCCTTAATCCCTCTTAATTCTAGCAGCTACCCTGCAATTTATTTCATGTTTTTCTTCTATTTAGCTTATTTTGTATATATTTGTTCACAAGTTGTCTCTCCCATTAGATTGTAAGTTTTTTTGAGGGTAGGTACTATCTTTTTGCTTCATTTTGTATTCCTAATATTTAGCATAGTGCCTGGAACATAGTAGGTGTTTAATAAATATTTTTGATTAACTGAACATCAGGCAAATTTTATAAGGGAAAAGAAAAACATTTTAAAGTTTTCTTTTTTTAAGTACCTAATAAATGCTATATCCTATGCTAGGTGATAGGAATGAATCAAAGTGAAATCACATAGTCTTTACCCCACAAATAATTTATTATCTAATACAGAGACAAGATACATCAACTTATGTCAACCACTATAATAAAAATCTATTATTTTCTGTTTATCCTTGGATAAGTAGTCTCTAAAAAGACTAATTGAGGGGAATCCACTTAAAAAGGTAATCAACATTAAAAGTAGAGAGTTAGAAAGAAAAATTTTATTGGAACTTTCTCTTTAAAAATGAAACTAAAAATTATGAAAATAAGTTCATCTTACAGGTAGGAGAAGTAGGTAATAGTGCAACCCTGTGCTAATTCTTAGAAGAGAGAATAAATTGAGTGGTAATTGGATTTTTTAGGTCACAGTTTTTCTAACAAAATTGTTTGAGAGCACTATATGATTCCTTTTGCTTTTGGTTTCACTTTCTAAGTATGGACTTAGAGGATCATTTGTTGCAAAAACAGTGGAAAGGTCTTATCAGTTGTCCTAAGTGCCTTTCTTAAACTTTTGCTATTTCAATTATTTTCTTTTTTGAGAGCCTATGGGCAAGCCTGGCTGAAAAATACGTTGATGAGGTGGAAACGGGTGGTGATAGATCCCAATGTTAAGAATGTAAAAATGGGGGGATATTTGAGTGTGGACTAATTTTTATAAATGATCAGTTTATAAATTGATATTTTTATGCTATGATGAATTTTTAGTTCCTTTGTAGCTTCATTGTAGTATTTCATACTTCATATTTCATATTTCATAACATGTAGAAACCCTTACCTTGGAGTCTGGAAGCTTTGGCTTTAAGTCCTTCTTATAAAATATACTGGCAAGTGTGAAATTTTAATTTTATTTGGACTCCATTTTGTGAACTAAATAAAATATTGTTCTCCATTTTGGGCCAAATTTTTTTGTAAATCATGTGTATTCTAGTAAACTAGGGGACCCAAATCATAGAGTTTCCCATTTCCTAATGTGCCTACCACAAGATTGAGAAAGGGAGTTTGTAGATGTTTAGCCATAAGGTCACTTATTCTAACCATAAGTTCCCTGTCCCCAAATGTTCTAATCTTAACCTCTCTGTTTAATTTTTTTTTTTGTTTAACTTCTCTATTTAACTTCTCTGTTCTGAACACAAGAATTATATCAATCACTAAACAATCAGAATGAAAGAAAGATTCTGGAAACTTCCTCTGTTCCCCATTAATGACCATAAAGACTCTCTATTAGTCCCCATTGGGTGTCCTGGCTACTGAGGAGCCTTGGATCATATTTACTGGCAGTTGCTAATAAGTTGATCCTACTTGAAACTTTGTTGCCTCAGTTTATCTTTATCATAGACTTCTATCATGACACAAGTCGCTTCATCTTTAAGACCCCCAGGAGACTTTTTAAGGTTATAAATCATAGATTAATTGTTTATATGCTTTGTTAATAAAGAGTTTCCTCACTAGGAATTTTCTATACCAATGAAATCACATGTCTGGATCAAAATAACATGACAATACATAACTGCAGGGGCATAGGTAATGAATACTTATATAATGAGAAACCTGTATTATAGGATAATTGTTAGGCTAATTGGCTAATATAATTATAATCAGAGCTATATGTTTAAATGAGAGAAAAATTAGAAAAAAGCTCCATGTGAGTATAGTTGACATTTGTTTGAGACCATGAAAATATCAGAATAGGAAGTGACTTTTGCCTCCCTAATTTTTTTTTTACATATCATCTTAAATAGTTTAATACCACAACCTCCGCCTATTCATATTTCTTCACTCTACTATGATAATGAAAACAAATTTATAAGAGTTACAGACATCATTTTTCCATATAGGAATATAATCAATTTGACCTTATTGAAGTCCTTAAATTTTATCTTCTCTTTCTTGTTTCTCTTTTTATGGTTCTATTGAATTTTGTTTTTGGATATCAAATTTTCAATTAGTTCTGGTATTTTCTTAAGCAATGCTTGGAAGTCTTGTATTTTATTAAATACCCATACTTTCCTCAGAAAGTATATACTCAGTTTTGATGAGTAGGTGATTCTTGGTTGTAGATCCAGTTCTCTTGAATTCCTGAATATAATATTCCAAGCCTTGTGGTCCTTTAATGTGGAAGTTGCCAGATCTTTATGTGATCCTGACTGGTGCTCTATGATATCTAAATTGTTTCTTTCTGGGATCTTGCATCATTTTCTCCTTGACCTGGAAGTTCTGGAATTTGGCTATAACATTCATGGGAGTAGTCTTTTTGGGGATTTAATGTAGGGGGTGATCTGTGGATTCTTTCAATGTCTATTTTTCTCTCTCGTGCAAGAATATCAGGGCAGTTTTCTTGGATAATTTCTTGTAATATTATATCTAGGCTTTTGTTGTTGTTGTTGTTGTTCCAGGCTTTCAGGTAGTCCAATAATTCTCAAATTGTCTCTCTTGAATCTGTTTTCCAAGTCAACCATCTTCTCAATGAGACATTTCATGTTTCCTTCTAATTTGTCATTCTTTTGACTTTTCTTTATTATTTCTTGTGATCTTGTGAGATCATTAGTATCTACTTACCCTCTAGTCTTTAAAGACTAATTTCAGCTATAGTCTTGATTTTCCTTTTTGGTTTGGTTAATCCTGCTTTTCATGGCTTCCTGCAGGTCAATTCTGGTCTCCAATTTGCTTCTTACTTCATTTGTTTCCTGTGCCTCTTTTTTTCATCTGCACAATTTTGTCTTTTAAACCATTATTTTCTTTTTGGGGGGGATTATTTTCATTTCTTTTACACCACCTTTCTTTCAATTTTTCTTCTATCTTTCTTACTTGGTTCTTGAACTCCTTTTTGAGTTCCTCCAGAGCTTGTGGGGGGGGGGAGGGAGTTTGCATGTGTTTGCTTGTTTCTCATTGTCTCTTGTTTTTTGTTGTTGGTGGGGTTTTTTGTTGTTGTTTTTGTATTTTATTCTTTTTCTCCATAGAAATTTTCTGAGCTCAAGGACTTTTTTTGCTGTTGTTTAGTCCTTTTTCCTCTGAGGGATTGGGATTCCTGTATGTTGGTGGTCATTGCTTTCTTGCTTTTGTTTAGCAGGGCTTTGCTTTGGAACTATCTTCCTTGCCCTGTCAGAAGCCTGAGTGACAATAGCTTTATCTGTGGTGTTTTTTCTGGAGCTTGCTTAAAAGCCTTTTGCCCTTATGCTATCTTCTCCAAACCTTGCTGATTCTGCTGTGGCTCCTGTGTTTCAGGCCCCACTATAAGGCCAAAATTCCATGTTGTCGCAACTCAAGTCTCACTTCCAAGGCCTGGCCAGACCCTCGGGGCTAAGTCTGTGGTGCTTTCAGCCATCCCTGAGAATTTGGAGATGTCCCTGGCCTTGGCTCTAACTCTGGTGTGGTAGGTGGTGGGGAGAGGGGTAGTCAGTTTGAGCTTGTGCAGTTTTATCCCCTTATAGTATGGGAATCACCACTCACTGCCTACCTTTAATGCTGTGTCCAGTAGTAGAGCCCCTTTACTTGTCAGGTTTTGATTTCTATCCTTTTGAGATACTTTGTAATGATTGGTTGGAAGGAAATTCATAGTAGCACCAAGATTCTGCTACTATGCCACCATCTTCAGGAAGAGACTAATGTTTATGACAAGGGTAGATATAGTTCTATAATATATTCTCTGAAATAAGTTTAATATTGCATATATTACTTGCTATTGGATTAAATAATTCCAGAATTCAATATTCTGACCTATTGAAGGCCATATTAATGAGGCTGGATAATAGCAATAGAATTATGCATCATATGGACTGAACTCAGGACTACAAGTTGACTTTAACATCTTTTGTCTCCAGGGTATTGGGAAGAGTTCAGGTGGTATGCTTGGGCTAGAGGTATTGAGTGTTAGTCTTGATATATGTTCTTGGCATTGCAACATTTTCTATTTAAGTAAATGTTTTGTTCTAATTATAATTTGAAGTCTTATGACCCATCTTGACTGATCAAGAGGGTGGAGGCTTTGTAAAAATATTGTGAGTAATTTTGAATCTGAAGCTATGAAAATTCTCAAAATAACAGAAGGGATCCATTATAATATGTAACTAGGAAGTATGTATGTTCTGAACATGGAAGAATGGATTTCAAATGTGAGAGACTTTTCTCAAGATAAAAGCTAGTATGCAATTAAATACTTGTAATAAATGTTTTCTCTATTCTGTTAAAATGTCACTTATTATTTGAGTAGTTTAGACTCTGGTCACAGTGTTTTTAATTTGAGCTGCTTACATTTTACGAAGTTGTGTTTCTGTGGTGAGCAGGCAGTCATGCTATGCTCAGAGTCAAAGAGAAAGATTCTGGGAACCACTTACTAAGGCAAGTGTTTACTGAAGAATGCACATTAATTAATCCAAGGACAAGAAAACCTCTTTTTTCCCCAGGCCTATCTTTTTAATACTTAGTAATGCATGACAAAGAGGGGAATTGAAGCAATATGTCAGAAAACACACACACACACATATATACACAGTAGTTGCTCAAGGCCAATCACTTGATATGTGCCTTGTTACAATATTCCCACAAGGCATTGCCTATCTAATTTAATCTTTGAAAATGGGTTAACAAGTGGGGAAGCTTTGGCCCTGCTTCATGCACTTTTATTACAATGGAGGATTTTGAAAAATTAAATTTGATGTTTTTACTGAGAACATAATGTGAAATCAAAAAAGGAAATCATAGCCCAGCAATAATGCTTATATGACCCGCCAGAATTGTCTTAATTTATTACCTTACACAGAATACTTTTTATCTAAATTCACTTGGATGCTTTTATGAGGTTTTCTTTTTCCTTCCTAGTTGCTGACATATTTTTCATGAGTGTATTTTGTGTTGTTTAGTGGTGTATTGCATAATTCTCATACTGTTTCACTGAGTGTGGAGATCTCATAAGGGTAATGGTCAATGGTCAAGGGTAAGATAGCATTTAAAAACATAACAAATTAATTATTTGGCATGATATTAATTAAATTCAAGCTTCTGAAAAGCCAGTGGGAATATTCATAAAGACTGGGGACCAATCTTATAGATTTGTGGGTAGTATGTATAATTTACTTGTTAAACAAAATTGGGATGTTTTGGATTTTATGAGTTCCTTCTTTGAATATTCTTCCATCTGAAGTTCTAGATCTGTCACCAACCAGCTACATAACTGGGTAAATAACTTTCTTTGTCTCAGTGTCTACCTTTGTAAATGACATGGTCAGACTAGATGATCCCAAAGGTCTCTTTTGTCTCTAATAGTTATTCTGTACTTGAATATATCAGTAGAGTGAAAGAAGCATAGTTCAAAGGAAAGCAAAGCTCAATTCAGATTCCTTTATCCGAACTTTTTTTGGTAGGTTCTTTTTTTTCTAAACCTCCAAAATTATCTCATTTTCAGATAACTGAAGCAGAGAGCTGAAGGGATGGCTGAAGAATAGTTGACCTTAATCTTCCTTTACATGTACTATTAGCTTATAGGAAACAATAATGCTCAGAGGAAATACTGGAAGAACCCCTTCAAGGGTAAAAGAGACTAAATCAAATGGACCAGGGCAAATTTGCAAACTATCACACCTAACACTTTTAGCCTATAGGTGATTTTTTTTTCAAGTGGGATTGTACAATTTGGGCAACCAGCTTATAAGGGTTGTGAGGGTAAGGAACTTGTTGACTTCCAGGATTCCTTGGGTAATGCCCAGTGTAGGTGATGAAGAAATGTCACTGGCCAGTGTCTGGTGGGTCATCAAAAACAGATCAGGAAAAATATATTTTCATCCATTTTAGGCACTTTTTACTATACCAGCAAACAATAGATGCCTACCAGAACAGTTGAATGAAGTTTAACATTTGTCAGTGCATTATCTTTTTTGTCTTTGAGGTAAAAATTCAGCATAATAGTTGCATATCTCAGCAAGCCTAGCGACCTCTTATCTGGCCTTCTGGAAAGTTATAGAATGTTTCTCTCACTATCTCCAATTCCTGCTGCTAGAGAGCAGGCCGAAATATAATCAGTTTAAACATAGTGATATGGCTAAGAGATCATATATTTACAGAAAATTCTTGTCTAGTCCCTTCATATTACAGACGAGGAAGTCAATGCCCCACGAGGTTCAAGGTGATATAAATTTTAAATGATGGAGTACAGATATAAATCCAGGCTGCTTGGCTCCAAACTTATGGTTCTTTCCATGTAATAGCGCTTTGTATTTTGTAGTTAAGGATCGCTTTTATAACTTATCCAGTGCATAGTTAGTCAGTTTCAGACATAAAATAACATTAAGAGAATTTTTATTGCCTTAGCATATAAGGAACAACTAAAATTAAAAAAAAATCAAATGTTAAAAATGTTAATGTTATTTTAAATTTTTTTTCTTCTCATTTTTGAAATAATAGATTTGTGTAAAATAAACTATTAGGAGGAAAATGCTGGGAATAATTAAGAAATAAGTTTAGATTATAGAAAAGCAAAATCAGGACCAAGAGAGCCAAAGTCCTCAGAGAACCATCCAGTCAAAGGAGAGAGGAGGCTGAGATTAGGTTATATTTTTGTGGATATATTATAAAAATGTATACTTGTCCTCTGGGATGAAGAAAATACCAAAACTTTTTAAAACGTTCTCTTTGAATTCCTCATTTTTAAAAAAGAAAATCCTCTTCATCTGGAACTACTTAAAATGTCCCGTGGATTTAAAACATGCAACAAAGTGTAAATGATGGTAGATAGTTTTTAATTGTTGTTATTGCAGTTTTTTGAAAGTGTGAGCCAAAAGTGTAATACGTGGGTTTTTTTCCTATACTTGATTCACAGATTTTAGCAAACAGGTTATTCTGAAAATAGGCAGGACTGAGCTTAAAGGAATAGTACAGCCTATGATAAAAGTAAGCTTGACTTCATTTGACTTCTTAATGGTCATCAAATGATAAAAAAAGGGTTATAATTAGAATCTAATTTAATTGCCAAAGGAGAATTTCTTATTTCTTCATGGTTGACAAACCTAAAAAATCCTCAAACTATTTGAATAGACCCATCTCAAATTCCACAATTTTCTCTTATAATCAAATGCAGGAATGTCCCTATACCTTGGTATAGGCAGCTACCTACATAGTATGATTGGAGGGTTGTTGAAAGCTTTGTGTTAGTCATTTAAGTAGCCAATTAGTTAATCAGCATTTATTAAGGACTTAATATGTGATAGATATTTTTCCTCCAATATTTCACTAACCAGTATGCAATGTGTCTAAAAGTTGTCACTTTCTGAAAATTCCCTATTACATTAAGTAAACTTCTCCTCTAGTAGAGTTCATTAATGAAAATAGAGGCGAGCTGATTTTTTTTTCTCTCAGACCCACCCCAGATTTTGGGAAAACAGATTTCTTTTATTTCTTTTTTGTAGCCCTCATTTTCCATCTTAGAACCAAGATTGTGTATTGCTTCCAAGGTAGAAGAGTAGTAAGGGCTAGGCAATGGGAATTAAATGACTTGATCAGGGTCACACAGCCAAGAAATGTCTGAGGCTAAATTTGAACTAAAGAATTTGTGTCTCTATGTTTGGCTCACAATCCACTGGTAGCATCAAGGATATCTAGTTTGAGATGTTCAGTAGGTAGTGGTAACTGCAAGATCAGAAGTAAACAGCTATGTTAGGACTAGATAAGTAGATTTGAATATCATCACATAGAGATCATAACTAAATCAATGGGAACTGATGAGATCACTAAATGAAAAGGACCCAGAAAAAAAGTTCTGGAGTATAACCACTGTTAACAGATGTGATCTGATTGAAGATCCAGCAAAAGAAACTGGGGAAAAGCCATAGAGCAGGAATAAATAGAACCAGGAAAGAATGATTCTAAAAAATCAAGAAAGAAGAATATCAAGGGGAAGTGGGTGACTGACAGTATTGAAAGCGATATTGGGGTCAAGAAGGATGAAGACTGAAAAAAGACCATAAAAAGACCATTTGACTGAACAATTAAATGGTCACTGGTAGCTTTTCAGAGAGCGGTTTTGATGGAATGATAATATTGAAGCCAAAACTCTAGATTTAAGAGATTGAGCAGGAACTGAAACACTGACCTCAGAGAGTTTAGCCACAGAAGGCAAGAAGGCTATGGGACAAGGGCTAATAGGGATGAATTAATAGAGTGAGGTTATTTTAGGATGTGGGAGACATGGAAATGTTTGTAGATAGTAGGTAAGGAGCTAGAAGACAGAATATAAGTGACAGTGGGATTGATAGAAGGGTCAATTTGCTGGAGAAGAGGACAAGGACTAGCATTTACTTTCATGTATAGGTATTTGCCTTTTCAAGAGGAGCTCTCTCTTCATGAGAAACAAGAATGAACACAGAAATAATAGTAAAGATATCAAGAGATATGAGATGAATAGTGGAAAGATGGAAGTGTTCTGTGAATGCTTCAATTTTTTTTCAATTAAATATGAGGCAAGATTCTCAGATAAGAATATGAAAAGAACAATAGCATGTTTGAGGAGGAAAGAAAATTTTTGACAAAAAATCACTGTTTAGTGGGATTGTGAGTCATTTACAAAGGTGTAAAAGTATTATCTTGCAGCAGTGAGCATCTATTGAGGTTATGCAACTGAATTATAAATTTGTAGTGGACCTAGACAATAGTTTTATGATCTTCTCCAACATTGGCAGCATGAGATTAGGAGTAAAGGCAGCAAATTATGGTATAATACAAAGTTGCCAATAGGAAAGGGAGTAAGTAAATTTTCTTCTCTTCAAGAGAAGAAAATAGTGTAGAAGTCAAGACAGAAAGGGGTTAGAGTATGGTCAGTGCAGGAATGGGGGCCAGAGAAAGAATTTAGAGGTTTATAGATTGAAAGGCAAAGCAAGGACAAAAAAAGAAAAACAGATTTTTGTAGTTGCAAGGTAGAGGGAGAGGTACAGTGACCACAGGGTTTAATGAGATAAGGGAATATTAGAGTTTGGTAACATTAAAGAAATGACAAAATCAAGCATCTGTAGTTGAGATGGATTTGGGGGTAGATCAGGGGAAATGAGTAAGTTGAGGAAATGGGAAGTTAGGGAGAATGAAGGAAGGGGGACAAAAGATGGAGAGGAAAGACCGTGAGCCATGCATTGAACCCACTGAATAAAGGAGAGTATCATGCAGGTCAATAGTCAACAGCTATCAGAATTTTGATGGAGTGGTAGAGATGGATTGAGTAAATCTTAAGAGAGAAAATTGAAATATTATTTAATGATGATGGTAGAAGTTCAACTTGAAAGTGACAATGGGAAGTAAAGAATGTTATAACTAGCCCACATCAACCTGAGGACAAAGAATGAAAGTGCAATCAAGTCAAATGAAGAGATTAGCAACCTGTCTCCCTGTGAGCAGGAATCTACCAGGAGAACAACAAGCATTTCTCAGATTCCCTGCAAGAGGGAAAAGGCCAGTTTAGGGGGTCCTCAGTTATTTTTGAGGCACTTTATCCATTCTAATATCAAATATAGCTTTGCAGCAGGAGGACAATGTCTTTAAAATTTTAATATGCTTTGGATTTTTATATCTTTAAATTTTTTTTTGTGTCTTTATCTGTAAAATTGTATTTTCTCTATTGTTTTCTGTGACTTGTTTGCACCATCCCCGACCACAACACTAGGGGGGAATAATAGGTGGATAGAAATGGTTATATTTTAGGGTCTTGGGAATAGGAACCTTTTTTGTAGCTCAAAAATTCTTGAACTTGACATAGGTATCACTGAAAAATTTAGATTTTAAGAAGACATGTAAAGCAGGGCAGGTACACGAAGATAAGCATATATATATAATACATATGTATATACACATAAATACATACATATAGTTTGAATTGATGAGAACAGGCAGACAGATAGATACATAGACATAGTATCATATAAAATCATGCCAGTAATACTAAAGCCTAGAAAAGGGATTCTTAATAATTTGAGAAATGTCAGGGGACTCAGAATGAGTAATAAGATAATGAAACTATTCCTTTTTTTCAGATATCATGGTATAAGTGGAAAATCTCAGAGATTCAATAAAAAGTCACTTGAAACAATAATTGCAGCAAAGTGGCAGAATATAAAATAAACCCACATATAACATCAGCATATCTATCTCTGCAAGAAGAGAAAGTGAGATATATTTAATCTGAAATAAACATAGATAATATAAAATGCTTGGAGTGTACCTGTCAAGACAAATCCAAACACAAGAACAAAAATCTCTTTATACAAAGTCATATTTAGATAATTGGAGAAGTGTTCATTGTTCATGGGTGGACTGAGCCAATATAATAAAAATGACACTTCTATCTTAACTAATCTACTTGTTCAGTACCATCCAATTAAATTACCAAAAATAATTAAGCTAGTGAAAATAATAGCACAATTAATTTGGAAGAACAAAAGATCAAGAATATTAATTTATGAAAAAATATAAAGGGTGTGGAAAGGAAATATTACAAGGGAGGTCTAGCAGTATCAGATTTTAAACTGAATTATAAGGTAGTAATTATCAAAACAATTTAATTTGTTGTTTTTCAGTCATTCTTCACTTGTATCTGTTTCTTCATCCCTTTTGGGGTTTTTTTGGCAAAGATACTGCAGCGGTTTGCTATTTCCTTCTCCAGTTCATTTTTATAGATGAGGAACTTTGCCTTTTCCAGGATTACACACCTAATGTCTTGAGGCCAGATTTAAACTCATGAAGATGAGCTTCCTGATTCCAAGGCTAATGCTCTGTCAACTATGCAATCTAGCATAAATTACCTCATGGAAATAAACAGTTTTGGAAGCTGAATTTATTTTTTCTGGCCACTAGGATTCTATTTAGTAAATATGATCTTTGTCCAGTGCTTAGCACAGTGCCTGGCACATTGTATGCATAAAATGGATAAAAATTAGATCAAACTAAATTAAACAAAAACTTACCTAAAGGAATAGGAGGAAAAAGCCCAGAACATATGGGTTGTTTCCTAGAGAATGTAAGCTTGAGTAAAACATATTGGAGAATTGTGTGCAACCAGCACCAAACACTATTTTCTTGGTGAGGGAAAAATAGCGTGCCTCACTAGGACATATAAAGAGGAGGCAGAAGGACCTCAGAGAAAAATTTTCAAAATGTTCTAGTATTCTTCTCCCAGTTCCAGATGACACAATTTTGAAGAAACTAAACACAACAAATATTAAATTTTAAACAATTAAAATCAACTATGAGATTGGGGATTTTGTATCTCACATAGGTATCTTCTCAGCTATTTTATCAAACTTATTTTTTTTTTACAAAGCCAAAGTTATTGATGATAATAACACTTGAAAAAAGAAGGAAACATTGCTTGAGAGTTTCATGACCCATGACATGCCCAGGATGCTGATGGGAAAACAAGGGTGAGAAAAGACATGTAGGAGTTTTGAAGAAGTTTCTGGTGGGGGAAACTTCTGGACCTTAAAGCAATATATATGTGTTTGGTGCATAATAGAAAACACAGTAATAATGACTGAGAAATTGGCAGCCAGATAAGGGATCGTTTCAGCCTTATGAAGCATGTTAGTGCAGCAATTGCAATTAGGAAAATTTTCTCACTGGGAGTCATTAGGAAGATGGCACTCTACTAGCACTGCCAAGTTTTATTTGCATACATTGAGCATAGGGACCAAAGCTAAAGAAGAAAAAAAAATGTTTGCTTTTATCAATATACTCTGCATGTTACTGTATTAAAAGATGTATGTTTTCCCTTTGAATGGACATAATTAGAGGTGATGTGAATATTAAAATCCCATTTTTTGCCACCAGA
Organism: Monodelphis domestica; assembly: GCF_027887165.1. NCBI lineage: Eukaryota > Metazoa > Chordata > Mammalia > Didelphimorphia > Didelphidae > Monodelphis > Monodelphis domestica. The sequence goes on from NC_077232.1 coordinate 144,669,983, forward strand.
TACCAGACACATTGGCCTATCATTAGCAGGATTCATAGAAGCTTTTATTTCTTGTGGGGTGTTTATTAATGGCCCTATATATAAGTAGAGGATATCTTTGTTAGTGACAGGTGCTATCCATAGTTATAAGACAAGCCAAGCTACAAAATCTAGAAAATAGGGAGTCTTCAACTGGCGTGATAAATTTTAGAAAGAACCAACCTGAAAAGGAAAGCAAAAGAAACAGTATTTTTTCTTAATTTAAGTGTTAACATGCAGTGGATAGAGCACTGCACCTGGAATCAGGAAAACTCATCTTTCTGAGTTCAAATCTGTCCTCAGACACTTACTGACTGTGAGCCTGGGTAACTTACTTAAACCTGCTTCTCATTTTGTAAAATGGGCTGAAGCAGGAAATGGCAAAAATGGGGTCACAAAGAGTCAGACAAGACTGAAAATGACTAAAAACAAACATTATTTCTCATTTTAATGATAATTCATATTTAATACTGAATATGTTCATTGATGCTCTTCTATGTGGGTGGTCAAAACAGCCATATTAGTCATGATTATTGTTGGTTGATTACTTGAGCTAAATCTAGGCAATATTTATTCTATGTAGGGATTTCTAACATCTATTTATATATAATACACACATACATACTTTGCATTAAAATCTTTTAAGGCCAAGCAGGCTATGTGAGTATGTATGTATACACACTGACACATATATAGGTGCACATATGTATATATTGCATGTATGTATATTATGTGGTTAATAAATAGAAAAAGGGATAAAACAGAATAGAAAACAATGGATACTACTATACTACAATATATTAATATGTTCATATTTACTGCCTACAACTACATCCTTATTAGCACAAATAATAACTCCCATGAAGTGGTTGAATTATTCAAATTCACACCACATATTCCTATTGGACTGGAACAAATTTGCCATATTTTACATAATTATAACTTTGAATAATGTAAATTCCAAAACATATGGCCACATCACAAGATTTATTATCCACAATAACTGAGATCTGGCTATACTTTAAGGTTTACAAAGTGCTTTTCTTTGAAGTAAGAATGCAAGTGTTATTATCCACATTGTAAATATGGATAATAATGTAAATCAGAGAATCTGGGTAGCATATATACTTTCTTGTAGCAAGAAAATGTCAGAATCTGGATTGTGAACACAATCTCCTACCTCCAAATTCAGTTATTCTTTCTTCTACACAAGAATGCTTCTAATATTTTGGTGAATAAAGAATTAGAGGTGGAGCAATAAATAGCTACCTGTATGCCCATATCTATTTTTTGCATAAGGCATATGGAAATGTGATTGAGTAAGAATGTGTTCAAAATATTCATTATTACTTGAAGAGTAGGATGAAATGACATCCTAGCATATCTTCTAAGTGTAACTGGCAAGTGACCTTTCCCTCACCTTTGTTTACACCTCCCTATCCCAGTTTGATTCTTCTTGACTCTGACTTGTCTCTAACATCTCCTTAGGAAAAAAAAACAAAAACAAAAACAAAAAGAACTATAACAAAGTTAATTTGGAAGAACAAATGATCAAGAATATCAAGGGAAATAATGAAAAAAATGTGAATGAAGATAGCTTAGCAGTCCCAGATCTCAAACTATATTACAAAGCAGCGGTCATCAAAACAATATGGTACTGGCTAAGAGACAGAAAGGACAATCAGTGGAATAGACTTGGGGTAAGTGACCTCAGCAAGACAGTCTATGATAAGCCCAAAGATCCCAGCTTTGGGGACAAAAATCCACTATTTGAAAAAAGCTGCTGGGAAAATTGGAAAACAGTATGGGAGAGATTAGGTTTAGATCAAGATCTTATATTCTACATCAAGATAAACTCAGAATGGATGAATGATTTGAATATAAAGAAGGAAACTATAAGTAAATTAGTTGAACACTGAATATTATCCTTGTCAGATCCTTTGGGAGGGAAAGATTTTGAGACCAAGCAAGAGTTAGAAAAAAATACAAAACATAAAATAAATAATTTCGATTACATTAAATTAAAAAGATTTTGTACAAAGAAAACCAATGCAACCAAAATTAGATGGGAGGCAACAAATTGGGAAAAATCTTCATAACAAAACTCTGACAAAGGTTTAATTACTCAAATTTATGAAGAGCTAAAATCAATTATACAAAAAATCAAGCCATTCCCCAATTGATAAATGGGCAAGGGACATGAAAAGGCAATTTTCAGATAAAGAAATCAAAACTATTAATAAGCACATGAAAAAGTGTTCAGAATCTCTTATAATCAGAGAAATGCAAATCAAAACAACTCTGAGGTACCACCTCACACCTAGCAGATTGGCTAACATGACAGCAATGGAAAGTAATGAATGCTGGAGGGGATGTGGCAAAATTGGGACATTAATGCATTGCTGATGGAGTTGCGAATTGATCCAACCATTCTGGAGGGCCATTTGGAACTATGTCCAAAGGGTGCTAAAAGACTGTCTGCCCTTTGATCCAGCCATAGCACTGCTGGGTTTGTACCCTAAAGAGATCACTAGGAAAAAGATTTGTACCAAAATATTCATAGTTGCCCTCTTTGTAGTGGCCAAAAATTGGAAAATGAGGGGATGCCCTTCAATTTGGAATGGCTGAACAAATTGTGGTATATGTTGGTGATGGAATACTATTGTGCTCAAAGGAATAATGAACTGGAGGAATTTCATGGGGACTGGAATGACCTCCAGGAATTGATGCAGACTGAAAGGAGCAGAACGAGGAGAACATTGTACACAGAGACTGATACACTGTGGTGCAATCCAACGGAATGGACTTCTCTACTAGCAGCAATGCAATGATCCAGGACAATGCTGAGGGATTTATGCGAAAGAACACTATCCACATCCAGAGAAAGAACCGTGGGAGTAGAAAAACAGAAGAAAAATAACTGCTTGATCACATGGTTTGACGGGGCTATGATTGGGGAAGTAGACTCTAAATGATCACCCTAGTGCAAATATTAGTAATATAGAAATAGGTCTTGATCAATGATACATCTAAAACACAGAGGAATTGTGTATCAGCTACAGGAGATGCTTGGGGGAGGGCAGGAAAAGAACATGAATCTTGTAACAATGGAAAAATATTCTAAATTAATTAAATAAAATTTAAAAGTAGAGTTTGACACTGGCACTGCGCTATCACCAAGGGGAAATAGAAGATTCCTTGTTTGGTATTTAAAGTTCTTCACAATCCATAGACACACTCCCTTTTCAGTGTGGATAAATATTATTACCCTCTATTCACTCTACAATTTAACTGTACTGGCCTTTCTTGCAGTTACACTTCAAGTTTCATGTTCTGTCTCAGTGTCTTTATTCTTATTTTCTACCAATAAAAATGTTTTCAATTTCTTGGAATTCATCCTTGATTTCCTTCAAGACTCAGGTCAAATGACTCTTATTTGAGGAGGCATTTTCTGATCACCCTCAATTCCCTTTTCTGGTCTCCCAATACCTGCTACTCTCAATTTTACCATATATCTATTTTGTATACATCTATATACACATACATTGTCTATCCTGATAAAATATGAACTCTTGGAAATTTTGCTTTTGTGTTGTGTAGTTCTATAAAGTATATTTCTTGTAATTAGAAGGAACAAGCACCAAGTTAGTAATTTAAATTATTATCGTCCAATCATATATACTGAATACCACTCTGATTCTTTTTTCCTTTTTTGTTAAGATTATATTGCAGATAAAAAGTTACCATATAATTTAGTTACATAAATCTAGCCTGTCTTGATAAGTTAAACTTTTTTTAATACTTTGTAGTTAATCCCTTTCTTCTAGATTTTTAAGCACTGTATGTAGATAGGCTCTTTTGTGAATTTTTGTGTCTTTTTATTTTCTTGATGTTATTAAGCATCTATATTAATTTCTTTCTTATTTTGTGATATATTCTTAGTACTCCCTCAAGACACCTGCATATTTTCTACTTTTCCAATCTTCATGTCCTGAATTCTGTTCACTTGTCATATGTCATACTTTCTTGGTATCAAGAAAAAACAAAATTCATTGACATTAGTCTTACAAATTTTACATATAAAACCCTTATGGTATATAATATAATATTCTACTTTGGCTATATTAATTTGTTTTACTTGATTTAATATTGAATCCACAAAACTTTGATACATATTTAATTTATCTTAAAATCATATATTATGGCATTGTATAAATCCTATCTCTGATGCCTATAGATTTTCAACAATGTTTACATAAAGTAAGTTCCTAGATAATTGAAGGCTTGTTTATTTCTCTCTTGGATAATTTCCTTTACCTTCCATGACATGCTCCATGGTACAATATTATATTATAGTATTCCATTTCCATAAGAAATTTTCTATTAATTCTAGAACAATTCTGCTTCTCAGAACATCAGTATCAAAGTTCATAATTTCCTCAAAAGGATAACTTCTAGATCCACTGAAAGTCAAATGAAGAAACAAATCCCCCAAATTTTTTGGTTGGTGACTGTTTTAAAGTGTGAAAGGAAGTCCACATTTTCCCTGCTCATCTAGTCTTCTCCCAACCATGGTTTCATATAGATTTGATTCAAAAAGTTGAAATTCAAGAGTAAGAATTACCTTTTTAATCTTCTTCATTAATCCAATCTTTCCATTATTTCACCTAAAAAAGTTTTTTTTTTTTTCCACAGAGCAACTATTAGCAACTTTTTTTTTCATTCACTTATCTATTATTTCATTATTCTTCCAACTTTCTGTAGAGGAATCTGTAACAAATCCTTCATTTGCCAGATCCCTCTCAAGGTCTTTACTTTTTGTTTTTTTTTCCTTCTGAAGATTAATTATCCTGTCTTGAAGAATTCATTTATTAGTTTGGGGCACTATTTTTTCATTTTTCACCACTTCTTTACTTTGTACTTTGGTACAACTGATTTTGCTTCACAGTAAGCTTGATTTATCTTTGAAATACTTTTCTTCTCCACATTGTCAGCTCTTCTAATTAATCTAATAGTCGCTGAAGTCCATTCTTTAAGATCTGTGACCTCTATATATTTCCTTGTAATGATATTAATTCTTAAAAATCATAGAATTAAAAAGATAGTAAAAATTTGCTATTTTGAGCCTTTCTTTGTTTATTTCTGTTTAAATATAATGACATAAGTCCCCTTCCTCTTTCTCTGAATTTATGCCTACACAATCACATATATAATATGTAGGCCAAAGGTAGATATTAGGATCAGCTGCTTATATGACCCAAGCATGTAAATAGTTTCATCTCTCTTTTTCTTCTCATATGCCCTAACATCATCTGTTTTTTAAAGTGCTAATTGACTGGAAGAAGTAAGGGATTAGAAACAGGTCTATTCTGACCCAATCCAAATTGCCCACAGTGCCTTTATGTTTCATCCTGGTGCTTTTTTTTTTTTTTGCTTCCCCTTCTCCCTTTTAATGTATGAGAATGGATGGAGAGGTGCTTGAAAGCATCATCAGTGCTTTCTAAGTCAGCATTAGTACCTAATGCACTGAGCTTTAAAAAATGCTAGCATAAGCCTAATGATAATGTAGCATCCTTCTTCATGATATATCCCTATTCTCTCAGTTTAAGTGCCTTATTGTAGAATCCTCCACTCAAACAATGGTCAGAAACCTAAGTCAAAAGGGTCGATGTTCTCCTTGACATTTTTTTGTAATCCTCAATCCCTTTATGAATAAACCCAGGATACTTTACATGATAAAAAAGTTAGAATATATTTTGCCTTTCTTTTCTTAAAAGAGAATGAATGGTAAACCACAGACCCTATATCTTTCCCAAAGAATGTTTTTTTCTGTCTGGCTATTATTTGGTTTCCCTTTCTAAGAATATCTTCTTCTTAATAGGACAGAGGCATAATGTGATTATATTTAATTTGCTTTGTGAAAATATCTAGATTTTGAAGTTGCAAATATAAGCCATACCTTTCTTAAGGAACTGTGAACACTGATGCTTTGTTTCATCAAGTGGGCTCACTGAATTCATTGCTGTTATGCTTAGCATCAACAGACAAATTGAAGGAATCAGCAACTGTGTTTCCCTTCAAAAACAATCAGCCTTATGAGTTGAGATTTCCCATATGTCTCTCCATAGAAATTATGCCAAATGACAAAGTTGTCAAGTCCAAAATGTGTCACAATCCATTTGCAATGTAAGAAGTTGCCAATATCTCATCATTGAGTGATGACTCTGCACTCTTGAGGAAGTTTAAAACCTCCATTAATGGTAATGGGTATGATTCCTGGGTACAGGCCAGGTGTCAGCACCTTGAAGGAGAATTTAAGTCCTAGAAATGGCATGGATCCCTGGGCATTTAGGAAGCCACCATTCTGCATTTTTCATTTAAGACAGCGGCTGTCTGTAAAAGCAGTGTGACAAAGTGCATAGAGGACTACTTTAAAGTCAGAAAACCTGAGTTCAAGTTTGGATTCTACTATACCCTGTTTGTGTAACCATGGACAAGTCACTCAGTGCTCTACATAATTCTCGTAGACCTTAAATCAGAGATGGATTGACTTTGACTTTAAATTAGATGATTCCATTTCTGGAGGAAGTTTCTCTTCAGAGTGTACCACATGGATAAAATTCTACAACTGGGCCCCCCCAAACAAACAAAAGCCACAAAATGATGCTACATAAGTAGGACATGATTCATTTATGATTGACTATAAATTTGGAGACTTTTATCTTGGAGGATTTTTGAAGAATAGGTTGTTGTAAACTGGATAGGGAAGCGAAGATAGTTGTCCAATTGACTACTATTTCCATTTCAACCCAGCCATCGATAATAGAATAACCCTTAGTTGCATACTTTGGACTTTAAAGTCCAATGTAGAACCCTTATGGAAAAAACAAAACAAAACAAAACAAAACAGCACTTTGCATCTGGGAGATATTCACAGTTACTTCTACCTCATCCTAACCACTGCCTTATTACCCTCTCACCTTCCATTGATTCTACCCCAACTTATTGACCTCAGCTGTATCTACTACTACTACTATTACTACTACTACTACTACTACTACTACTACTACTACTACTACTACTACTACTACTACTACTACTACTACTACTACCACCACAAAATACTTATATCTTTAACTTCTCCTCTGCCCTATCCAGATTTCCTATTCCAGGGAGAAATCTCTGCTCCTATCTGTGCCTATGTTCCATCTCAGCTATGGACCCATTCAAATAATATTTATGATCCAGGATACCAAGAACCCAAAGATAAAATCTATATACCAAATACCTGCTTACTTAGCATCTTTTCTCCAACTGCCCACCATGCACCAGGCAGCTAGGTTGTGTTAGTTTATCCAAACCCAAATTAGATTGCAGTTGAATGCAACCTATTCAGATTTCCTTTTGTGAAAATTGGATTTGGCTCTCCCCTGATTGTAACAATGAAGGGTACTTAGCTCTTCCCTGATTGTGAAGTTTTAAATTGTAACTCATGTCTATTTTTAAATTTAAATCCCCATAAGTGTAAATACCCTACTTAAAAGTTAAGAATGGAGACCTGCCTATTTTTAGATTCAATCACAAAAAGTGCAAACAGTACTTAAAAGTTAAGTATGAAGATCTGCCCATTTAGATCTAATCACAAAAAGTGCAAATGTCTCACTTAATCATGAAGTGGGAGGTCTGTGACCCATGTGTGTAATAGTGGGTAATGAATCAGAATTGACTAACTGCCTTCTGGGCAGTCCTAGAGCAGAGCATCAGCTGTGATTGGTAGACATGAAATTAGAGGAAGTGACGCAAGAGAAAATGCCTTTAAAAGAGAGAGTGCTACACAGAGTTGGGAATTCTTGGAGCAGAGTTCAACTTGGACTTCCCCTTTTGTTGGAGTTCAATTCTTCATGCTTTCAAGTTGAGGCTGGTGAAGAGCGGCAGAAAGATCTGCTGACTAGACTGACACGTGGTGAATGAAAAAGCTGACTTAACTACTGGCTTTTCCCTGAAGAGACTGGCCTCAGGAAGGACCTATCCTCTTGAGAAACTGCCCAGTTCCTCTTGCCAAGGCCAGCTGAAGCTAATTCTCCCTGCCCAGAGAGGCTGGGAGTAAATTACTTAATGTTAAGGCTAGCTATTTTACCTTATCCTCTCTCTGATTTTCTTCCTTCACTCTTCCTACATTTTGTAAATAAATTGTACATAAAATCTCTTTGGAATTAATTAAATTCCTGGCGACTCCACTCTTAAATAATCAAGTCCAATCCTTTAAAAAAATAACCCTTTTTTCCCCTTACACTTTCCAGGGTAAAGATCCAAACTACAGAAGTTTTCTGAGGGGTAAGTAGCCAGACCTGAGGCAGGTTCTGTATTACAATAAATCTCTGAAGAAGAGCAAAAAAAGAGAGGGAACAAGGATGGACATATGTGTAAGTTTGTCATAGTGCTCATCTCTACACCCTGATCTCTGCCTCCTCCCAGGGCTATGAACATCCAAACTTCAAACTTTAACTGGAAGAAATTTACCTATAGTAACCCAGCAGCAGCAATGCATCACCATGTCCTTCTGGGTCAGAATTCTGAGGAACAGAGCATGAGACAGTTTGTGCCTAGGGGATAATATTCCACTATACCTGAGTAAAAGAGCCCAACATCTAGCTAGGGTTAATCTTGCTCTCCCAAAGTCCCCTGGGGCAGGAATGTAGACTGGTGAACTATGAACTGCCCAGAATGGGAGAAGGCTGAGATGCTTTAAGAGAAGAATGTCCCAACTAGGAAAGTTATCCATGTTTTCTGACATGACTCTATCATAATGATTTCAGGTAACATGTATAAAAATCTTAAATAAAAGATAATGTGCTAAAATCAAACTTAGGGTTAACACCCTAGAAGAGTACTTGTCCTTTCCTTCCAGGAATACTCCCCTTAAATATTGACAAGATTCTCTTAAAATGACCAGTATTTTAATTTTAAAAGAAAACACTGTCTTTAGACATGTCATCAAACCAATCCCTTTTGGCGAGAAAGGAAAGCTATTATCTAGATAAGAGTTGAGCTTAATTATCATACTAAATAAATTTCTCCAAGAAAGCTTTTGTTCTATCCATTTACCTAAAGCCAAAAGTTTAAGATTTTAGTCTAGAAAAAAATTGATAATTTCTAGAGAAAATGAAAAAGGAGTTTTTAATATGCTTCCATGCAGGATCAAAATATAATCAGTTTTTTCTTTAGGAGAGAAGGGGGGGGGGAGCATTGTAAAATGTACATGCCAAAAAAGGCAATCACATGTTGTTAAGTAAAACAATCATACCTGCTAGTCATTTATCTACTATTCTCATCTATAGGGAACATTCCTTAAATTGAGCTTTGGGTATTCCTTCCAAAATACTGAAAGAGAAACCAGAATTAAAAACATAGGTAACTGAACAGGCAAAGTAGATATAAAAAAGTCCATGCAAGGAAACTCATACATTTCATTCAAAGGAAAGCCCTTCTAGGCATCACTCACAGATATCCTTTGTTTAGATATGATTCTAACAAACTTGCTTATCTGGTTTTCCAGACCTTAGAAGGCCAGAAGCAACAAATTGGGGATGAGGGAGTCTGCATGTTTGAGGCAGGACTATTGATAGAAGAAAAAAGAAACAATTACTAATCTGATAGTAGAAGAGGATAGGGTCCTAATGAAAGGTCATTAAAAAATAGCAGCCATAGGAGCTCAGAAAACAGCTCTGTGGGAACATTTAGTATAGCAGTCAAAAATTATATATCTTAAAATGCTGTGAGGGCATTACTGTTCATAACAGTGACTCTAAATCATAAAGAAAAGGCTAAATCATGTTCAGTATACTGTTTTTAAAGGTCAAAGAGTTTCTAATGCAGTTTAGAAAGATGATCATTTCAAGTCATTAAAATTTGTAAAAGCTGGAACCAATAAAAGGGCAAATTTCAATTACTTGACAAATTGACTTCCATGAAACCCAAATTTCCCTAACAATGTCCAAAGTCTAATGTGTTCCTGAATTATATTTTGTTCTAGAACATCCCTAACAATGTTTTCTAGCTTCTATTTGAAACATTCTAGGTGAACTAGTGATTTAACATGGTGGTGTTGCGGGAGTTTTTCAACCTGGGTCCCTAGAAAGCCTAAGGAAACTATCACCTACCTAGTGAAACTGAAAGGAAAATACATTGATTAGTGTCCTAAAGAAAATTGATCCTGGTAGCATCTTTAGCTTCTTGGAGTACCAATTGGGTTTTTATATTATTTCATGCTCCTTTAGAATAGAAGGACAACCAGCATCATTCTATAGCAATTTAGGATAGATAAGTACATCTTTCATAGGAAAGAGAAAGGTAGAGGAAGGACGGATTATTTAAGGAAGAAAAAGAGAGCATTTGGAATGAGGCTATTAGGATTTGTGTGCAAAGGCAAGAAAGAAAAGAATGAATCCTGTATTTTCCACAGCTTTTAAAGAAATCCTTTTGTTTTAACACAGAAAGGTTTAAATAACTGGAATCTCTTATTTAAGAACAAGTAATCTAATTTAGTAGATGAGAATGCATTTCAACTGTGTCCTTAGACATTTTGTTTTATTTTACTTCAGTTTTGGTCTCTTCTTAAATTCCAACCCATGTTCTTAGGACTCTAAGTATTCAAGTAGAACATATTTGCTACCCCTTCAATGACAGTCTTTCACATACTTGAAGACAATTATCAACCCTCCTGTTCCAAGACTTCTTTTCTTCTGGTTATATATTTACATTTCTAAACTTGTTCTCAAATGACATGTTCTTTAGGCCCTTTACTGTCTTGGTTTCTTTCCTGTAGATATTATCCATCTTATTCTGTGTCCTTCCTAAAATGTAGCAGCTGTAACTGAATACAATAGATCAGTTGTGAAAATGATTTTTTGAGCATTGGCAAAACTTTTATTTTTCAATTTTTGCTTCATAATAACGAATCATTTTATAGCTTTCTTTCATTCAGATACATACATGGAGTCCTAAAGATTACTCTTCTCCAAACAACAATGATATCATATTTAGGCTCTCAAACATATATAAAGGGCTTTTCCCTCACAATGCTATGAAATGAAAGTAGTGAATATATTATCTCCATTTCACAGATGAGGAGTTGAGGGATGTTAAAGACTTACCCCACATTGTACAGAATAGAGTTGGGGTTTAAACCCTAGTCAAATCTTGACTCAAAATCTAGTACTCTTTTTTTCTTAAGTCAAAGATGGGAGAAAAATAGGCCCACCAAAATCATGACCCTTTAAAAGGATTATTCTTTTATATATACTTTTTCATTTTGTTTTTTTTGTTTATTATTATAGTTTTTAAAATAATTTTGAGATAGACCCTATTTTCCTTCATATTATTTACAAATGAAAGATTTAGTAAGTATATGAAAAAAGTTTTTGGCAGGTAGTATAAAGATGATATTAGAAATTAAGTCTTGTTATATTAGTTTAGAGATATGAGGTAGAGAAGCTGGCTTGAGAAAGAATTGGAGTTTGAAGCAGAGCTGAGACAGTGTCAGTTTCAAATGTTGACAGTCTAATGTTTTTTTCTGTAGCAGTTGGTCTCTGAGAGTTACAATCTCTCTTGGAGTTCTGGGAGTAGGTGACATCTTTTCTCTCTCTCCTTGCTGTCTAAGGTAAAAGAAATGGAGGAAAAAAATGTGAAGGAACTAAGTGATTTTCCTGTTCCAACTTGGGAAACATTAGTGACTGTCTATTGCTGTTACATAAAGTGTTTTATATCTGAGAAGACCAAAGAAAGACCTGATCTTTGATTTGGACTTAGAGTCTTAACTTGATTTTTGCTGAGGCTCAGCCAACTAGCCTTTATTATTTTTATAATTTGGAGACAAAATTAAGAGTTATATACTTTGTATAAGGATAATAGTATTTAGTTTATTGTAGAATAGTGAAAATTTGGATTAGTCAGATCAGGAAAGATCAGTGTAGCTTGTAGAAACAGGAGAAGTGGTTACTTGTGGAACCAGGGAGTTTTATTTTGGGTGGAATTAGAATCCCTTAGAGTTAGAAATCCTTTTTTATCTTTATATTCTCAATAAAAGTTTATTTTTATATAACAAGAGTCTCCTTAGCATCCTTGTGCCTGACCTTGAAGAGAAGTTCACTTATGAACTTCACTTCACTGATATAAACTGAAGATACTTGGTAAGCACAACAAACAGAGTATCAAATCCGTTTATAATCAAAAATCAATTCATTGCCTATTATTTTTACAATTTGTTGGGTTCTGAGACTACTTTGTAAGGGAACAATCTATCTGCAAAAAATGTTAAAAGCTTTTATTTCTATTAATACATCACTAATAAGTTATCCTTATCTATCCATCAAGAAAGTCTGCCTAGAGGCTCTAAAAGCCAAAATAGTTTAATCTAGTATATTTCCTATCATGGAACAGCTCTATTGATGAATGTTTCAGAAAGAAGATTAGCATTAGGAAATAAGAATATAAAAGGAAATGTAGAATACAATTATTGAAGAAAGAAGGAAGATAAACTTTATGAGAAATGGAACAAAAATTTAAAGAACAATAAGGGTTATACAAATTCATATTCACAATTAATTTCTTTTGTTGAAGTTTAAATGTAATGTTTAAAATAATTGTAGAAAATCAATCTAAGGGGACTTATTGTAAAACCTATTTTTAATTTATTTCATTAATTGACTCTATGTTTCACATCATTACAAAGAATGCTGAATAAGCCCACAGTGACCCAATGGTAGCCAAAGAGACATACTTTTTTATTCAGTTAATTTAGAATTTCCCTTTGACTCAATAGCTAGTTGTCAATTAATAGAACTGTTCTTATCTAAGCCTAATCTGAACTAATTTTCTAATTCTCTCTCTCTCTTACTCTTTCTCTTTATATGCATATATATACTTTTAGCTAATATTTAGAAATTTAACAAATATTTGTCATAACTTTACTTTTTAAGAAGTCATTTTATGCTTTTATCATTCTACTGAGTTAAAAATGGTGTTTATAATATAATCTGTAAATGAGCAAAAATCAACCAAACAATTTATCTCCTATGGGCAATTCCAAGAGAGTTACTAAGATTCTTTTATTGTCAATGATGAGTAGTATGAATAGGTACCATTGTAGGTAGTAGCATATTGGCATTCAAAGGCAAATATTCCAATGACATAACCATTACTCATCTGGTTAAATGTTAGCAGGATTACCTCCTGGAAATGTAGCTATTCTGTTTTATTTGTTGTTCACATTGAGTATAGTGTCTTTTTTCCAACATAATTTTGTCCCTGTCTACTTCTGTGCTTCCTTGGGCATGGACAAAATGAAAAAGAATCTATTCCATGTGGAAATGCTTTTAATTGCTAGATTTTAAACCTTGACCTCCAATGAAGGTCTTGCATTGGCCTGCAGGTAAGTCTTCATCAACATGTTGCCCTTACTTGATACCATTACCATTGTCTCATACAATTTTTAGAGTCAGAAGAGACCCCAGAGGCCATTAAGTCTAACTCATACCTATAAAAGATTTCCCTCTATTATTGAAAGATAAGGTGAAGCAACATAACTCACGAAAACTTAATCCTGCCTGCTAGGTAGCAAAGATCTGCAATTTACCTCAAAAGCAGTAGTATGCAGTGCATTAGGGAATTTCCTAGCTAGCCTCTGCTTAGAAAACCTTATGATCAATTAGAACATTATGGGAAAGGCTATCCCAACTATCCTTTAATAGGATGGAGATGTACTTTGGTAGTCTATTAAGATTAAAATTGTTGGACTGAAGTGATTTTTCTTTAGGGAAGAATCAAAGAGAATAAATTTCATCCAACTGTCCAAAAGATTAAAATGACTATGTCAGGAACAGAGACATCGTGAAATTTTCATGAATGATTTTAAATTCACTAATTTTAGGCATTTGTAATATGGAATATTTTCAAAATGATTGAGCAATAGAGTGGTCTTACACACTTGAATGCCATATTGTCGATGTATATATTTTTACATGGCTACTTTTTATTAATAGCCCACTGCCCTTTCAGATGCTATGGTGACATTATTAATGCTTTTGTCAAAGAATGATGAAACAGAATCTTCCGCAAGTTGTAACATTTTAATTTTACACTTTAGAGATTTCATCTTCTGATGCAATCTCTTTATAACTTGACTAATATAAGGTTATGTTAACTCTCATTAACACCTCTGATATTCCTTTTAGCGGAGAAAGACTAATGTCATCATCATCATTAGGCTCAGGGAAGACTCCCTACTCATTTTCTAGATAATCACCTTATTCTTCATGCCTTCCTGAGAAAAGTGTGAAGAACATTTCTAGTTTTTGCTTCTATTTTCTTCTACTGGGGATAAGGCTAATAAAGCAAGTATCCTGGAAATGGCAGTCAGATAGATGCTGCTGAATCAATGTTTTTCTCCACAAATCATTTCTTAAAGGAACTTTGTAAGACTATAACGAGAAAGATGACTTTGAATTTTATGGTTGATTTGGGAAAGCCTATAGACCTAATTAAAATTCCAGGTAGTTATTCTATAACCTTCTTTTCCCCCATCATTATTATGGGGCTACCACACAGACAACAGGATGCCATAAATGCAATTGGAAATTCCTGATTTGTAACATTTGGACAGGAGTTTTTAGACCTATATTATTTTCTACCATCTATATTTCTCATCTGTCAGTTCCATATAGCTACTGACTGGAAAATGTGATTCTATAACAACCATGGGGCCTGTAATTTTTTTTTCTGTTTTTAATAGAACCATTTCATTATTAGGATGTGATGATGGCTATTTGAGAATAATTATTTTGTCCAGGCTGAGCATATCTAGTGCCTTTATACTCATGTCAAAAGAATACTATTCCTCTTTGAACTGTACTACAAGGACAATGGAATTTGAATAATTCATTCACTGCTGGAAAGGTCAGCATGATTACTTCCACAAGCATTTAGAAGGCACTTTATGCTATGTAAAGCACTTTACAATCTCTTTGATTACTTATTTCTCACAACCACTGTAGGAGGTAGCTAAGTATTGGTATGGTTACACTGATTTCTGCAGATGAGGAAATGGAAGGACAAAATGGTTTAGTCATTTATCGAAAGTTATAGCTAAGGTTGTGTCCTTAGTAGAAAGCTGAAATTAAAATCCCAAGTACCTGAGTTTTCATTCTTTTGCTCAGTGGAAGGAAAGCAGCTTGTTCCTAAGAGGTGGAAAATTTTTCTCCTGTACTTGGAACATACACAAATACTTCACAAATATATTTTATTTGAATAACTCTTTATATGTTTCCAAACACTTTCATATCTGTTATCTTATCAAGTTCTTGACCTTTTTATTATTTTAGATTTTCCACTTCTATTTGTCAAAGCATTGTCTTTAGTGATTTGTATTCTCTTTTAATATATTTAGAAGATTCTCTGAGAATTAACTTTTTCAGGCTGATAATTCCAATAAACAAAATACAATCTACAAATTTTACAAAAAGGAAGAAATAATTTTGACTTTTTAATTCCATTTCATATTAAATGTTCCACTCATAGACCCAGAATATAAAGTTGTCAGTTTTCTATGACAAGTGAAGAAGAAAAAAAAAAATAAAGTGGCATGGTATAGCAGAAAGCTGGCTTTATAATTAGAAGGCCTGGGTTCAAATCCTACATCTACTGTGTATAATAAAATATCTGTCTGTTTTTGTGCAAGTCACTTATCACCCTTAGGCATTAGGTTATTTCTGCAAAAGAAGGTTTTGGATCGGATAGCATTTGACATCTTTTCTCATTCAGATCTCTATGATCCTATGATAGTTTACCTTCTTAGGGCAAATATAATATTAGTTGCTGACAGATAGAAATCAGAATGGAATCAAATCCTACTTAATTCTAATACTATACTGCTATGGGCAATTGCCATAGCATTTCTATTGATGATAGTCCAGTTCTTTCTGTTATATCTAACTCTTTGTAACACCATTTTTTACATTCTTGGATAAAGTACTGGAGTGGGTTGCATTTTCCTTCTCCATCTTATTTTATAGATGAGGCACTGAGGCAAACAGGGTCAAGTGACTAGTCCAGGATCACATAGTTGATAAATATCAGAGGCCAGATTTGAACCCAGGAAGAGGAGTCTCCAGACTTGACACTCTATATAATATGCCATCTAAGATGCACCTTTCTAGCCTACCTCATCTGTAAAATTAGAGGCTTGTGTACATTGCCTCTAGTTTTCTTTCTAGTTTAAACTCTATAATTCTATGATCTTATTTTTCTTTCCATATTCTGTTGATTATCTTCAAATGGAAAAGAATAGAATAAACATTATAAAGGAATTCTACTGGGTGATGTCTACAGTTCTGTTTTTTTTTTTTAATCTGTGATCCTATAGACTAAGTAACAAGTGAATTCTTAGCTAATTGAATAATGCTACTCAAAGAATAGCTCATCAATAATCAATATAAAGATGGAGGAGAGTGGCACCACCTGGTTGAGAGCCATTGTGACATAATGGAAAAGGTCAATGGTTTGAAATCAGAGGATATGGGTCCAGATCTTGTCTTTGTCACAAACTATTTGTATTTCCTTCAACGAGTCACTTAACCTCTTTGTACTGCTTGTTCTTCATATGTAAAATGAGGATGTTGGACTAGAAGTCCTGTCTCAATCTATATCTAGGAAGCCTCTAGTGGTTTGCTAGATTTTATGTTCAATCCTGTCCTGTACAGTATTTGAGGCCAAATAAGATAATATATAAATAGGGAAATCACATGATATATGGTTTCATTGGAATTAGAAATCTCATGGGTGAGAAAACTCTTTGTTTTCACAGCAACTTCTCTGTGACTTATAGTCTTAGTAATTTACTTAGAGCACTGAAAAATTAAATACATTGCCAAAGGTCCTCTGATATATATATATATATGTACATATATATATATACACATGTATATATGTGTGTGTATTATATATATACATATGTATTCATTTATATACCTAGACAGGTATATGTGTATATATTAAGTAGTTTTTAAAACCTTAAAGCAATATATAAATGTGAACTGCTATTATTTCTAACATTCATCTAGATGAAGGCATAGAATATTTATCAAATTTGGAAAGCAAAGCAAGAGAAGTAGTTAATACAGTAGATAACCGAATCAAAGTTCTGAGAGATCTTAACACACTTGCAGATGTGATGAAACAAGATGAAATTTAATAACTCTTCTTGAAGAGAATTAATGGATCAATATCAATCTGAAGGGAAGTCTCTGGTGTCATGTCAAATGACATATAAATTCCTGTGCTTTGTTTAAACAAATAAGCATATATACCCAACAAGATCAGGGTTTCAGATACTTTGTTTAACAGAAAAAAAAAAAGAATTAAGACTTGGAAGATTTAATTGATTAAAATCTCTCTTCAATTGAAAAGTATGATATAGTAAGGCAAAAAAAAAAGTTTGGGTCTACCTTAAGAGGAGAATATGAGTGACCAGATCAAAAATGATAGTAGTCCCATTATATTCTTGGCTGGTCAGAATTCAATTCACCTACAGTACTGTGTTCAGTTGCAAATGCAACATTTTAAGAGACATTTCCAAAGTGGGGTAGGTCCTAGAGAGGCACAGCTCTAAAGGCCACTGAGAATAAGCTCAAATCAAAATCTCCAAAGTAATTAAAGAAAAAGTGAAGTAAGTCAGGACAAGGGATCCCATACCTGGGGATTTGTGCACTTGAGCTATGGGTGGGTATGCCACATATACCTATGACCACACTTGAAAACTTTTTTTGAAGTCATCAAAAAGATGTAAGTTTTTGTTCTCTGTTGCCTTGATGAACAATGAAGGGTTGAAGCTGCTTAATGCAAAGGCATCCAAGATTAAATAGTTCCTCTGACAAGAAAACTCAACAGAAGTTTGTCATGAAACGACAGATACGACATAGGCAGGCTCGGATTTGCAAGCTCATCATGCCAGATTGAACAGCAAGTACTGTCTTCCCCTAAGGACAGAAAATGACATGAAACAGCATGCCAGCATTAAAGGAAAAGGTTTGCCATAGCATAAAATGGTTAGCCACCTGGCAGTGAAACACAGAAGCAGGTGCCAACGTTAAACATCCACAAAGTCAAAATGACTTTTTAAAGCATTTGCATGCCTACAAAAACACTTTTCACCCTTGGAAACTTTCAGGGCAAACAGGCCATCATTTCAGTACATTGTGAGAATTAAGGGAAAAAAATAACGGGATGAAATGATTCCTTTGTTTCTCATAATTCTAAGAAGAATCTGGTAGTGATTTTTGAAGGTCAGGCTAAGTCTTGAACTAATCTGGGCATGTGTTATTTTCAGTTTAATTACACAGTCAACTTTTCCCCATTTTCTAACCTAATTTCACAAAATATTGGTACTTGCTTTTTTGTCTGCATAGTCTCAGAAAACAAGCACTCATTATATATCAATAACTGTCTCTCTTTCAACCCTAACTGAACTCAGAAGTGTCAAAATCTACAACCACTCACAAGAGTTCAATTTAAGAATCCACATGGAAAAAAAAAAACAAGCATCTGAAGAAAATCTTTTGTTTGGATTATGACAGGCAACTAAAAGAGTAGAATTAGTCCAACAGTACATATATCATGGACCAATACTATAGGTAAAAAATGAACTTATCCAGGAAGGAATAGGAGAAAAAGAAAGGGTCTTACTACATTCAGAAAACCATGCAATGTTTTCAGTCATCTCAAATTTCACCCTAACAAAACATCTTATTCTCATAAGTATTTTTATTGGTAATGTTCGGAGGCTGTTAATCTTAGAATGGCTCAGTATTGAAAGGAATCAGAATAATGGGTAATCTAAATGAAAACTGAGATATATGTAATGATTTAAATAATAAACCATGCCTTTCATAAGGTTTACAGACCTTTATTTCCTTCAAAAGTTTGTCTTTTAAGTGAGGAGTAGCAGTGAACAATGAAAATAATTTTTGGCATAGTCAGATCTAACACCTAATCAGATTAATTTGGCACCTATATGAAGGATGGATCAGAGAAGTGAGAGGATGAAGAAAAGGGAAAGGAAGGAGACAAGCATTTATTAATTCCTACTATGTGCCAAGTACTGTGCTTTACATATGTGATCTCATTTGACCCTCACAATAACCTTCTGAGACCACTTAAAACCACTAGCCCAGATGAGGAATGTTACAGATTGAGACAGGGGCAGGGGGAAAGAGGATAGATTGAAGAGATGTTGTGAAGGTAAAAAATAAATAGGGTTTAGCTATTGATTGGATATGGGAGTCAAATATGAGAAAGGAGTCAAAGATGACTCCAAGATTATGAAACTGGTTGACTAGGAGGAGGATGCTAGCCTTAGAAGAAATGGAAGCATTTGGAAGAAAGGTAGATTTGGGGAGAAGATGATTGGATATGAGAAGGTTTTGATTTAGTGAAATTGAGGGATAAGAGATGGAGAGGCCAATTTTTGCATTGTTATCCAAAATGCATTTAAAAATACAGAAAATCCTATCTAAATGTGAAGACCCTCTGTGAAAGATATACAGTAGGATATGTAGAAGATGATATGTTGTGATTTGATTTTTATAGTGAGTGCGTATATAGAGATCTTGGTTCTATTAAAGTATTGAAGAAAGACATGAAGCAAAGTATTATTCTGCAATACATTTTGTAGTCCTTGAAAACTGAGGTCTAGGAACAGGTCAGTGTAATATTGAGAATAATATGTTTGGGGGATTGTAGGCTAGAAGTTGAAAGAGGCTTGAAATGACCTGAAGGAAAAGAAAACTAGAAGTGTTACAATAACATTTTACTTTACTGTACTGTTTTTTGGAGTGATTAAAAATTTCACCTAAAGTCAGAGGGGTTTGGATAGTTGGAGAAAGATAAGCTTTCCCTTAAAAATAATGTTTCAAAGAATTTTTAAACACTATTGAATTTTTATTTTCTTTGCAAAAATATAATTACATTTTAACATACAAAGGTTTTTGAAGAATTAAGTCATTTTTGAGATTAGTCTTCTTGTTTTTCCATTGGTTAGGATGATTTATAATGACATACATCTGAGCACAGCAGCTACTTAGCACCAAATTGAATGGTACAGTATGGAATTTCCCAGAGATATCCCAATAAGGTGAACCCTTAGCATAGTCATTTAGGATTCACAAATAAAGAGAACTGTCAATGAATTATGATGTCAAGAAGGAAATTCAAGTTCATTATAAAATATGATGGCCATTGAAATTTGTTTTCTTGTTAATTACACATGCCTTTTCAGTTCTCAGCATCTATTCCCATCTGCTTTCATCAGAAATTGAGTTTTTATAAAGGAGGGGAAAGTTCAGATGAAATATTTTTTCTACTTTTTATTATCCTTATAAACCTGTGCATTCATTGTTGTATAGAACACCACATATGAAAAGTCCTATCACCAAAGTAGATTGGCAACTGTGAAAGAGAATTCTTTACTCTACTGTCTATCTGGAGTTAACACTCACTAGATTCTGAAGACAGGATTAACTCTCCTTTGTCTACCTTTGAATCAACACAAGCTTGAACTAGATGGAGGAGCTCCAAACCATTTAGTGAATTCACACTCTCAGAAACTCAATCAGCCAGGATTAGTATTCACCTCTCCAGAAGGTGAATTTTAGAAAATTCACACCCTTAGATAAGAACTTAACCTTCAGAAGGTGAAAACTTAAGATTCAGAAGGTGAGATTCGATCCCACCTACACTGCCCCCTTGGGCAGTGCTAGACAATTTAGAAATTGTGATTGGCCCCTGTGAAGAGGGGAAGGGACAAGGAGCCTCCATAAAAGCCATTAAATCCTTTGGCTTGAGGCAGATTGTCTTTGAGAAGATAGTCTGAAGAGAGTGTCTCCTTGAGATATTCTTTGAGGGAGCTTTGCTGGAGACTGCAGCTTGGATCATGGGCTTGGAGTTCTGCTTCAACTTTGACTCTGACTCTTGGGACTATTTTGTTGGGTGAGTGAAAGGCTGACTCTCTTCCTAGTTTCCTAAGAGACTAGCATCCATCTTGGAGGAGGCACCATGGTTACTCACTACTAGCCTTCCTGATTGAGAACCTGGATTAAGAGAGGATAGATAACTTTTCTATCCCCTTCCCCACATTTCTCTATGTTATTGTTTCCTCTCTATTTTGTAAATAAATTTCTAACTTGAGATATAATAAATATTGATGACTACATAATTTCATAAAATTATTATCTAACCATTAATTTTCACCTTTATATAACTTACCTATAATAAATATGTTATTAATAAATAAATATTAATTTTAGAGAGTTGCCTGGGAGTCTGAGAAATTAAATGGTACAAGGGTTCTGTAGCTACTTTGTGCTACAATCAGGATATAAACCCAGGTTCACTCTGTCTCTTTTGCCCAAAAGAAAATATGTAAAGAATGAAAACAAAAAAAATCTAAGTTTGTGAGCCAAGTTCTCAGATATTTTAATTTTTTAATTCTAATTTTGAATACTTTTCCATGTTGACACAATTCATTTTATTTCCCTCCCTTCTTCCCTCCTCCCTCCCAGAGCTCACAAACAATTCCACTGGGTTGTACAAATGTTATCACTTGATACCTATTTCTATATTATTCATTTTTGCTATAGAGTGATCTTTTAAAGCCTAAACCTCAAATCACATACTCACATATACATGTGATAAGTGATGTTAAATGTTTTGTTTTTGCATTTCTACTCCCATAGTTCTTTCTCTCAATGTAGTTAGCATTCTTTCCCATAAGTCCTTCAGGAGTATTCTGGCTTGTTGCATTGCTACTAGTAGCAAAGTCCATTACATTGGATTGTTCCACAATGTTTTACTTTCTGTGTACAATGTTCTCTTGGTTCTCTCAGATCTTTTATAAAAGGATACCAAAGAAGGCTTTTTTTGGATGGGAAGAAGTGGTTTATCTGGCTACCTTCTCCTTTTCTCTTCCCTGGTATAGGTAGGGCAGACCAAATCATCGTCTTTTTGTTTATGTAAGTATTAGGCTAAGGATTATCATGTGAGAGAGGTGAACCCAGGATAAACAATAACATCATGTTTCCAATGTCAAAAAGGAAAGTTGAACTTACTTTCTAGGTATAGAACTATGGATTATGGAACAGAAAACATAGATCAATCAGTGATGCTATTAACAATCTAAGACTAATTTTTTTTTATCAAATGCTTCTCACAAATACTATCTCATTCAGTTATCTTGACAATCTAGTGAAGTAGATGCTGTTATATGTACCAATTTTACAGTTGGTAAAAGTAAGGCAAACAGCAGTTAAAGGGCTTGCCTGGGATCACAAAGTTAGTAAGTGCCTGAAGCAGGGCCTGAACTCAGATCTTCCAGACTCTAGCTATATCCACTATTCTACTAGATTCACGAGACCTAGGGCTTCTTAACTGAACTCAGAACAGGACTGAAAATTGTTTCATCATTTCTCAACGAGTTTTGCCATCTGTTTCCCAAATATTCTATGATGGGCACATAATAGCTAAAAAAATCAGCTTTTGAATATTATCTTTGGAGTGCTGCTCAATCATAAGAACATTAGATGCAAAGTTCAGTCTTCCAGGACACTTGTCTAATTTTTAGCAGATCCATGCATAATTCACAGTAGGCAGAAGAATATCCCTCCTTTGTGGATAACCTCAGAAATGAGATGCCTCAATCTTTGTGGAGTTCTCTAAATTGTCTTTGTTTTATATATGCTGCAGAAGCTAACTAGAGACAACTATTTGGAGCTAGTCTGAAACTTTTCATGGAAACATCATGCTTTTTTGCAAAGATCAATACAGCCTCCCTACCTTGCCTGCTTTATACATTAGGGGGTTTATATAAACTCAGCAAAGAATTCAATAACACTGGTGCCTGATGTGCTGGATAATATAGAGGCTCAGGCACCTGACAGTCGATTCTTCAGTGACTCCAGTTGTACTGACAGAGGTAAAAGAAAATGCTGAAGTTGTCAGTCGGCTTCTATTTTTTATGAGCAAATTTTGTGCTTTTTGGAGCTAAGGGATGGGGGGGCATCGCAGGAATGAACTTCATGTGCCAATCTGCAAAGCAATTGCTGCTCCCTGTTGTGAGAGGATGAATACTTGTGGGCTATTTTTCACCTGAGGATCACAAAGTGCCTCATTAAAATGGATTTATTAAGCCTCTCTGGCCCTCTGTGAAAGAAGGATGGTCAGCCACTATTTCATCAAGAGGGGAAACTTCAGCTGGAAGTCCAAGTCAGTTGACTTTAGGACCAAAAGTTAGCACACCAAATAGATTTCCAGAAAGCCAAATCCAAAACCTTTTGTAGTTTTTATATATTTCCTAGAACTTTTTAGTCTCCTACACTCTTCTCCCTGCCTTTTCCACAGACCCATTTTTATTCCATTACTAAATTTTAATTACTGGGCGGGGGAGATGGTTGTTTTCAATTTATAATTATAATTTTTGAATAATTGACCTTGCCAACAATAAAAAAGGATCAGCCTCACTGTTTGCATTCACCTTATCCTCCCCTTGTACTGTCCCAATATTGGATGGAGACATTTGATTTATTGAGCTGACAATCTTTTTGACTTTGTGAGACTAATTGATGTGCTACACAAATCCAATGACAGAGAGCATTTTCTTTAAAAGATATAAGCCAATAACATTCCTACTTTTAACATGTGAAATAAAATACTTGAGAAGCCCTTCTAACTTCAATCAAGTTTTAGTTTCTGGTTAGTTCTACATTAGATGTTCATTCATAAATCTACAAATTTCATATTCAGCTTATATAAACTCTTCAGATAGTCTTGAATATATTTGGGACCACTTATACTTCTGCCTCCCTCCTTTTCTCCACCCCTCTATCTCCAACTCCAGAATAAATTAGAGTGCTATATATTCCCATTCCTTAAGCTTTATTTTGGGTGATGATTAAAAAAAGGTGATGAGTTTTTTGTGCTTGATTTTCTTTCCCATTTGGGAGTTGGCCAGTCTTTGACTTTGTCCTTACCTAGTCTTTATTCCCTGAAGCCAGAGTAGCTGAATAATTATCACCAGTTCAGTTTTACATG
Organism: Monodelphis domestica; assembly: GCF_027887165.1. NCBI lineage: Eukaryota > Metazoa > Chordata > Mammalia > Didelphimorphia > Didelphidae > Monodelphis > Monodelphis domestica. Next base: position 144,694,133 of record NC_077232.1, read on the forward strand.
TTGAGTTATTTAAAAAAACTATATTTGACTTTGAATGATTTTTTTAAAAATCTGCTATTTTTATGACACAGAAAATTTAACACTAAGGATTTCGTGGCAAATTGGACTATTATAAAGAATGATAAATCTGTGTGCTTTGGATGGTCTTCTCATTGTGATTACAAAAATATTTTATTTTTTCTGTAAGTTTAGTTTGAGGATCTGGAAAGAATCACTAATGTAATGTAGAATAAAAAAAAATTAAATGACCCAGAAATGATAAATGATTAAATAAGCAAGAATGAAAAAAGGCTTTTTTCAGACAAAAGGGAAAACCCAAAGGTATAGATAGATCTGATCTATCTATATAGATCTATCTATCTATATATATATATAAATCCAATGATTTCTATTCAGATAGCTCCCATTGGACAATGGTGTCTTAGAACAACTGTAAAGTTTTAAGGTTGCTATTTTTTCATCCTTACCATCTATTAGTCTCTTCTGTAAGTCATTTTCTTTTATAATAACTAATACCTCCCCTAATTATGTGAATAAAGATGTTAAAGATTAATTTGGCAAATGGCATTTATAATAGGAATAAACTTTTATTTCTCATAATCATTGGATCTGTTAGTAGCATCTTTCCCTTGGCAGTAGAGATGTGCCTAATTTTGTCTATTAATAATTATCATATATGCCACATATGCTCATTTTCCTTCTTTAAATTAGTTTTAGTGATCCAGCATTGCTAAGTATACTTTACATAAATTCTGTAGCAAGTTTTTAAAACCTTCTAATCATCTTCTCATTCATTCTCCGTTTTCAAATATTCATTAAGGGCCTACTCTGTGCAAAAATTTTACTGGATCAAAGGAAAGATACAAAGTTTAGTTTTTAGTAAAATGTAAACTATGAGATGAGAAACTATTTTAGATTCGTCTTTCTATCCCAGTGCTTACACAGTGTGTTGTACATTATAATCATAATTTGGTTAATACATATTTAATCAAATTTAATTCAATAAAATAAAGCACTATGTAATGAATCTCAACTTTGAAGCAATCCTATTTCATGTGTGACCCTTCCTACCACCTTCCCTCCAACTTTAAGATTCAGTAACACTCATTAGGGGTGATAACTACTTAAATGACAAGCTGGATAGATATACCAGGGACAAATAAATTCAATAGCAAAAGCATTTAATTAAGACACAGACAATGGAAAAACAAGGAAGTGAGCCAAATAATATGATATTTTTATACCTATACAGAAAGAGGTACAAATATACTTCACCTCTAGGGGAATTAGATGCTAATTTCCTCTTCTATCCTTCTATCTCTCAGCACAGCAGGAGAAAAAAAGATCATGCAATACAATTTACATCTTGGAGTCTTTTCTAGACATTCATCTGGGAAGGCTAAAGAAATTGACTACTGGTGCCCTGGCTCCATTGTCATTATTAAGGACTACAGAGGTAATCAAGTTTAAGGACACTATAACCATTGATTTCATGGGTATTGTGGAAAAACAAAGTTCTTTTCTGTTGTCCTTTATATCAATTTAAGTTTTGTTTTGCCTTCTTTATTAATGACAGGGTTCAATAAAAATGAATTGAGAGAATAATCCATACACATGAGATTTTCTTTTACATTACAGACATTAGAGATAAATTGTGAATAAGTGAGAATCCAAAGTAATAATTAGATTTTAAGATTTGTTTTATATTAATATAATTATAAATAAAATAAAAAATAATGTTACAGATCAAATTTGTTTTCTATGTGTGGGGTTTAACTATGGAGACAAAAATATGAACCAAAACCCTCTCTATATTTTAAAGAGAGCATTTCAACATCATATGGCCTTTATGACTAAAACTCTTAGATTTGAAGTCACTCCAAATCCTTTGTTCTAAAGCAGCTTCCCCATTCCTAGGCAGGCAACATTACTTGAAACTATGCTTCAGGGCATCCTTGAAGAACATTTAAAAATTACCATGAAATGATTATGAAATTATCCAGAAGTTAGTACCTCCTCTATAATTCTCAGCTGAAATCCTCACAGAAGTAATAGCTAGCATTTATAAAGCACTTTTCAAATACTGTACTTAATTGTTACACAAACTCTGAGAGGTTAGCATTATTATTACCTTCATTTTACAGATGAGGACACTGAGGCAGACAGAAGTTAAGTGACCTCCTTCAGATCAGACAATAAGGCTCTGATGCTGAATTTGTACTCAGGTCTTTCTGACTCCAGTTCTAGCACTCTTCCCACTATCTACCTGGCCATCTAAGCAGATAATAAAGAGATATTTCATGGTGAAATAATTCATCTTGTTTTTCTTGATCTTTTCACTGAACTGCAGAAAAAATTCATCATAGAGCTATTTGGATCAATCATTAGAACCCCCAATCTGAATGATTTGGGTTTGACAGATTTCTTATAAATGTTGCTCAAGCCTAGAACCTGGTCAGCCTTCTACATAGTAAAATGCAGATGAGAGGTAATTCCAAGTGCATTAATTTCCAGTAATAACTGCGTAGAATACATCTATGCTGACATTTTTGCTTTTCAGCTAAGGGTCATTTGTTTTACTGTTCATATTAAAAGCTTTTTAGTACATTTAATGCTTTTCTCATTGTCTCCATGCTGGTTCCTCCTTCACTTTCAAGTACAGTTAGCCTTTGTAACCAGATGTTGAGAAATATAAGGATAAGTGTATCCAGAGGTGGTGTTAGATTTAGTCTCTAAATCAATATTGGTCTCATATTCTTGCACAAGTTCCTCAACTTCTAATTGCCCCAGGGGAACACTCTAGGTTGTAGAACAGTAGGCTACCAATATTATTAGTACTTCATCCCTGGGAAAGACTGTGATGAAATTATAGTTTCAAAACAAAACAAAGAACAAAAAATTAGAGCCCAAATTCTTGCCTGAAGGTTTTTGCACCCCTTGAGTAGGAAAACTTGTATTTACTGTCTTTAGCATAGCACCTTTAACATCGTAGATGATTAATAAATATTTTGTCAAGTTGAATTAAATTGAGGAAGTGTCTGTTTTATAATTATCTGGTTCTGTTTTATGGACCTTCTAAGGAATACTAAACAACCTGATCTCCAAATAAAAGCTAATCCAGAAGTTCTGACTTGGATTCCCAAGACTCTTGAATGAATTGGTAGTATTCCCTGAAGACAGGAAGAGCTCACAATAATCCTCTAGAGACCACTTTAACATGTAGTCTTTACTTTGAGGGGAATACTGGACAATCAGGGATAACGGAGCTCTGAAGCCAAGCAGCCCTTGAACTATTAAGGAGCTCACAGACAGGGAATGCAATAACTCATGTGTACAACTCTCAGCAATCCTGTCATTGTCTTGGCTTGACCTTGCTCTTTCCACCATTCGGCCTCTTCCAGGCTGTCACTTATTTTCTGCTTCTCTCTTATTGGCTTGAACTTTGCTGACCCATTTTTTTTCCTGACTTTTGTTGATTCCATCTCCTAATGACTATCTTTCACCTTGTTAGCCCTAACCTTCCTGATGTTGCCTTTTAGCTTGGCCCTTTCCTGGATCTGAAAGTCTACTTTGCCCTAGCCTCCAGAGCTGTGTATATACTTTGTTCTGAGCAAAAAAGAAAAAAAAAGCCAATCGAAAGCATAATTGACCACTTATTTGGATCAACAAGCAATCTTTGAATGTGTTAACACTTTATAATGAAACCAGTAATCAATTAAAATAAGCAAACCAGCAAATTGAGATATATACTAGTGTAAGCACAATCAATTAACTTGCTGATTGTTTGATTGTTGATGGGCATGAGCTATGACATTCACATTAGCCATGATATTCGTGGGCATTCTGTTTGTGCTAGAACTCTTTTGTTAAAGATCTTTATAAAACCCTGGGTTTTTTGCTAATTGTAAACTCATGGATACTTTTTTTTAGACCTATTAGAATTACTTAGCATGGAAGCAGCAAATGAAGCTTCACCAATCTTTTAAGGTAAAACTCAAATGTTAATGTTTCTCCATAGCCTTCTCTTATTCTCTCAGTCAGAATTATGTACCCTCATTTGTGAGTCCTCATAACCATTTTTAAGTTTCATGAATTTTTAATTAAAATTCTTGTGAGCTTAACAGTTATTCACAAACACAAACATTTCAAAATACAAATTAAATGAAAATAACAAAAAGGATTATTAAAAAAACTGAACCTCTATTATGAATGGCTTATTTTCTTAAAATACATATATATGTATATATGACTTCCAAATGTTGTAATGACATTTTAAGCCATTAAAGCTTAAAACTTCAAAAACATTTTGATACACTTTCTATAATATAATTTAACAAAGTAGCAATAAAATGATTTTATTGGCATCCTTTTCTTTGCTATTTTTATTTGAAATGTTTTATTGATGCTTGTATGAGTGTATGTATGTGTAATTATTAATCTATTAAGTCTCTGAAATGAAGGGAGAATATTCTAAGCGTATTGGGAAAGTAGAGATATTTGAAACATAATAGTAAATTAGGAGTACACTTAGTAGTGACTGGAGAAGGGAAGGGGAATTATAAGATTCAAAACTAGAAACAGCTTGGGAAGGGCACTTTTGAAAAAAGCATAATGGCCTTGGGTTTTGGGAATGAGCAAAGGGAATTCTGTTAACAAGTTGCTTCTGATACCTCTGTCTATTTGGATTTGTGTGTTCATGAGTGATATGGATTTTATTGGTATTTGGAACTCCCAGATGTGGGAATTTTCTATACCAATGCAGGTTAGGTCCATCTCTACAAATAATTGTCTTAATTGACTAGAGCACTGAGGGATTCTACATTCTGGATAAATCCCATGTGAAACTCAAACCTAGGTCTCCCTGGTTCCAAGACCATCTCCATTAGGCCTCATTGCTTATCATGTGGGATGAATATTAAACAGATCCTGATATTATGGGAAACCACTGAAGTGCTGTCAATAGATGCAGTGTGAAAGCCAATAAAAAGAATCCTCCAAGTATTAAAGAGAAAACATGAGAAGTGTGTATGCATGTGAATGGGGAGCACCCAGAAGACATGCACATAATTCTTTCTTTTCATTTTTTGTTCTTTTTCTTCTCTCATCCTCATTTGGAATGAAAAGATAGATTCAAATGCCAGGGATGAGACCTTGAGAAGGTAACTTTACTTCCTTTTTTTCTTACTTTCTTCATCTGTGAAATGAGAATATTGGATTACATTTTCTCTAATAGGATGGAGAATAGCAATTCAACTGGAGATCCTGGAATAGATGATCTGAAACTGAGGAAACTGGCCTAAATTGGAAGACAGCAATAAATGCTGCCTTTAAAACTTATGTTGGTAACTTAATTCAGGCATTCTACACCATTGCTAGCCATCTTTAATAGTATACTAGCAATTATCAAAGTAGAGATAAAATTGCAAAATGGGCAAATTTTGACTTCAGGTTCCTGTCCCTCCTTGATGACTATATCCTAACTCCAATCTCCTCATTAAAATCACAAAGTATGCTTATATTGCCACTAATAATACAAAATGTTGTACCTCACCACACATAATCTCCTAATCTTAATTTTTTTCCTCTCACCTTTGGTTAAGATTCTCATGTCTTGATAGTTCAGCAGCTAATATCTAGATATCTATTGATTAAAATAATTCAAAAAAAGACTTGAGAGAACCTTTAAAAACAGAAAAGAAAAAAAAGAAAAAGACTAAGAAATATGTATTTAATTGTACAACTTCGGTGGTAGAAAAAACATCAGATTTGGATATTTTAAATTAGACTCATTTTATCTGTTTAGTCTGTGGCACCTTTGGCTAGTTACTATACCTGCAAGAACTTCAGATCTCTTTCATGTAAAATGAAGAGATTGTTTGGATGATTTCAGGATCCTATCAACTTTAAGCCTTATATTGGTCCTATATCTATATTGTTGTTATTGTTCAGATGTTCAGTCAGGTCTGACTTTTAGTGACCCTGTGGATGAACTGTCCTTGGGATTTTCTTGGCAAAGTTACTGGAGTGGTTTGCCATTTCCTTCTAGTGTGTCTCCATTTGATAGATGAGAAACTAAGGCAAATAGAAATTAAGTAATTTTCCCAGAGGCTCATGGATAATAAGCATATGAGGTCAATTTTGAAATCTAGTCTTTTCAGTCTTTCTGACTCCAGAACTAGTGCTCTATTAATTATGCCACCTAACTACCCATATATAACTTATATCTATATCAATGTATATGCATCAATATTGGCATAATCTGTTTATTTCTCTTTTCTTTTTCTTGCTAAGACATGGAAATAATATTTAAAATAAATTAAAAATAGAAATGCTTAAAATATTTAGATAATTTTTCTCTTCACTCCATTCTCCACTTAAATTCTGAACTGTTATTTTATTTACCCATACAATGTACTTTTGATTGGGTCAATTAGATTAGGATAAATGATAGATGGTAAAGTTTTCTGTTCAAATATTTGTATTAGTTTGTTTCTACTAACTCTCCTATCATAAACTGCTGAGGTCATAGTATAGTGTAGAGGGTATTGGGATTTATCTAAACACTTTACTGAAGGGGCAGCTAGGTGCTCAGTGGATAGAGAGTCAGGCCTGGACATGGAAAATCCTGGGTTCAAATTTGGCCTTGAATACTTCTGAGCTATGTGACCCTTGGCAAGTCTCTTAACCCCAACTGCTTTGCTCTTACCATTCTTCCAGCTTGTAAATAATAGTATCAATTCTAAGATGGAAGGTAAAGGTTTTTTTTTTCCCTTAATTTCCTCTGGCTAAAATCTGTTGGGAATGGTCTTATTGTGCTTGCATACCCCCTTAAAATTTGAGTATATTTCACTCTTATCTTCCTCTCCACAGATGTATTGATATTTATCTACAAACATACATACATACATATCCCTGTTATCCCTATTCTCATCCAATCATCAGTCCCACCTTAGTTGTCTTTACTAGCATTATACATTTTATAAGTTAATATATAACATATATTAACATATATCAGTGAATAGTTGATGCTTTTCTTTATGACAAAATATTTTATATACATACATACATTCATGGTGTATCTCTTTATCTTTTCCTCCCTCTCTCTTTTCTATCTATTTACATATTTTCAAAAGTCCACAGTTCATCCCTAGATTCATATTTAGGTCCTGCTTGCCCTCATCATTAGTTGTTAGCTATAATTCTTCCTCATTCATCCATTTCCCCTCCCCTTTCTCTGGCCCAACTTAAATAGCTATCTATTTTTAGAATGAGGCAATTTCTCCTAGGAAGTAAGAACTTAGATGGAATATAACCAGTCATCTTTACTTTCTTAAAGAAACTGACAACATTATCAGACCTTGCGCTTATAATTTGGCCAATTTTTCCCCAGGCTTCTATCACTGCATCACTTTACTAGTTTAAACTTTTTGCCATATAATATAAATTTAATATAAATTATAATCACTATAACTCCATAAAGTAATCTTTACTAAAGCTACTAGAACAGTGTGTATATTAATTATATTGTACTCTGAAAAAATTATAAGATGCAAGAATTAATGAAATAAAAATCCTAGGTCGAAATTAGGTGTCATTTCTTCAAAGAGTGACAGAAGACCTCATGCTGTTTTTTGTCCTTGGAGTCTTGGAAACTTTTGTTTTTCTGGAAAGAAGAAAGGAAGGACCTTAAAACATGCCTTTACTCAGAGAGGCAAAAGGTTACCCAAATATCTTAGCTAGAGTCTTATCAATTTTTAACCTACAAGTATAGGACATCTAAAATCAATGGAGAGGTATTTGTGAAAACAGTATTTCTTTACCTACAATTTCACATTTCAGTACTAATTTATGCTCTTATTCATAGTTGGATGACATCAATAAAATTAAATATAGCATGGCTCAATGCTTCTTTTTCCTATGACTTCTTCCCTATTGTTCAATAATTTTATCAATCATATCAAACTCTTCATGATCCAATTTGGGATTTTCCTGGCAAATACAGGAGTGGTTTTCCATTTTCTTCTCCAGCTCATTTTACAGATGAAGAGCTGAGGCAAACAAAGCTAAGGGACTTGCTCAAGGTCACACAGCTAGTAATTGTCTGAGGCCAGCTTTGAACTCAGGTCCTCTGGACTCCAAGGCTAACACTCTATTCATTGTGCCACCTTGGTGGCATACTTCTCCTCTTCCCCAGGAACAAATCATCATTGCTTAAATCAGTTTATTCACATTCTTCTTTGTACTTCCTAATTATTGAGTCTTTAGTGTTATCAAACTCAAATAGAAATTGAATGCCACTAATTGGCATGTGGATACATGCAAGTCATATAGTGATTTAGAAAACTGCCAATAAACAATATTTAGGTTTTAATTTATTTTTGCTAAATATCCCCCAATTACATTCAACTATGGTCTGGTTAACCCCTGGTCTTCTTTTGAAAGAACCCTCACAAAGTGGAACCTGAACCTTTGCCAAAGATTCTTTCTAAAGAGGTAATTTTGTTTTCATTCTTGTGGAAGCTTTCAAATACTCTTAAATGTAAAGAATCTAATAAAATATAGTAAATAATTCCTTCCCATTCAGGATGACAATTTCCTTGCCTACACCCAAATTATCAGAGAAATGGTTCCTTTTCATAATAAATTCTTCAAGTACTCAGATGTAAGCTAGGAACATGAAGGTGAATTTGGGGGTGAAGAAATTATAGCAAGACTGACCAGTGAGTCAACAATCATTTAGAAACTTTGATTACAGAAAAAAGGCATTGCTCACCATCATCTTTCTAATTCATTACAAGTTTATGAATCATCAGAAATTGAATCTAGTTAAATATATGAGGAAAGGTTTTGAATCTCTAAACTCATGCCATAAAAGAGTAGGCTACAGACATTATAACTAATGTTGGAGGCAGACAAAGATTTCATCAGACTGAAGCAAATGTTAAAAGGCATAATTATTCCTAATTTTTGCCTTTACAAATTCCCTGTGAAGAGCTGTAATTTTCTCTTGACCCGGCATGTGTTTGGTGCTGTGATTAACTGGTCTTGATAAGTGTAGAAAAAAGGGGGAGGGAAGTAGTTTCCTTTCATGCTCTATGGGCAATCTGCATCCCATTTTGAGGCTACTGGACTCTACCAGAATTGCAAGGTAGCTAAGTGAGTCAGGACGTTCAAAGAGGATTTCCCAGCCTTTGACATGTCAGTAGCTATTGAAAAGCTGAGGACTGGCATGTCATTAACAAACGTGGCCTATTTGAGTTCACCCTGCTCTCCAACTCTAGTGAACTTAATTGGCATGTCATTCCATGGATCTATCTAGTGATGAAAAGCCAAATGTCTATCAGTACCACCAACCTGCCTGGTGACTTTTATGGGGATCCAGGGTTGCTTAAAGGGTCTCAGTAGTGAGGCCACTTAGGGAAACTTGCTATTGAAGTTGACAAAGAATCATGCTGTAGCCCAGATGAAGTCTTTTCCTCGTGCATTATCTTGTCGGGCACCTAAGGAAATCTTGTGGGAATTTGGGGCTAATGATTTAACTCATTTTTTTTTTTACTTTTTAAAAGAAGTCAGCAATTAAACACAATAATGCATAGGGTACAAAATTGCAAAATAATGAAGGGTCTCTGCTTAAAGTAATAGAAGAAAAGATGTCATTTGGAAAGATTAATAATTGAATAACACTGAAAATGAAATGGGAAAAGTGCGTTGTCAATCAGGTCAGTCTCCTGATAGGTTCCTTCCTAAATTACTTTAACTTGTCCTATACAATTATCTTAAATTGTTCTCAGATACATTCAGAAATTTAAGGAAATATGCTGAGGGTACCAGTATTTTCTTAAATGTAAAAAAGAAAAAAAGAGGATATAAAATCTTTATATTTCAAACAGAATAAGGATATGATTCTATTTTAGTTAATTTAAATCAAGTTTCATTGCTAAGAGATGACAACAACCTAATAGACAACACTCTAATGAGACTCATGAGTTCTATCACCTTTAAACTATCACAGACTCATTGTGGGGGACTTATAATGGCAATTCTCCTGTCTTGGCTACCTCTACCTAGTTTCTCATATAGAAACTTCTGAAGTTAATTCAGATCTATGTATCAATTACTCCCCATGTCAATAGACCCAACAATAAAGTCAAAAATATTTAATAAGGACAGAAATAAACACACTAGGACCACTTTTATGTAAAGTCAACATAGAATAATCCAGTATACTAAATTGAAAACCATGAAGGCAGAAAAATACAGTTCACCTAATCACACCCATTCTTACTCTGAGAGTTAGGGAATAAGAGATAGAGAGAATGGCAAGAAATCCTCAGCACAGTGACAAAAAGTAGTAAGATTGAGAAGGTAGAATCTTAATTTAAGGTTCTGAGGATATATTTTTAAGAAGAGCCCAATGAACTTAAGCACATTTTCACAGGCTGGGCCCAAGAATACCACATAAAATCATTTTGTCTATAGTTCAAAGCATGTCATGATTCAATTCACAGGTGGGGTCTCTCTTGCCCTCTCATGGGAAAATATGGTTCTGGAATAGTTATGCCTTCCATAAATGATATTTATTGAATAAAATAACTTGTTTATGAACAAAAGAAACAAAGAAAAATATCTGCAACTTTCTCACAAAAATGAATGATTAATAGACTTGTGAAGGAAAAACCTTGAGGCTGACAGATGGGAAGAGTTTTAAAAAGGGTAGTAAAGATGCAATCTTTGTATCTAGACTGGAGAACAGAGCCTAATAAACATTCATTAAGTTATTATTGTGAATAAGTACAGAGCCCCGTGTTAGTGGAACAAGCAAGCATTAGAATTAAGAATGTAACCAAAGTATTATATTGGTTTGAAAGAACTAAATTTCTCTCCATGAATAAACATCAAAATTATTTAAAACCTATAAGAGTTTTAGATTTAAAAACCTAGTAATTATCTATTTTGAAATCCTTATTTCATAGATGAGCAAATGGATTCAACAGTTAAAATGACTTTAACAGGTTACAAAATATATAGTGAATAGTGGAGCTGGATTCAAAAATCAGGGTCTTGTGCTTCACTTTTCACTATGCCACATATATCCATTGAAGTTTATATGAAAGAGACCTGCATTCAATATCAATTTTAACATTTTCCAGCTTGTGATTATGGAAGTCATTTAAATTTTCTGAGCCTTAGAGGTTCCTCTTAGGTAAAATGAGGATAATGATATTTGTGTTACCTACCTCATGTATTTGTGAAAAAACCTTTACAAATTATAAAGTTGCAAATTATAAATATAAACATTATGTTGTAAGTAATGGTAGTCATTGTATGCAAATCTATGTCTGATAGTTTCTGTAATTCAAGGAAATAAAGATGATTTTTATAAGCTGATAATGCTTTTGATCTACTCTACTTTGCTCATGGCCATCTAGTATGAAGTGAATGTGGCTGTGTGAGGATGTACAGTATGGGTCAAAAGACTAGAAATATAAACTTAGGCAAGTGACTTAAATCTGTAATGCTGTTTCATGATCTTCAAAATAAGAAATTTGGACTACCTGATTTGTGAGATTTCTTCCAGCTCTAAAAAGCACATCACTGGGGCTTTTCTTTTCCCAATCAAAAGTTTCTTATAATAAAATCAGGAATGAAGAAAATACTTTTCTTGGGGCAATGTTGTAGCTTAGGAAAGCAGTTTTGTTCAGAAGTAATGGAGAAGGGACACAAGTAAAGTCAAAGTAACAATATGTCAAAAAATACAGAAATCAATAGAATATTGACAATTAAGACAAATGATGCTAAGCATGGTTATTAGTCACAAAACAATTAAAAACCAATTATTCTTACCTCCAAATTTACAAACGCAATTTAAGATAGACATATTTTAAGTACATAAATAGGTAGCTAAAGAAATGGTTGAATGACTGGACCCCCAAAATGGTGATTTTGGATGAATGCCAACCTGGAAGAGATAGGGGGATGATAGTAGAGCACTCCCAGAAATCTGCCTTTTGTTTTGTCCTTTTTGACTTTAGAGTTGTAGAAAGGAATAGATTAGAATACTCATCAAATTTTTGGATGGTACATTTTTAGAAGAATAGCTCAAATACTGGAAGACACAATCTATATTAAAAAGTTTCTCAATGATATGAGTTGTCCTAAAGTGGTATAATGAGTACATAAGTACCCTTTTTCATTGAGGGTATTCAGTTGCATACTGGATTACTATTTGTTAGAGCTATTAGATGGGATCCCCGTTTAGATATAGCTCAGATTAGTAGACCTCTGAGCTTTTGTGGTTTCATGTACTTGTGGAACTAGAAGATTCTGAAATATGAACATTTGTTTTCCCATTAAACAATGGAAGAGAGAAATATTAGGCAGAACACAGTTGTAGGAAGAAAACTAAAGAAGTTCAAAATAAATAAAAATTCCTCTTTTTCTTCCTTTTCTTAAAAATAGTGTAAGATAATATATTGGGGAGCAGTTAATCAGTATTCAAGGCCAAAAGAGGAAAAAGCTTTGTTATTGAGTGTTAAATTTAAATATAGTTATATCAGACATTTAAAGGCTACCTGTCTCACTAAAGTGATCCAATCTAATTCTGTGAAGAGGGTACAATTAGTTCACTTGGTACATACTCTTAAAGGAATGCCTAAATAAAAGTTTCTACCATTGCTTGAATCACTACAGCTTGGATAAAAGAAAAAAGAAGGGGCATAATCTGAAAAGACACAATGTCAATAGTGTCTTAGGACAGGACATTGGGTAGTAAGTGTTGAGCCATTTCATTGTGTTAGATGCTTTTTTTTACTCTGTCATTTCATTTAAGCAATTGTTTGCTTTCATTCAGTAGAAAAAATCTGAAAGTGGCCAGGTAAATAGTAGAATTTAATGAAAAAAATGGAAACAATGGAAAATCTGTGTGGGTCATTAACAGTCAACCATAGTTTATTTTGTGTATATTAACATGGATTTAATTAAGCCAGCAGAGCAGTGTTCCACAGGCATTGTTAATTAGCTAATAAAGTCCCCATCACTTCTAATTGTATTAAACAGAATCAATTACTTCCACAAACTGAAACAGTTGCTACAGATTGGCTAACATAATGAAGCAAAATCAAATGTTGTTTTAAAAATAATAAAAAAACTGGCTAATGTAGACAAATCCATGCAGGTGACTCTAATCTGAGTTCAGACAAATAATGAAAGAATATTACTTGATGGAAAAATGTTATTTCTGAAGAATACTTATAGGAGTCAAGGATAATAACAGTTGGACCTAAGTGAACCTACAGGTACATAAAATTGCACAAAACCATATTTGATAGAAATATCTATTATACAACATGTGTAATACATTGGGAAACTAGCTCCTAATGGAGGAACTTGTGTTTAAATGTTGACAATATTTTTCTTCAACAATGAACCAATTAAAAGGTTGTCCTTGAGGTGAAATTTGTTCTCAACCTAATATTTTGTTTAGCGATTTTCATTAAGTGGTCTTACTAAAAGTATTCTAAATAACCCAACGATTAGCCTTGGGGAAAAATGAGTTAAGTACAGGCATACTTTATCACTTTGCCAAGCTCGACCATCCTGATGTGGTAATAGCCCAAACGACAGGAGTCATCTGTTAAACAACAAACTATTAAGCTGAGAACACAAATATTCAGACAGCCACAATATAGTAATTTGCTCTTTGTTGATGGATGTCAGCAGTGGAAGAACAATAGCACCATTTATATTAAAACACATAAAGATACCTAGGGAGGAAAGATGTATTCAAGTTCAAAGTATCCCAATTAGAGATAGATTTTGAAATATTGTTTAGGTTAGGTTGAAAATCTAGAAAATTGGCTTGGAACAAATAACACATGCAGTAATATAATTTATTTCTTTCTAAAGTAGATAAAAAACTAATTTGATAACCATAATATGCTAAAGTAATTGCATATAAATATGAGTTTAAGAGATACTAATTTAATGCTGTGCAAGAAAGGACCTAATACACATTGGGGGCCAAAATAAAATAATAGCAGAGTAACCAGAGGTCAGGAAATGGGATATTTGGCTATGAAGTCAATATTTTAATGATGAAGTGAAAGATCTATTCATGAAGAGGAATCACAGGAACCAAAAGAGACAGGTAGAGCTTAATAAAGATAAAATAACTGTGCAGGACAGCCACTGGCATAGGCATAGGAAAATAAAGTTATTTAAGTTTATAGATGAGAAATCTTAAAGGATAATAATGGACATTAAATAGCAATAGTTTTTGAGAAACACTTTTAATTTAGCACTGATTAGAACTTAAATAAAAAGTTGCTGCTGTCCCCAAAAAATTATGTTAAGAAGGTTATCCAGCCTAGGATGAAATAGATTTAAACAAGAAAAAGCCACAAATTTCAGTGTCAAAGACTGGTAGAATCAGGTAGAACATTAGACCTCACTAATTTCAGTCTCATTTTATAGATGACACAGCCAAGGCCTGGAGAGCATAAACGAAAGTATTTAAATTCCTATAGCTTGTTAGTTGCAGGACTGAAATTTGAACTCTGATCTCCTCATTCCTGGTCCAACACTTTTACCACTGTGTCATATTGTTTGATTCAAATGAATTCTGTCAGCTGTATATAATGTCTCCCAGGATTCCTTACTCTGATGTACATTTTCCTTTCAAAAAGTTGACTCTAGAGAAAGGGGAGGCGAAAGAACAAAGGATTCCCAAAATGGAAAACTCAACAAAAGTAACCCTATGTATCTTGGGCATTTTCAGAGGTATTAATCAGGGGCAAAAGCCCTGAGTAAATTCAAAATTCTGATACTAAGAATTCTGACCATCAGGGCAGTTTTTAAGAGGAAAAAGTCAAGGTTCCTTAAGGCTATTTGATGATAATGAGTAAGAAAATAGGGGAATGGAAGTATGGTTTTGAAATGAAAAGGTGGAAATTGTGACATTGCTGATTTCACCAAAGGTATTTATCAGTGAACTTGATTTATTTATTTAGAATATTTTTCCATGGTTTCATGATTCATGATTTCCTTCTCCCCCTTTTCCCTTTCCCCTCCCAGCACTGACAAGCAATTCCTCTGGGTTATACATGTATCATTGTTCAAAACCTATTCCCATGTTATTTATATTTGCAGTAAAGTGATCTTTTAATGCCGAAATCCCAATCATATCCCCATCAGACCATGTGATCGATCACTTGTTTTTCTTCTGTATTTCTTCTCCTACAGTTCTTTCTCTGGATGTGGATAGCATTTTTTCTCATAGGTTTCTCAGAATTGTCCTGGATTACTGCATTGCTGCTAGTAGTAAAGTCCATTATATTCAATTGTGCCACAGTGTATCTGTCTCTGTGTACAATGTTCTCCAGGTTCTGCTCCTTTCACTCTGTATCAGTATCTGGAGGTTGCTACATTTCACATGGAATTCCTCCATGTGATTCCTGAAAGGAATTCCTCCTTTCACCACAATAGTATTCCATCACCAACAGGTACCACAATTTTTTTAGCCATTCCCCAATCAAGGGACACCCCCCTCATTGATATCAGTGAACTTTAAGAATAGCTGGGAAAGGTATGCTTAGTATATTGTATTTTTGTTAATCGAGATCTATGTAAAATGGCCAAAATTAGTAATAAATGAAGATTTATTCAGGTTAAAAGATAACACAGAAAATAATTAAATTTAAGTTAAAAATGGGCATTCACCATTGATAAAAATAATGTTTAAATACAAGAGAGATGTAAATGATGAAATGAAATTACTGGATTTAATTTTGAAAAAGGATTAAGACAGTCAAAAAGAAATTAAAAAAATAAGCTGTCTTAAAAAAGATAGATCAGAAAAATATTGGAGCATTAAGGATTTAAATGTGATCCTAGTGTAATCATATAGACCTGTTGGATGCCTATTCAGTTCTCCTATAGTTTAACTGACTTTAGCCTCAATCATTAATCCTATTGTATAAGAACAAAATGGAAAAATAAATCATCAACAAAGATACACTGTGTTTGATCAATGTTTTTCTGTAGACCAAGTAAATAATGTAGCAATCCCTACTCTGCAGTATTTATATGCTACTGCTTTCTGGAATCTCAGCATTAAAATGCAATGTGAACACTTTTAAAGAAAACCACTTTCTTCTGCCCTCCAACCCCATCAAACCTTCCCTTAATCAACTCTATTTAGACTAGCCACATTTATAGCTTATCATTTATGGTAAAAAAGACTTTCTATCATATTACCCTATTATACTTTGAATAAAGAATATTTAAAACCTTCATCTTTGTTCCCATATGATCCAAAGGTCCCTGGCCTCTTATATTAAGCATTCCAACTAGTATGAAATATTTAGCTTAAAGCAAATTCTTCCCTGGATAGAATAAAATGGCCTAGCTCTTTCTAGTCAGGATATTGGCAACCCCTTTTTGCTAACATTTTGATATCTAGTAGTGGGGAATATTGACTCAATTAATTAAATGTGTTGAGTTTCAGCATCCTGAACATGCTGTTCTTGGCTATTTTCATGGCTCCTACAGGATGCCTTTAAAAAAGGGAGCAGAATTAAAAGTGGTTAGATTTTTCTCTCCAGACACTTCTTGAGATCACAGCAGAGTGAGTAGTAAAGTATTGAACATGGAGACAAGAAGACTCAGATCTGAATTCTGCCTCAGACATTTTCTGACTATATGACCCTAGGCAAGTCATATATACTCTCTGGACCTCAAATTGTTTATCTATAAAATGAAGGAGCTGTTTTAATAGTCTCTAAGATCCCTTCTGAATATGAATCTAGGATTCTACTACCTGTGACCATATTATATAGAACTAGGATAGAACTTAGATAAACTTTGAATCAAACTTATCCTGTTATATAACGAGGAAGCTGAGGCATGCTTGGGTCAAATTATTCAATAACTTAGCATCATGACTACAACATATAAACTTCCATGAAATTGCTTGCCTTCTCAATGAAAGTAAAGGAGTGAGAGAATTTGAAATTCAAAATAAAAAATGCTTTTATATGTAATTAGAAAAAATAAAATATTAAAATAAAATTAACATCTTAAAGTTGGTAAATGTCATAATTTGCATCCAAATTCAGGCCTCCAAATACACTAATTTCTTTAAAATGCATTAATTCTTTTTATTTAAAGGGACATTAAAATTTTTTAAACAGGAAAGTGATTTCATTTGCTACAGGAAAAAGAAGTCTTAAGAGGATTTTTAAAGGAAAAACTACTTAAGAGAAGGGATAGAAAAGGAAAAAGAACATACACTAAACAAAAGTCCAAGATATAGAAGTAGAACTTCTGAGAACTTCAGAGAGAGAAACATCTACTGAAAGTATATAATAAGGAACTGTGTCTAAGCTATGAGCATCATAGCTTTTCTACAGTACTTGTATAACAGTGACTACCACGGCCCCAAGGCCCCACAGCCCCCACCTCTTGAAGTCGATATAATTTTATTTTGTCCTGTTCATCAACAATCTCCAGTATGCTTAAAGAGGTTTTAGTAGTGGTGGTGTTGTCCACTATTTCTATCATTGGATCTAGCCCCTACCAATGTGTTCCCTCAATTTTAAGAGTCCCTGGTATTCCAGTTCCATTTAACCATTTGATAGTTTAAGTTTTACAAAGGAACATTTTCTCCAAAGGCCTATCAAGAACAATTATACAAATATTTTCCTTATATATGGGAGGCATAATTTCCCCTTTTAATGTTGGGTTAAGTGGAGGTGGGGAAAGTAGGCTTTACTGCTCCACCAGTTCAGTTTATGGTACCCATGCTAAAATTGAATAGGACCTTTTCCCTTTCTGAACACTATGGAGTAGGGGAGAGAGTATGCCTGCACTAATCTTATAGGTTTAAAGTTCAGCCTGTTGTGGACAATGGAAAGGAGACTTCATGATATCTTGTACCAGAAACAGGGTACCTCCATTTTATGTGATCTCAAGTATCTATCTGCAAAAATGAATAATCTAACTTTTTGATTGGCTGCATCTTTCATTTTGTTTGTAATAAGTAGCCATCACCATTGGAAAATATTCTAGCATTATGCTCCCAAATTATAAAACTATGTATTGTTAGATTTAAAAATAGTATCTGCAATAAACTGTTATATTTAAAATTGTTGATATCATAAACTGTAGTGAGTTAAAATGTTTGAAGATATAAATTGTAGTAGATATAAGAGTGGGTGAGTAAATTTGACCGCAGAAAATATGTTTCACTACAGTGTCTTGGTTTTTAATCAAATATAAGATGGTCGCCAGGGAATATATTCCCAATCATGAATATGCCCAAGTCAATTGGGTTTTATAGAGAATTTTAATTAATAATACAATGAGTAATCAAATAAAGAGAGAAAGAGTAAGAAAGGAATAAGTATGAAGGGCCTTAAGCCAACATGGCCTAGACCTGAGTCTTAAGAGAGAGAGATCAGTCAGTCAGTCTTTTATCACTCACCACAAGGTCTGTCTAAGAAAGGATTCTAGTGACACCAGGCTAGCTCCATCTCAGCTGACTTCACCAGAGAGAGTTCCAACCAGAGTCCTCCTCAAAGAGAGATCCAGCCAGAGACTGTTTCAAAGGGCCTCTCTCCAGAGCCTCCAGAGGGACAGAGTCCCCTCAGAGGAGCTCCAGTGAGACCTCCTTAGAGATTGTACTCCAAGAGCTTCCCTTCTCCAGAGCCTCTCTCAAGAGATTCTTCCCAAGCGATCCTCATAAGAGATTTCTCCAAAAGGATTTTCCTCAAGTGATTCTGCTTTTTCTTATATAGGGGGTTTTCTCCTATGTCACCTCCCCTAAGTCCTTACATCTACCAATCACAGTAGACGTTTTCCAAAGGACAACCCATTCTAAAAACACTGCTGGGTCGACTAATCCCCTCAAGAGAAAACCTCTGAATAAGTTTTTACCTCTTTGCTCCTGGCAAATTTACAAGTTGCCCAACCTTTATAGGTACCTACCATCCCATTGTATCAATTCTAAAAACAGGCATGGCTCAAAGAACTCCTTGCCTCATTATAAGCATGGGTCTAAGTACTTTCATTGTTTAGCAAGGGATTTTCTCTTTCTCCCCTAAAGCAGTCTTACTTATGGGTGGAGTAGAGGTCCTCTCATTTCTGATCCTGGTGAGTTCTCACAGTCAAAATGGGGAATGTTCCCAGTAGGGAATTGTTCCAATTGAGAATTCCCCGATGGGGAAATTTTTAACATTCACAAGTCTGAGAAATTTCAAGATTTACAGTATTCATGTTGACCCAGAAATACCACTATTAAATCTATTTCCCAAAGTTATTAGGGGAAAAGGGAAAGAACCTATATATTCTTAATATGTACAGTAACTCTCTTTGTGGTGCAATTGAGGGGATGTCCATCAAGTGGGGAATGGCTAAACAAATTGTGGAGTAAGATTTTGATGGAAACAACTACTGCTTAGTAAGAAATGAAGAGTGGGTTAATCCAAAAAATATGGCAAGTCTTAAATGAAATTATTAATTGAAATGAGCCACACCAAGAGAACATTATGTAGGGGAACAGAATTATTATTTGAGAAATAACTGTGAATGTCTATTTCCAGAGAAAGAACTAAAAAATAGAAAAATGTATGACATGGCTGTATACACATACATACACAAAAACACATCTTTCAACCATTCTATCTATCTATCTATCTATTTTTTGTCAAATTATGCTTTTTCACTACCTTATCCTGGGGAGAGAGTGAGAGTGATACCTGATAACTTTAATATAACGAATTAATTAAAAAGAAAAAATAAGTAACTACCACTACCACCATATAGGTATCCATTACTAGCAGTGGGATTAGAACTCAGTCATAGAGGGTCAGATGCATGGTTAAGGAGTTTCATTAACCCCAACAGAGATTTTGTTAGAATGTAAACTCCTTGAGAGTAAATATCATTTTGATATAAGCAGCTTTTTTGGTGTTATTACAATAAAGGATGTAGAAATGAAGCAATATTTATTCACAATAGGCTTGTAAGTTTCCTTCTCTTCTCCCCTACCCATATCATGAATCCATCTACAAAACTTGATGTGCTAAAGAACCAATTTCTCCATGTTATTTCTCTACAAAAACAAAAAAAGTTTTTTTGTATTCTGATATATTAAGACTTTACTTTCTATTTTCAAGGCTTTACAGATTTTAGACCTACTTTCTCTATCCAGCAGTGTTTTCCATGATTTTCCCTAACATTCTACTTAATATAATTTTTACTAATGTTATTTTGCTTCACATAATTTTGTGCACCCATATTGATAAAATCCACATTCTACTGGTGTCTTTTAGAGTATTCCTTCTATGTAGAGTGACAAAATCTACCTTGCTGTTTGTTCATATCTGATCCATTTTTATTCTTCCAAATTTTAGAAAACCAAATAAAACAAAGGAAAAGAAGATTGTTTATAAAGGAAATCACAAATCTCTTATAGGTATAGCCTATTTTTCTTCACATCTACATAATAAATCCTATCCTGAAGTGTACCAGCCCTTCCCCACCCACACAGAGAAGGTATCAGCTGGGAGAAAAAATGTTTATATAGATCAAGATTAAGATATTCACCTTTCAGTTCACTTTTTGGAGCTAACATGCATAGTTTTTGTTTGTTTGTTTTTCCCCAGCTCTAGTTCTGTAGTTGTGCATAATGTTCTCCTGGTTCTACTAATTTTACTGTTCATTATCTTGAATAGTTCTTTCCTAGTTTTGTTTTATTGTTGTTTTTTTATCAGCTTGCTCATCCCTTTTTATGGTGCAGTAATATTTCATTACAATCATATCACAATTTGTTTAGTCATTCCCTAATTGATGGGCACCCTTCAATTTCCAATTCTTTGCTTCTACAGAGAGTTCTTATAAATATTTTGGTAACATGGTTCTTTTCCTTTTTCTATGATCTCCTTGGGAAACAGAACCACCATGGCATACACAATTTTATCTCTCTAGGTGTAATACCACATTATTCTCCAGAATGTTTGGTTTGGTGATATATCAGAGTTGTTTTGGTTTGCATTTTTCTATTCAGTATTAATTTAGAGCATTTTCCATGATTTTGACTTCTCCATTGGAAAATTGTCAGTTCATATCTTTTGCCCATTTATCAATTGGGAGATAGGTCTTATTCATATACATCTGACAAAATTCTCTATATATTTTAGATATGAGACCTCTATCTAAAAGGCTGTTTAAAATTCTCCCCGTCCAATTTTCCACTTTCCTTCTAACCTTGGTGGCATTTGTTTTATTTATACAAAAACTTTTCAATTTTTGTACTCAAAATTGTCCATTTTACAGTTCATAATGTTCTCCAACTCTTTTTTTTTACTCATAAATTCTTTTTCTATCCATAAATATGATGGATAGTGTGTTCCCTGCTCTTCTAATTTACTTATGATATCTCCTTTTATGTCTTGATCATGGATCCATTTTGATCTTATCTTAGTGAATGGTGTAAGATATTAGTCTATACCCAGTTTCTGCCAAATTAACTTTCAGTTATCCTAGCAATTTTTATCATAGTGATTTTTTTCTTCAGTTCAAAAACCTGCATCTATGCTTTTGGCAAATATAAGATTACTATATTCTTATATAATTATTTGCTGTATGTTCTATTTCATCTTTCTGTTTTACTATTCTACTTATTATGTAGCCAGTACAAGATAGTTTTGATAATTACTGTTTTATAATACAATTTAAAATCTGTTACTAATAGGTTTTCTTCCTTTATATATTTTAATCAATTCTTTTTGATAATCTTGATCTTTTGTTCATCCAAATGAATTTTGATATTTTCCCTAGCTCAATGAAATATTATTTTGTTATTTAATTGATATGACATTGAATAAGAGATTAGTTTAGGCTGGATTGTCATTTTAATTATACTGCCTCTACCCATCCATGAATAATTAACATTTCTCCAATTAATAAAGTCATTTAAATAATTGGAGAAATGTTAATTTTTTCATTTTTACTGGTTATTTAAAATACTTTGTTTAATGTTGGTTTAAAGTTGATTCTTAAATGTTTTGTAAAAATCATTTGTAAATCCATCTAGTTTTGATACTTTTTTCTTAGGCAGTTCATTTGTGGCTTGCTCAATTTTTTTTTTCTAAACTAGATTTATTTAGATATTCTATTTCTTGCTCTTATAGTCTAGGCAATTTGTTTTTCATAACTATTATGCTATTTCTCTTTTATTGCTAAATTTGTTTTCATATAGTTGAGCAAAAGAACTCTTAATAATTGCTTTAATTTAATCTCCATTTGTGATATGTTCACACTCTCCATATTTAATGCTAGTGATTTAGTTTTTTCTCTCCCCTTTTAAAAAATCAGATTAATCAATGGTTTGTCAATTTTATTGAATTTTTTAATAAAACCCATCCAAAATGTTATTTATTAATTCATTGGTCTTCTTACATTCAATTTCATTGAATTAATCTTTAATTTTTAGAATTTCTAATTTTGGTGTATAATTGCAGATTTTTAATTTGTTCTTTATCCATTTTTTAAAATTACATTCCCAATTGATTGTTTTTCTCTGCTATTTTATTAATACAAGCAGTTAGAGATATACATTTTCCTCAATTACTACTTTTACTATATCTCACAAGTTTTTGTATGTTGTCTCATAATTTTCTTTGTTGAAATTATTTATCTTTTCAAAATTTTATTTTTTAACCTACTCATTTATTCTCCAAATAGTTTTTACTTTTTGTTTTGATTGTTCTTTATTATGTACAATTTAAAGTATTATGATAAAAATGTATTTATTATTTTTGCTTTTCTTCATTTTACTATAATATTTTTATGCTCTAACATATGATAAGTTTTTTTGTAAATATTCTATGTACCACTGAGAGGAAGGTATATACTATTTTGTTTCCACTCAGTTCTCTCCAGATAACTATAAGATTCTATTCATTTCCTTAATTTCTTTCTCATTTATCTCTTAATTTGATTTATCTAGTTCCTCTACTATTATTTTTGTTGTCTATTTCCATCTGTAACTCATTTAGTTTTCTCTTTGAAAATTTGGATGCTATAACATATGGTCTATATAGGTTTAATATTGTTAATGCTTCATTATTTATGCTATTTTGACACACTATAGTTTCCCTAGTTAGCTCTTTTCTTTATATCTATTTTAGCTTTACCTTTGTCAGAGATTAGGATTTTTTTGATGTATGTTTGTCATTTCCTGGATCCTATTTAGTTATTCCAGTTTCTGGAGTCCAGGATCTGATGTAATCCCTGGTCCCTTGCTCAAGCACCAGTCAGTGACTGACCTCCTGTGATCCAACCAGAGCATGGGTCATTCTGACACTAATCCACATGTACCACAGTGGCAGTAACCAGGGGACTCCACTCTCTTGGAAGTGACCACAAACCATGGGGACCCAGTTTCTCAGCAGCCACTCAGCACTGTGCATGCTTTCCTCATTTCTTCTCTTTCCTACTGCCCTACTCTGGGATAAAGCAGGTATCTAGTCTGTGTTCCTCAGACCCTTCACTGGTTATCAGTGAGGCTGGATGTCCTTGCCCTGAGGCTCTGATGTCTATAGACTTGGCGGTGCTTACTCCTTCCACCCCAAGCTGTTGGTCAGTGGGAGTATGTGGGACTGAGGCCACAGAGGACACAGCCACAGATCTCAGCACCCTCTGCCTGACAATTTCATTGGTATCCTCTAGTATAAAAGCTTTAGAAATTCAGCTGAGAAGGGGAAGATGCTGGTCCTGTCCCCAGAGCTGCCTTTTTGATGCCAGATTGTTTGCTCTGTTCCTGCCCCCAGGGCAAGTAGCAGTGGTATTGATTCAAGAGAAGTCAGAAACTTTCCTTCCCAATTGTTCCTGGCTGTTCAGCATCACTCCCAATTCCTTTCTAATTTTGCTTCTTTTAGCATTGTTTCTATGGATTTGTTTTTGATTGTTTATGGGAGGGGGTATTAAGAGGGCAAGAAATCTTTATGCCTGGTCCACCATCTTGCTTTCTTTCCACCACCATCCTACTAAATAAGATTAACTCAAGTTCAAGTTATAAAAAGATTTAAGATAAAAAAAATCATTTCTATTGTCTCCAGAGTTCACTGAATTAGAGAAGGGAGATATGGTGAGACCTATGCTTCAGGAAAATCAGTTTGGCAGGTGAATTAGAGAAAAACAAACCATAAGAGTATTGTCATTCTAGGCCTGTATCAAGGGTCAGTGTGAGAGGAAAGAAGAGAGTACATATGAGATGTTGCAATGGCAGATGCAACAGGACTTGGCAACAGATTGGTTATGGATAGTAAAAAACATGAGGATCAATGAAACTTAGGTCTTAAGTCTGAGTGAATGGAAAGATAGTGATACCCTTGACAATACAGTGAACTAAGAAGAGTGGAGAGTGTAGGGTTAAACATAATGAGTTTAGTTTTGACATTGTTATCTACAGGGCAGTCAGTTTGGAATGTCCAGTGAACAGTTGGAGAAATGAAACTGGAGTTCAACATAAAATTTAGTCCTGGAAAAATAGATTTGAGAATCATCAACAAGAGAGATGATGATCCATGGGGGAGGGGATTTATAAGAAAAGAGTATAGAGGCAGTCTTTAGGGCAACTCAATTATCAGTATGGTCTGGATGAAGATGCAGGCATTATAGGAAGTCAGAGGAGACCCAGAAAACCTGGAGAAAAGAGAAGAGGGTGAGTGACTGTCAGAAGGAGCAGAGAGTAAAGAAAGGTGAGGAATGAAAAAAGGTCACAAGCTTTGCAATGGTAACATCAATGACAATTTTTAAAAGAATGGTGTCACTTGAATGCTGTGATCAGAAACCATATCAGAGAAAATGAAGAGAGTGAGAGGAAAAGAAGTAGTCATCATCTGCAATCTGTTTTCTCTAGAAGTTTATGAACCAAGAGAAGTCGAGATAAAGGACAATAGCTAGTATCAGAGTACCTAATAAGGGTGAGTTTTTTAATGATGGATATGAGATGGGTATGTTTGCAGATCACAAGGAAGCAGTCAGTAGACAGGGAGGGGATGAGGATTGGTCAATGGGGATGATAGAAGGGTTAATATTCTGAAAAAGATGAGAAGTAATGGCATCACTCGTGTATGTAGAAGGGTTCACCTTAGCAAAGGGAAAAGACTTGTCCTTGTGAGACCAGGGTGAAGGCAGAGATAATAGTAGTAGGCAACTAGGAGATGTGAGAAGGGGGAAAGAATGCTCTGTGAATGGCCTCAATTTTTTCAGTGAAATATGAAGTAAGATTCTCAGCTGAGAGGGTTGTGGGAAGGAAGCCTTGGGAGGTTTTAGGAGAAATTAAAAAATGGGAATTGGGAATTCCCAAATTGGGAAAATTCACCATGATAAGTGTGAAAGTGAATTGGCTAAAGAGGTGTAAAATGATTGCCTTGTGACTGTGAAGGCCCAGTTGATACTATGTAACATAAATTTTTATTGGACCCAGAGAGAAATCTATTGATTTCTCTAGCTTCATTCAATAGTACACAGATAGGCACCAAAGCTAAATACCTACTATGTTTCCTATCATCTTTCATATTCCTATTACTTAGAATAATCCAAGTTTGGTGATTAGCAGCGAATTATTGGAAATAGGTAAAGGGAGTGAGGGACTCAAAATTTGCCCATTATCAACCTCCCACCATGTGTCTTCCAAAAAAGAAAAACAATCAACATTTCAGATATTTTCTAGTTCAATGTTTTTTTCTCACATTTTTATTTTGCTTGGAATATCCTCCCCACCCACCACTCCTTGTTTACCCATCCTTTAAGTTTGAACTCAAAAACCATCTCCTCTGAAAAACCTTTCTGAATTTTCTGTATTGCAATTGCTAGTCCTCTCAAACCTCACATACCATTTTGTTTTGCACTTCTTTAGTGCTCTTTCAATGGATTATCTGTAAACTCCTACCCCTTTATTAGACTCTAAATACACTAAGGGCAGATACTTGTATCATTTAAACTTTGTTTCTCCCCAGGTCCCTATGACAGTGATTTCTCTGTACATAATGGGCATTAATAAATATATTGTAAACTTAAATTTTATTGACTTTCTTTTACCTTATTAAAGCCAATACTTTGATTTGTTGTAAGGCAGAAGAGTAGTAAGAGCTAGACAATAGGGTTAAGTGACTTGTACAGGGTCACATAGCTAGAAAGTATCAGAGGCCAGACTTCCCATCTCTGGGCCTGGCTCTCAAACCATCTACTTGCACCCAATTGCATTGAATTTTGAGTCAATATTTCCAATTCCAAATTTAATGACAGGTTAAAAGTTTGCATTTTCCTACTGCCATATGAAAAAAGGCATTTTTGTATTAAGCTTCACAATGTATTTGTTGGAGAAAACATCTAGAAAAAGTATTCTAAACATGTATGCCCCCTATAATTTCATCCTATTATTATATACAGTTCAGCTTAATTTCACACCAGAACTCCATTAAATAGTCACCTCCCCTACTATATCTACAATCTAGTATAGAGGAAATAACATTGGTTTTGGAGACAGAAGAAAGAGAATTTTAGTTTTGTCTTTATGATTTACTAGTGGCAGGAATTTATCATATCATTTAATCTCCTTTCGCCTCAGTTTCAGGAAAATTAAAATGTAAGGTTCTGCATTCAGAACATAAAAAATAAATTGCAAAAGGAGAAGGATGTGTGGACTGTCTTGATAGCAGTTCAAGTGGAAAACGGGCTTGTATGTTATAAGCAATTGCAATCTCCATATAAGACAACATTGTCATTTATCTATCAAAATAATGAGGCAAATCTTTTGTAGACTTTCTATCATTATCATCATCATCTAATCATAAAATCATATATTCATTGAAATTTAGAGTAGGAAGGAACATTTGTTCTCATTTGGTCTTTATAACTACCCTGTAAGGTAGCTAGTAGATATTAGTATTCCTGTTTTGAAGATGAGAAAACACATTTAGAGAGATTAAATTATTCATCAGGATTTTGAAGCTAGCAAATGTCAAAACTGATTCCTGAACTCTGTCTTCCAATTCTAAATCAGCAATGTTATACTACATCTATACAACATCCAAAGAACCATGCTCAAAAACTTGGGATTATCACAGATTCTTTTACCATTATTGCTCCTTAGAGTCAAGCAGTTACTATATTCTGTAGGTTCTAGCCTATCAATACATCTCATGTCAATCCCCCCCTTTGTATTCACTGCCAAAGTTATAGTACAAGCCCTAATTACAACCTATCTGTACTACTAAAATCACTTTTTAACTAGAGTCCTTTCTCCAGTATATACCTTCTCTAATTTATCCTCATAATTACTCCTAATAAATCTTAATTACTCCAAGAAATAATCATGTCATTCTTGTGCTTAAAACCCTTCAAAGGCTCTCTGCATATATGAGATCATAAATGTAGAGCTGGAAAAGAGTTTAGAAGTTAGCTGGTCCAATGTTCTCATTTTACTGATTAGGAAACTGAGGACAAGAAAAGTTAAATAAGTTGTCCAAAGTTATATAGGTAGAACTGAGATTTGATGCTAGTTCCTCTGACTACATGACTATACCACCATTTCTTACCATATTTCAAAACTCCTTAGCCTGGTATTTAAGTCCCCTTCTACAGTCAATTCCCTATATTTCAGCTTTATTTCACATAATTTCTCATCCACTTTAGCTAAATTGGATCACTTACCATCCATGGACATACCTATTTAAGTCTATTAACAAACATTTATCACTGGTATTTGTAGAACATTGTGCTAAGTGCTAAAGGCATAAAGATGAAAATAAAACATCCCTTTCCCTTAAGAAGTTTACGTACTATTGAATTCTACCCATTACTTTCCTACCTCTATGACTTTACTCATACTGTTGTCTACTTATGCCAGGATGGTCTTTTATCCTCTCCATTTTTTCCCTTGTAAAATTCTATTTCCCCTTCAAGATTCAGATTAAATACCTCCTCCTCTGTTAATCTTTTTCTGATCACTCTACTCAAAAAATAATCTTTTCTTCCTTGGACCCAATAAGATATTTTTATAGCTCTTTTGCGCTCTTATCAGGTTCTATTTTGCATTATAATGAATAGATATTCCTTTCATAGTATTCCATATTCATTACCTGGACTTTCGGATAGATTTATAACATGTTCAGTTATAACATGGGGATATTCTTGAGGGAACTTTTGAGTATGTCTAGTTTGCTTAATGTAGAGAGGGGTGGCCTCCTTTGGCGGCTTGCATCTTTGAAACTGACAATTCTGGGGCCAGGTGCTTTTATAACTGTCCTCTTTTCTAACATTCTCTTTCTGCTGCTCTCTTATTGACTGCATCAAGAAGGTGAAGATCCTAGTTCAATTACAACAAAGCAATCATGAACTGAGCTCATGAGCGAAAGATCATTCTCACCTACCTCCCTCTCTTGTACTTCCCCTCCATGAAATGGACATTGAGATATCTATTTCCATTCTGTGTTTTTGTCCTCCTCAGTTTCAGGTGCCCAAGGTGACCCTTGTAGGACCTGAGAGCTTGAACCACGATGACATTGGAGCCTCATAGGACTTCAGATGGGATGATCCAGCAAGCCAACCCAAATAGAGCCAAGGTGAATAATATTATATATTTTTGTATGACTCATGCTAAATTATAAATTCAAGACTTTGTTATCTTTGTATCTACCCCATTACTTTCCAAAGTTCTTTGAAGGAGCAGGCATTTAATAAATTCCATTTGCATGAATGACCTTACTCTTTTGTTATAGAAATTAAGTTTCCCCATATTAAATTGAAAAAAAAAATACATTATTTTCTTAGTTGCTAAACTGACATGCAAGTCATGTTATAGGAACTTATAGAAGGAAGAGATAAAAGTTGAATGTTTGGAACTGAATAGATTTTCTAAGTAGGAGTAGGCAAAAGGAAGGCTCCTTTGTTACAAAAACAGAAGTTCAAAGGCATGGGACTATGAAAGTGCTCCATTAGGACTTAATCTGGAACGAGGCCCTTTTGAATTACATCTTTCTGGATGTAAGTACAGTAATGGCTGATACTTGTGGAGTACAGAACAGTTAGATATTTGCTTTCATTTGGACTCTACAACAATTCTCTGAAGTAGGCACTATAGATATTTTTATCCCCATTTTTGACATATAATGTAAAAAGCTCAGAGACATTAAATAATTTACCTTTAGTTATATGGCTCATAACGTTTAGAATCATCATATCCAAAACAGAATGTCATGTCCCACCCCCCCGTTATCTCTCTTATAAAATCTATTTCTGTTAAGGGTGCCATAATCCTTCTAGTCATTCAAGTTCATAAAAGTTATGCTCAACTCTTCACTCTTCTCTATACTTATATAGCTTCCCATTTTACTGTCAAGTCTTATTTTTCCTGTTTCTATGACATTTTCTCTTTTATTCCTTTCTCTTTACTGATACAATGACCACCCCAGTTCAGGCCCTCATAATCATTGCTTCACTTATTAAAATGGCCTCCTAATATAATTTTTGCCTTAAATCTCATTCCTTCCCAATCCATTATATGCTAAAGTGATTTTTCTTAAAGTTCAGGTCTGACTGTACAGTTAAGCATATATATCAACATAGAAAATGATTCTTCTTCCTCCTCCAGTATATGAATCCTTACCCAACTCTCTACTTTGAGGAAATGCCCAGGTCATACTCATTCCTTTCTTCCTTCCCCAACTTTAACCGTGAATCTTCAAGAGACTCCTCCCACTCTTCCCCCCTTCTCCAAGCTTTTTAGCTCCCATTGATGTGTTGCCTTTCCTTATTAAAATATAAACCACCTGAAGGCAGGGACTGTCTTTTTGCTTTTATTTGCATTTCCAGTGCTTATTAGCATGTCTTACACATAGTAAAATTCTTAATAAATACTTATTGACTGACCATGTCAACATTCCCCCTGTATTTCCCCTAGGACCAAATATATATTCATCTTTAGGTATTTAAAGCCCTTCATGACTTGGCTCCAACCAACCTTTCCAGTCTTATTATATTAATTACTTCCCTTTCTATACTATATTATCCAAACAAACATGCCTTGCTATTCCTTATATTCCATTTTGTCTTATACAAAAATCCCTGATTTCTGGAATGCACAATCTCTTTACTTCTATAATTCCTTATTTCCTTAACTCAGATTAAATACTACATTCTCTATAAAAAACATTCTTGATTTCCCAAGGGCACTGTTTTCTTCAAATTCCGTAGTATTTATTTTTTCACATACGTATGCAGACATATATATATGCTCATATACATACAGATCTACATACATGGATATATATGCATGCATATACACATTGGTCTCTGTGTGTGACGCTATGAATTGAATAATTAAATGTAAACATCTTGAAGGCAACAATCATTTCATTTTGTATATGAATCTGTAATGTCTATCATAGTGCCTGGCACATAGTAGGCACTTAATCATAAGTGCCTACTGATTGTAGAGACCTTTGAACCTGGGTTCCTCTGGGTTTAATGCTTGAATGCTATGCATTAGGCCACTGCTGCCTCTCACCAGGTAGGCAGTACATTTTCAATTAAAAATGAGCAAAGGAATCAATTTCCTGCCTTTTTCTCTCCTTCACATCCCACTTTAAATTTCTCTATTCAATATATTATTATTCATATTTTGCTAAAGAATATCCACATACACTGATACCTTAGGAATCAAAGCTCATGATCAACATTTAATGAGCTGATAGCTCCTTTCTTCCTGGCCTTGATTTTATTTACCCAATTAATTATTTAATCTTAACAAGGAACAAAGCCTCCCTTTGCTTAATTCATCTCTTTGAAGTAATCAGCAATAAAAGGAAAAGCAATGCTGTAAACCACACCATGTGTGGTCTTATGAAAGAATTGTGGGTAACTATTGTTTTAAGCACCCCTGGATATAGCCTAGTTCAATAATGATAATAACACATGTCATTTATATTTAGTGCCATTTATGAAAGGTTATTATGTGGAGAATGGTGACCACTTGTTCTCTTTCATATCAAGCATAAAAAAGAGGTGATCTGGATTTAAATGTTAGTGTAATGTATTACAGAGGGTGGAAATGACATTTTCCCTAGAAGACTTTTAAAAATAAGATAGATACCCAGATGCCATCTGCAATGGTGGATTTTGAAGCCTGCCTTGAGGCAATAGGATAAATTCAATTACCAGGACTATTAAGAAAGAACCATAGCTACTGGGGTTCACTGGATTACTGCATATTGATAGTGCTTTTCACTCTATCTTTGCATAGGAAAATTTTCATACCTGGATGGTGAAAATTCTATCTCTTGTCTTCCCTGCTTTTCTATAGGTCAGCAAGATTCACAGGTAGACATAATATTCCATTTTTCTATTGTTTTATATTCTTAGGTGTATGTATGTATGCTTGTGCATGCACATTAATGGCCAAATGTTGTGGTTAGTGATATAATTTTGTTTTAGTGAAATATTCAGTTCTAGGCATCATAGTGGGCAGAGTGCTAGGTCTGAGGTCAGGAAACCCTGACTTCTAATCTGGACTCAGAAATTTATTAGCTGTGTGTCAAGTATAACTGGCCACGTTAACCTCTGTTTGCTTTATTTTCCTTATATATAAAATGGTGATAATAATAGCACCTCTCTCCTCCAGTTGTGGGGAAAATTAAATGAAATATTTATAAAGCACTTTTGCAAACTTAAAAACACCACCTAACTATTGATGATGATGATGATGATGATGGTGATTGTTCCATAGTAAATATTCATGAATGTTCAGATCAATCAATCAACAAGTGTTTATTAAACAGACAACATTGGTAAATTTGCTTGGGATTGTCAATGAACCATGGCAAATTGCATAAGTAAGTTTAAGGTTGTTTAAAACAAAGTATTGCAATCACTGACCATAGCTCTTATTTGATAGATTTTCTTCTTTCTCCTTCATTCCTTAGTTAGTAAAAGTCTAGCCACTTGACCCTTTAAGGAAGCAGCATCCCATCAAGACTGGTCCAATGCCTGTTGTGTGGGCAAGACTGCTTGGTTTCAGTAGGTAGTTTTTATGATCCTTTGTTCCTGTGGTTAGTGATCTTTTTGATGAGTGGGTAGGAGTTTAGGAGGAAAAGAAAGTGGGTAAAGGGAGGGCTGAAGCCAGAGGATGTAGCAATATTCAGTTTTAGGGTAGAGTGCCCAAGTAGTCATTTTCTCCAGGGTCTTTCCTTTATGTCACACCATGGATTACTTGTGATATAGTGCAAAAAACATTGTACTTAAAGTAAGAGCAACATGGAGTTCAAATCCTGGTTCTGTCACTTCCTACCTGAGTGACCATTGACAAATTACTTGACCTACATAAGTCTCCATATCTTTAAAATGAGAGGGTTTGAGTACAGGACCGTTAAAAGCCTTTGCAGCTATACCTTGATGACATCTAAGTCCTGGGGAAATAGTAGGCAATCAATTTGAAGGGAAATTAACTTGGAAGTCACCTTAATTTGTCATCTACAGCAGTATTAGTCCTAGGGCAAATGATCAAGTGTCTTCTACCATTTAATATTTTTACAGAGGTCAAATGCATTTCCAATTATTTTCAAAATGCTAAAAGGAAAAAGTAAGGGAGCCTGGCAACATGCAAGCCTGAAGGGTGTTTGGAAATAGAGCGAATTGGGTAGAATGATGGGGTTAGACAAAGACTGGCAGCTCACCGTTTTCTAAAGGTTTATTAGGTACTAGCTATTCTGCTTATATCTCTGAACTTCATTTATTGGTTTTGCATCAGATGGCTGATTTGTGACCTTCCTGGCTTCTATCTTCATGGGACTCCAACTGTTTGTCTTGGGAACCAATGCTGTAACCTCTTGAAACAGGAAACATGAAGGGGTGAGATAAAGAGCACAGATAAAGGCATTAGAGAGAAAAAGAGGGATAGGTTTTCCTATTTCATTATAAGAAAAGAACATTTGGATAAATGTGGAGACATTTTTCTAGGTTGAGGTGCAGAGTTTTTGTTTTTTAAGATGGAAGAGCTCATTGAATAACCAAGGTCAGATGTCATCAACTCGAGATCGTTTTATGAGAAATAATTTCTACTGGATCTACTTATGGGTTCCTTTCCTTGCTGACTCACTAATAATGCAATTCCAAAGAGGGAGGGTAGTGGGGAGTCTGAAAATCCTCCTGGCCATATGACTATTTTAAAATTTCCCCTGTAGACTTCATTTCTTTTGGAATAGCTCCCACAAATGAATTTAACATAATGTATAATTCACATGATTCTCAAGATAGTAAGTGCAATTAGTAATTATAAAATAAATTAATTACTACATAATGTGACATAATAAAACAATAATTAAGAGTACAAACCTAATTTGTACAAGAAAATGTTGTAGATGCAGAAGATAAAACAAAACTGTCCCTGAACTCAGGATTGAAATATTCTGGTAATACATAATTTGCATATTTAAGTAAATACAAGACAGGTTAATTTTAAGAAACAAGTACTAACAATTAAGGTGGGTGATTGGGGGAAACAAAGTCTAGAAAAGTTTCTTTGAACCAAGCTTTGAAGGAAAATAGAGATTCTCAGAACAGATGGTAAAGAAGAACTACATTAAGGACACATGGGAATAAATTCTTAAACAAAGGCATGGAGATATAAGTTTAGGAAATATCTAAAATATTTTGGTTTGAAGATTATGTGATTGACTAGAAATGTTAGTAACATGAAATAAATCTCAATCTAGTCTGTGGAGAACTTTAAATGCCAATTAGAAGAGACTGCATTTAATCTTAGAGGTATTGGAGAGCCCTTTTAGATTTTCAACCAAGTACAGTGACATGCTCATGCCTGTGTTTTAATATTTATTTGGTATCTGTACAGAAGACTGATTAAAGAATTTGAGAGACTGAATGTAGTGTAACTAATTAGGAGACTCTTCCAAACTGTATAGTGGCAATGTGAAAGAAGAGAAGAGGACAGTGAGAGACATTATGAAGATTGATAGGCAAGACCACAGAAAGATGCTTGTAGACATAACAAAAATAATCAAAAATTAGTTCCTTTTTTCTCTGCTAGCTTCCTGTTTAATTGGTGCTACATGAGTCAATGTTTTCCCTGCTAGAAGTAGTTTTGATTGCTCTCAGTGGTTCTCTATTGTAATTGCACCATGTGCTTTTCCTCTGTATTTGAGAGGTTTTTATTTCTCATATTTGAAATTTCATTAAGCAGAAAGTGACCTTCTTTTCTGCTTTGGCTGGTGATGGTGGAAGCATGCCTCCCTGTTTCAATTTAAGTGTAATTGAACTTGAGATTAGCTGTTCATAGATGCCAGTAAACTATGCCGTGTGTTGGTGAACAACAAA
Organism: Monodelphis domestica; assembly: GCF_027887165.1. Classification (NCBI taxonomy): domain Eukaryota; kingdom Metazoa; phylum Chordata; class Mammalia; order Didelphimorphia; family Didelphidae; genus Monodelphis; species Monodelphis domestica. Next base: position 144,728,528 of record NC_077232.1, read on the forward strand.
ATCCCAACTTCAATTTGAATAGTGCCTTTTGCTTCAGTGCTTAAATTGCTTCGCAGTAATATGTCATCAATATTTCACTGTGTTCAACAGTGATGCTGAACAGCATATTCAATGATTTGGATATCATTCCCAGCAGTCTGGAGAAGAAACAACCAGAGAGGAACACTATCTTCAATTTTGTTTTTAGTGAAATACATTTACTATTTCCCAAACATTTTACTTTTAAAAGTCTTTCTTAGAGGGATTGGTGCAAAGCTATTTGCTTCAGGAGCATCAAGAAAATTAGCAGTCATAAATGGGCAATGGATCCGGGGAGGCAAAAACTTGTCCTCCCCAACACAAAAGGGTTATAAATATGAGGATAAATAAGTTATTGTGTTACTTAGCTATGTTTTGATTCAATAGCTTCTCAGAAATATAATAAACTTAAGTACTCTGATTCTAAAAATAATTAATAAAACTAAAACCAAATTGTCATCAGGGTCCCAAATGTACTTTTCTATAAGTTGTATACATGAACAGTTACTCACAGCATGAAGCATCTCCCTGAATGCCTTCTGTCTGCTCTGCATAACCACTTTGGGGTTTTACCTTGTTTTAGCCTACCCAGAATTTTGTTGTCATTTATAGGGCAGTTCATGATATCTGGTTTACTCTGTTCCATACACCTCCAACTCTCACCTTGTCAGTCCAGTGAAGGGACACAGAAAGAATCTGGCAGCATTTTTGCCTGGCCTTTCAGATGAAGAGAAGTAGCCAGGCAAAATATTAAAATGAAGCTTGGCTTTAGTTTATTATAGTTTACTACCTCTAGTATACATAGTTTACTATGTAATTATGCATCTAGAATTCTATCTAAAAACAGATTCTTGAATCAAAGGTCATGGGTTCAAGTGTTAATTTTGCCATTTACTTGTCTGACTATGGAAAAGTCAAAATATCTCATCATCAGTTTTCTCCTCTGTAAAGTGACAGGGTTGGACTAGATGATGTCTGAGGTCTCTTCAGCCTCTACCACTATAATGCTATAATTCATAATTCCATGACTTTTCAGTTGAAGGTTCTTCATATACCTAGGCTATGAGTACTTTTTGATTCCTTCCATCCTGAGACCTTTTCCTGCTATTATCTTTCACTTTGACTTCACTATGAACATGACTCCTAGAGCTATATATCCCATGCTAGTCTTTCTCTTGAAAGCCAGTCCTGCATCATCAAATACCCATTTGACATTTCCAACTGGTTTTTCCATAGGATATCAAATTCAACATGTTCAAAATAGAACTGACAGTCTTTCTTCTCTCCTCTTCTCCCTGTATTTCTTCTCTTCCTAACTCAATTTTAGAGTTACCTTTAACTTTTTACTCTCCTTCACCCCTTCTTCTCCAATATCTAGTCAATTGCCAAGTCTTGCTCATTCTACCTTGGCAATATAGATTGTTTAGGTTCCCTTTACTTAACTAACATGGCCATCAGATTCTCATTGCCTCTTATCTGGACAGCTCTCTGATTTTTCTCCCTAGCTCTCATCTCTCCCATTTCCAATGTACGTTCCATGTAGCTACCAATTTATTCCCTAAAAATCAAATATGACCATGTCACTCACATGCTTAAGAAATTCTAGTGGTTCACATTTGCCTTTAAGTTAAAATAAATTCCACTGTTTGGCATTTAAATTCTTCATGGCCAGGTTCCAAATTATATTTCCAAGATTATTGAGTGTTAGTCTTCTCCATACATTCTATGTTCTAGTCCAATTGGTTTATTTTCTGTTTTTCATAAATAACATTTTATTTCCTCTCTCTGTCTTTGTGTACATGTCAGTTATGTTCAGAATACACTCCCCCTCCAACCCCACCAATTCAGATTCTTTAGCTTCCCTAAGTATTACCCTGTACGGAAAGTCTCACCTGATATCCCTGGTTAATACTCTCAGAAATTTCATTGGGTATATTTCACATTTAGTTCTATATATGTATTGACCCTCTCCTCCATTTCCTGAAAAAATAAAAGTTCCCTGAGGTTATGGATTATTTCATTTTTGTCTTTGAATACTCAGTACCTAATAAAGATCCTGGTCCCTAATCAATCCTTGCTGAATTGAAATAATAGAATCATTCAAGATTAGATTCTCCATGTGTTAAGTCTCAGAGTCCTCAGAGCATCTTTTACTTTGCTCATTTATCTCTTTCCTTCATTTACCCTCTAAATAATTTGGATTGATGCTCCTAAAATCCTTGATCTTTTTCCAAGTTCTTTTCTTCTCCCCCAAAATATCCACCCCTATTTTTTGGCCTAGCAAACTCAAAACATTTTTATTATGTACCCCTAAAAGTAAGAAAAAACATTTTGAGCATGAACCTCTAATATATGTACATTATAAAGAATTTATGTTTTTTAAAGTAATATAAAATATTGTATCATATATAGTAGTTTGTCATAATTTATTCAAAAGAGAAATCGATAAAATTAATAATTGAAAATAGTTTAAATACTTTTTATCTTCTTTGTTAATTAAATAAATTAAATTGCTCTTAGAGCAATAGGAAAGACTATGCTTCATTATTTTAAAAAAATCCTTTTGAATATTCTAGAGAATAAACGATTTTATAAGTAATTGTTTTTAAGTAAGTGATTATTCAGCTGATTTGATTAGCATCCCTGGTGAAGGTAATTTTTTTAAAGTTATGTTTTTATTGAAATATGTATAATACAACTAAATAATAGGTCATAAGAGTAAATATGACTTTTCAACAAGAACTATATCTCTATATTTCCTTGAGAATTGATTGTCATTATATATAGAACAAAAATACCTTTTGAATTGTCTTATGTTTCATCTCAGTAGAAAGCTTTTTTACTTGAGTCCATTTCTCTATCTTTTATTGGGAAGGCCTTGATAAATGGATCTTTTGATTTCTCATTATCATATATGGATGTTGTGTTTTTCTAAGAGTGTGAAGAACAGAAATACCTCTGTGTCTAAAGTAGGCTATATAGAGCAAGAAGCAGAGAAATGTATAGTAAGACTAGAAAGGTAGATTGGAGCCAGGCTGACAAGGGCTTTCAATATCAAATGGAAGATGTCAATACTAGAGGAGCTATTTGAGCTTACTGAGAAAAGTGTATGTCATATTGCTTTAGGAAAATCTCTTTGGCAAATGTGTAGAGGGTATGTTTCAGAAGGGAGAGATTTGAGGAAAGAAAACCTAGAGGATATTCAGTATCTACACATACCGAAACATAGTTCCTACTGAAATCCTATGTGTTCACTGCTGTTGATTTCACTGTGTTCGTTGCTATTTAGTCATATTGGACATCTTTCAATAAAGAGGTATTTAAAAAAAGAAGAAAGTTCTAGTTGGCTATCAAAAAGTAATCTAGATGAAAGATAATGAGATCTGACCTAAAGTGGGAGCTGTGTGAGTACATCAAAGGAGTTGGAGGCCAATCACATTGTCACAATAGGAACAAACTTTGGAAGTCTTGAATAGTTATGGAGAAGATGATAGTACGAGATGAGTAAATTCAGACGAGAAAAGGGATTGAAGGAAAAGATAATTCAATGTGATCTTTATCCCTTAAACTTATTTTGTGTGACTCATTCATCCAAATTTAGAGGAAGGAAAGGAAGTTCATCTTCCTTATGAGTCATTGCCCCAGAGCACAGAGATTGTCCTTCAAGAGGAGGCTGATGTTTTCAGTGACATCTTTTTAGTTATTGCTGTGGGTGGCTTGGGTTGCACTTAGCACATTCCTGTCCTGAGCAGTTGATTCCAGGTACTAAAGAGGAAGTGTTCAGAATTTGTCCTGTTACGGGAGTCCTGAACTAGGTGAAGGATACTTGTGATTGTGTTGGAGTCAAATCCCTCCACTGGCTATTCTATTATCTCTGGGACAATTGGAATGGGATTCAATTCAATGCACTTTGCTATTCTCTGATTGGTTAGCCACTTCTTTATTGGGATTGTGTCTTGTCCTTTACCTGGAATAGCACTGCTTTAGTACTGAGAGGTTCTTCTATCTGTTTTTTGGTCCTGTTATAAATTAACTATAGATTAAACACATCCCCCCAAAATAAAAAAAAATCCCTACCAATTCAGTGGGGCAAGAAAGGGTTTTGTTGTCTCATTTGAATCTAAATTTTAAGGTATATGAGAAAATAAATACCAATGAAGTTAAAAGTTCACCAAAGAAAAGTTTAAAACAAGCCAACATTTACCTCTCTTTTTTATCCCATGGGTTTGAAGAAGAGTCAGTGAGGAAGGAAAAGGAAAAAAAAACCAAAAAACAAACTCCAACAACAAAAAACTGAAACGTTGTTAAAATCATGAATTTTAACAATGAATTGTTGATTATGATATTCCCAGTTTTTTCTTCAGATACTTTCACCATGACAAATGCACCTATTTATTACAATACTAAATTAGAATACATACTCTGCAAAAAACTTCAAAGCTTGAGAGAAATAGCAACTGCCTCCCTAAACAATGATAAAAAAATGCATTTGGGGCATGAGAAAGAAGAGGACTAACTGAATTCATAGGTTTAATTATCACTTCAATGTTGATGATACCCAAGTGTATATATCCATTCTCAATCTTGTCTCCAAATTCCAGTCCTATATCTCCACTTTCAGATTCTAGTAGCACCTATAACTAAACTAGCTTTAAATAGATCTCATTAATGTCATCCTTCCCCCAACCACCATGTTGGTTCCTCCTTTAAATTTCATATTTTTCCTGATGGCACCACAATATTCTTGCTATTTTGAGATTTCTCTTTTCTATTGTCCAGTCTTTGCCAAATCATGTCAATTCTACCTGTACTGTATTTTTTCACATATCTCCCCTTATCTGTACTATTTCAGATCCACATAACTTTTTGCCTGGGATATTATAATAACTCTCCAAAGAGTCTACCTCCACTGGTCTTTCTACTCAGACATTATCCACACAACTTCAAAAATAATCTCCCTCATACAAATGCTTGGTAATATCATTCTCCTACTCAAGATCCTTCAGTATCTCTATCAACTTTAAGAAAATAAACCACCAATAAAGTAAAAACCCACTAATGAAAATTTTAAAATGAGCAAACATTTACTCTATAGGGGAAAAAAGGATCAATTCCTTAGCTTGGTCTTTTGATATTTAGTTTTAAAGAATAAATTAATTTTTTTCCAGATTACACATCAACACAGTTTATTAATAATTGTTTTTTGACATTTTGTATTCAGAACGCTTTTCTTCAATCCCACTCAAACTCTCTTCCCAAGATGACAGATAATACTACAATAAATTATATGTGTTATCATACAATACATAATTTTATGTTTGTCATATTATAAAAGATGACACATCACTTACATGAGAGAAAATTTAATGGAGGAAATAAAGAATGGTATGCTTCAATCTGCATTCAGATTCTCTTAATTCCTTCTATGACAGTGGAAAGCCTTTTTCATCATAAATCCTTTGGAGTTGTCCTAGGACCTTGCATTGCTGATTGTTAACCATTTGTTAAATTGTTAAACCATTAACAGTTGATCATTATACTTTTTTATTGTTATTGTATAAAACATTTTCCTGCTTCTACATTTAGTTTTTTACTTCTCTTACCAGTTTTATTCTATTCCTTCAAAAATTGTTGGATCAGCCAGATTCTGTGATAAGTGCTGTAAAAAGCTGGAAAAAGGGCATTCCCCTGCCCTCAAGAAGCTTACATTCTTATGGAGAAAAAAACACATAAAGGGCAACTTTTCTTCATGTAAAGGAAAGATGGTTGATGTTGGAGAGAATAAGAAGTCCAGACGGTGGAATCAGGTATGAAGTGGAACATTTAAGGCCTTTTTTGCAATAGTGGTCCAGATAGGCAATATTTTCCTTTGTGCAGTTGGTCTTCCAACTAAAGTAGATTATTAGCTGTTTCTTGGACTTGATTTTCCCTCATAGGAGACAGACTTGTGTAGTTCATTGCCAAGTTGAAAGGGCATTATTTTCTTACCTCTCCTTTTCAGAATCTTTCTTTTATGTAAGATATAGCTCAGATGCTTCCACTTCCATCAAACCATTCCTGATCTGCTTCTCACTTTTCCTGGAGAGGTATGTCTGGATCTGTCTGTTAACCTCATCACACACTGCTTTGCACTAAAATTGCCTTGTAGATATAATTTTCTCTTTAGTATAATGTACTTCTACTGAGTAAAAGTTTCTTGAAGTCAGGGATTATATTACTTTTCATCTTTCTATCTCTCCATATTGCCTAGTGTAATATTTTGTATCTGGGATGTACTTAAGACATATATGTTCAGATAAATTGGATTAAATTATTCTGGTCATGCTAAAGTTATATTGAAATTAAAAATGTATTGACTAGTTGGAAAAAGTTAATGAGAGTTTTAAAAATATGTAAATTATTTACAGAAGATCTTTGAAATGTAAAATTTTAAACTCAATATCCATAGTTTTCCCCCTTTATATCAGAGTCATAATAAAAGTAAAACCTAATGATGCATACTCATACAGGCTACACTTTATCCAGGCAGGTTTTGGCAGTCTCCTAAAGGATTGCCTTTGACTCTGAGTGTTCCAAAGGTATAGGTATTGCAGATTTTGGATTATCAGAGAGGTGACAGGTTCTCAAGAGACAGAATTAGAGGAGAGAGATAGAATGTCCTTAGAACAATATTTAACAGAGTTTTACTTCCCTAAAAAATCCCTCCTCCAAGGAAAGTTAGTCTAGTTTTTCCCTAAAAAGGGACAAGACCAGCACTTGTATCTCCCTTTAGATGTAGCTTCCTAATAAGCTCTGGCCATATTTTTTTTGTCTAACTTGTCATCTTAAGGCATTATCAAAGTCTACCCATAACAGGTCAGGGTCCTTAGGAATTAAAAGATGTTCCATGATTATACAATTTACCATAACTTGCCCTGTTGACCGGACATATTTCCATAAGTATGTCACTTGAGTTGTGTCTGCACAAGCTAAATGCTGGAGTATAAATGTTGAATATCCTTTTAATGCTATAGTTAAGAAGAAAATGAGAAGCTACTTCAGTATTTTTCTGAAGAAAACACCAAATGAGATCACAAGGAGTTGAACACAATTGAAATAATTGAACAACAACAATGTGTCATGCCTTGAACTAATGGGCTAAAGGCCTGATTCAGATTCAATCCTAACCTGAACAAGAGAGAAGGCATGAATGTTTTGTAACAAATTGCAATTCCCTCTCCCCAAATACCAACACTTGTGCAAAGTCAACATTCTAGCACATTCTTTGATTCCTTGTGTCTGGAATTCCAAAACTGCTAAAAGTTAACTTTCCAAGTAAGATTATTCTCTTCTTGGTTGAGATGAAATTTTATCTCATTTCTGAATCAGAATAAAGATATATTTGCATGTGTTTTATCACCTAAATTAATCTGCACAATTTTTCTGACTACTATTTTATTGCTTGCTCTGCTAAATATTTGCATACTATCTATAATTGCCTTTCATATATTTAGCATTTGGTGAGAGACGAGCTCAAATGATCAAGATTTGGCCAACTGTTGCCCTCCTTTTCTGAGATGGGACAGGGGGCCCTTAGGAGTAGCCAAGAAAAGAGACTTTTATCCTGAACTCTAAAAGAAACATCTTAGATTGCAAATAGCCACTTAATAGGATATAATTCTAATCCAATGCCCTTTTCGATGATAGGAAAACAACAGGGAAATCATCCAGCCATAGACATTCTTCTACTTTCTACAATGGTAGAAAATTTTTCTTCTCAGAGACATGGTAATTCAGCATATATCTATTACATATCAAACATGTTTGGTGAGCTATATACAATGCATAAATTAACACATATATGCATATGTGTGCACACACATGCATGTTTGGGAGGTTCGGGATAAAAGCCATTTTCTATGGTTATTCTACATGGGAACTTATTCTTTGGTGGAGGGTGAGAAGGCATGAAGTTTAATCTCAGGATTAAGCATCTTAATCTCAGGGAGTTTAGTTCTGTTTCCACAGAAAAGGCAATCACAGATCTGAGTTCCTTAAGCAGTGCTGAGAGTGCCAAACCTAAAGTTAGCAAGATTTATCTTCATGAATTCAGATCTGTTCTTAGACACTTGTCACTCTATGACTGTGGGAAAATCATTTAGCCCTGTTTGCGTTAGTCTCCTCATTGATAAAATGAACTGGAGAAGGAAATGGGAGATTACTTCAGTATTTTTCCAAAGAAAACACCAACTGGTGTCACAAGGAGTTGGACACAATTGAAATAACTGAACAACAACAATGTGTCAGGGACTGTGCTAAGTCCTAAATTATATCAAAAGAGGCAAAGACATTCCCTGCCTTAGAGTAGATCACAATCTAATGAAAAAGACAATAAACAAAGAAATAGGTACCAACAAATATCTACAGGATAAATAGAAAATAATTAACAGAAAGAAAGGACTGGAGTTATTGGGTTAGGAAAGAGTCCCCATAGATGATGACATTTCAGTTGAGATTTCAAATAAGTCAAAGAAACTAGTACCTTGAGATGAGGAAGATAGCATTACAGGCATCAGGGACAGTCAGGAAAATGGCAAGGGATTAAATGTGTTATTTGTGAAACAGCCAGGAGACCACTATCTCTGAATCTAAGAGTAAGTGGCAGGAATAAATAAATAAGGTTGAAGAAGACTGGAAAGGGGTTATTGAGGGTTTTGGATGCCAAGTAGAGGATTTCATATTTTATTTTGAGAGCAATAGGATATTATTGGATTTACATGAGTACTTGGGTGACACATACTTTGCACTCTAGGAAAATCACTTTGATTTTGATTCCTAGAGCTAAATGGAGGATGGTTTGGAGTTGGGGAAAGATTTGATCCAGGAAGACCCACAACAAGCTATTGCAATAGTCCAGTTAGTATATTTGCCAAAGCAAGAAGTAACACAATAATCAGGGAAATTATACATGTTAGTTTAGGTAATAGAATACACAAGAATGAAAGACTTGTGTGACTCAAGAGCATGGTGAAAGAATTCTACTTTTAGCAATCTCTGGAAGTTCAAATGATAGCAATCAAGGGACATGTTAAATTGGCAGCTTTCTCCATGTGACAGTGATTCCAGGGGGCTCCTATTTTCCATTTATTGTCCATGTCTTCAATCTGGACCTCTCCTTTTCCTCCTTTCCTTCAGTCTCTCTGAAGTTTTCCCATCTTTTTGAAGTAAAAAAGTCCTCCCTACTCTTTCACAAAATTCAGCTTCCTGATTTACCCTTCAGAGTACCACTAAAGTCTATTAGGGTGGGATGGTACACAGGTGTGCCTAGAGATTCTAAATGATTATTTCTTACTCTCACATATCCATTTCTATTTCTGGTCAAAAATCTCTCTGATAGTCATTACACTTCTCTTGCACTCTTTTTTTCATTGGTAATATGTAAAAGTTTACTAATGCCCATAATGTATTTCATTGCCTTTTGCATCAACTACCATTTTAAATCTTAGGGGCCAACAGTATTTCATGACTTCACATTCCAAGACATAAAGCATCAATGGAAGTGTGTATATATATCTATAAACAACATACTCACATACATATATAAAATACTATATATGCATATATGTGTATATGTATGTATGCACATCTCTCTCTCTATATATATCTTTCTGCAGATGCGTGTATATATTTACATATATTTAAATAGATAGGTCTTTGTTTCATGGAGAATCTTAGAAGTTTAAGAGTTTAACAAGATTCTTGAATTAATGAATAAATAATTGAATATACACTGAATGAATGAATGAGTAAAGGGATCTTTTGGTGGAGAAACTCTCTACTGAAATACATTTGCAACTCATCTTCTATTTAAAGTTTTAGAAAGTTTTCTGGTTCCTACAGAGTTTAAAGATCTTGCTTGTGATCACTGAATATTTATCAGGGGCATGGATGAAACCCAGGGTTTTCCTGATTCCAAGTCTAGATCTCTATCTACCAAGCAATGTTATTTATCAATACATCCATATCACCTAAATTAAATTGTTGTCATATATATGTATGTAATTCTATAATCCTCTAGAAATAATATAGAATAGTATTTCCCTTTAAAAGAGAAAAATATCATATACACTATATATATATATCTATATCTATATATATATATATATATATATATATATATAGAGAGAGAGAGAGAGAGAGAGAGAGAGAGAAAGAGAGAGTAAAAGGGCATAGGGTCATAGGGTACAAAATACTTGGAGTCAGGGAGTTCTGAGTTAGAAACCTATCTCAGATACTCACTGATAGTCTTGGGAAAGCCTCAATTTATCTCAGCTTCAATTTCTTCATTTATAAAATCAGAATAATGTCATCTATCTCACAAGTTTGTTTAAAGGAACAAATGAGATCCTTGAAGTGGCATGCAAACCTCAAAGGGACTATATAAATGCTAACTCTCATTTTAGGACAAAGAGGAAAGCTGATCAAGTTCCCAAGACTCGATTATATATAAATACACGTGTACAAATTGGTATAGTTATAATCATAGCAATGGTTCACAGGCAAATAATGATATAATGCTTTAAGATTTGCAAAGGACCTTACCCTCATCTCATACTCCAACTTATTTCTCTTTGTCTTCCAAAGAAACAGACTTGTCACTATATCATGATAGCTCACTCTTACTTAGCCAGAGAATGGAGTTATACAATAGTGCATTCTCAGATGAAATGTTTGAGGCACTGAGTTGGAGGACTTGGCATAATTCTGTTTCTAATGTTAAGCTTTAAATACTGTCACCAAGTTTTCAAATATATTTATTGAGCTCCTCTGTAGTATTCAATTGTACAAAACATATGACTCAACAGTTAAAAGAGATAGATCCTGTCCTTCAGGTGTTTATATTTTAACATAAAACAGGTTTTAAATTCCTGACATCTGATCTTTAACTATTTTCGTTAATGTTAGCAATTTAACAAAGACCCAAAGACTCCCAAATTCACATTTCTCTCTGTTAGTCATCAGATGAATACTTAAACAACAGTCCAGAAATCTCAATTCTGAATTGGGAGAATATCAAGATTCAGAATAAGAGAGAGTCAAGTCTGGAAGCCCATTGACCCTTCAGAAATTTAGGATCTGGTGACTGCTCATCTGTGGCTAGGTTGGAATGATCTGACTCTTGCTTAACTACTTGGCTTCCCATCTTTCTTGGTTACTGTTGCTCTCATACTAAGTGCTACTCCTGGACTGGCTACTTTAACAGAAATATTACCTTCATAGTATATTGAATAAACAGGAAAATTGGAAATTCTTCATAATATTAAAGATGTGTTTAAATTGGCTGCTTTTTATAAGTCTCCCTTCTCACTAAGTCTTTTAAAGGGGATGTGTAATATGTATTTCTTTGCAAAATGCAAATCTTTATCTGGTAACAGGGAAAAACATTAGCAATTTCCCAGATGAGGGTCATAATTATATTTATATTGCCAGTTGTAATACTGTGTTTGTTTACACTTGGTTCCTCAGTTTATTACAGTCAGTGCTTATCAGTAAGGAAAGAATGTGCTTACATTTTCACAAGTATGTGTGATTATGATTTGCAATAGTTTGAGCAACCCATTGAATTAGTCCATCAGTACATATGCCATAGATGGGCATTACAGGATAAGTGGAACTAGAAGGAACAGGAAAAGAGGCTAAAGACAAGATTTGCATTTGAGAAACTGATTAGTGTTTGAGAAAGCAGAAGGTAAAAGTTCTGAGTGGAGAGAAAAGACAAAGGTTCAAATCCTAGTCACTCTCTATATAAGTAATAATCTCTCTGGTTTGAGTTTCCTCATTTGTAAAATGAAGATATTGGATTATACAACCTCTGAGGTCCTTTGGAATTCTAAATCTATTAGAAAAGGCATTCCTAATCACCAAATTCCATGATATCATATTTTTTAATAATGTTTTCTGGGTGATTTATTCTTTTGACATGCATTTATAGGATTAAGCAATAGCTATGTTCAAGACCATGTTCTAGGCACCAGAATACAAAGGTGAAAATTACAAATACACATACCCTCCTCTGTATTTAGACACTGGTACACACACAGTGTCCTCAAAGATTCAGTATAATTTGGCACTGCCTGTGTATTGTATATATTTTGTTATTAACCTGTTATCTCTCCCATTAGAATATGAATGCCTTGAGGGTAAGGACTCTTCACTTTTCTTTGTATGTTCCTCTCTTATCACAATGTCTGGTGATGATAGGTGTTTAATAAATTTTTATTGACTGAATAGCAATTTCTGCCCTTGAAGATTATGTATTTTACTATAGTAGAATGACATACGTACAAATAAATGGATCAAAATACATACAAAGGCATTTCTTATGTAGGACAATGACAAAAGGCTACATGCTAAGAACTGCTATGATATCTTAGGAATCAAGACTGAAGGCAAACCAAAAGACATTGGAAAGACATGGTGGACATGAGGAAACTGGTATGTTGCCAGTAATGACTTCTACAGAACAAGAGGAATCAAAGATAACATAGATGATGTGCATGGCCAGAGGTTGAACTGGTCATCAAACATGAATGAGGCAAAAAGAAAAGGAGACATGTGTAAAGAGCCTCAGTGTGCTGCACAAGTACTAATGCTTCAGCCATCTGCAATTTTGTCAGTGTGGACACTCCCTTCTCCTTTCGAGCCTTCTGTGTTTTAAGAGATGATTTTCAAAAGACCCTGTGACCTGTAACATTGGATATTTTGTTTGTACTTCTATGCAGGAATAGTAAAAAGCCACTTTAGAAGTCATCTGGGCAAGCTGGATAGGTCCTATAACTCAATAGAGAAAGAGGATTTTCCAACTTGTCCAAAGGCTCCATTAATAGACCTTCTAAAAGTTTATGAATAGCAATGCAAACAAGTTGTCTTCAGGCTAATAAGTGCTTAAGGAAACAAGGATTTATAAAAGAACATGGACACTAATCTCATGGTTAGATTGTGCTCTCTGCCAACATCAAAAAAATCAAGGATCCATTTGAGTATATGGAAGTATGTCTATGTGAATGTTAGTCTTACATTTCCTGGGCAGGGGACCAGATTCACTGACATTTTTTTCCCATAATGGCAGATGTAATCAAACTCTTAACTTGATAAATAACTACATTTCCCAAAAAGTGTAGTGACTCAGAATACAAGTGGTACATTTACTAAACATTCTTCCTTGCTTACAAGAATTAGTTCCTGTTTTAACTTTTGTTACTAAGTATATTTGGAAAGTAGTCATATTTGAAGATTTTATTACTTGTGATAAAAATCTTCAATTTGTCAGAAATGCTTAAAACAAAAGTTTGGCAACTAGGCTGGAAAGGTAGTATTAGACAGGTGTGGTCTTAAAAGGAGATTATTAGATTGAGAGGGCTGATATCCTAAATTCCTTTATGACAATTCTCTCCTCTGAGAGAGCAAGCTACATTTTTTTAAAAAAAGGAAAACAACCAATCCTGCCTTCAGTTCTTAGTAAACAGATATGATCAGTTTTAAGATATTGTAAGTTAATTCACAAATTTGTTATTAAAGTAAAATGCAGGAAACCTCAATCAGAGTAAATAATATTACTTTAAAATTATGTGGTACTTTGGTTTAAGTATCCCACTAACATTGTATTTTTATAACATTTCCTAAATTATTCTGTGGATTACTGGTGGTCTAGTCCAAGGTAAATGTGGGTTCTATAGGAAAATTCCAATGCTAACATCATTTTGCTCACTGAAATATATAACATTATTCAGTAAAATATATTACATCAATATGGAGTAGGGGTTAGTTTCCTTCTTTGTATAGTATTTATATTTCTAGTATGGATCTAGTGTATAGTAGACATTTAGTAAATGAACATTGACTGATAAAATGATTAACTCATTAATCCAATAAGCATTTATTAAGTACCTATTGTGTATAAGTTGCTGGGAATTAATTTGGAGGGGGGGAGGAAGTTCAACGGGAGTTCTGATTTCTTTATTGTGGGGAATTCCCTCTGTCAAAGCAGATCAGCAACTATTTTGCAAAATCAGAACCTTAGAGATTTGCTTGAGAGAGTGAGAAATGATGTACCTATGGTTACACAGCCATATGTGTCAGAGGTGAGATTTGAACCCAAGTCTTCCTACAGTTGAGACTTTTCTTTGTCTAATATACCATGCTGCCTTTCAGGTATTGGGACAATAAGACAGGCAATAAAATATTATTTCTATGCCAATATCTTCAGTATAAAAGCCTTCTACTGTGATCTTAAGTCATCCCTCTCTTTATCATAGGAATGTTTCATTCCCTTAG